>NC_137675.1:21457128-21996974 GCF_963989245.1 Nansenia antarctica
TTTCGTCCCGACTATCATGTAATAGTTTGTAATTCTATGTTGCATAGGAAACATTCATGCATATTCTAGGCTATTTCATTATTTCATAAGGATATTATTGTGGACGGCAGGCGGAGGCAGAATAGCCAGGACAAGCCACAGATTAGTGCACAAAGTGATGATTTTATTTTCCCAGTGCAGGGGGCCGTTCCACTAAAGTGGATTAGTATATCGGCGATTGAAATAAATCAGGCGATCAGGCAACTCGGGATTGGAATTCAAGCCTCAGGTGATTCCTCGAACGAGGATCAGGCTTGTGTCATCAGTGTTCACAGAACACCGGCTTAGAAATCCTCGATATGGGCGCGTGCACGCCGACATAAAGAGCCCCGAAGAGTCGATCTGTCGAAATGAAGATACTCCACTCTGCAGGGGTTCTACATTTGCGCAGCATTCCGAATTATTGATCTCTATGAAGACGGAAAAATAAGATGTAAAATTAACAAGGCGAGGGAAATGGTTTCGCAAGAAATTGCTGACCGATTAAATGCGTAGGTCATACTAGCCCCAGTTATTGTTATATGTTCATATTTTAATAAATTAATATTTACTACTGTGGTGATATCAGCAGCAGGCTACAAGCTGTGATATCGTCACAATGGCCTAGTGGTATCGACCGCTGCCATAGTTTTTATTCGTCATTTTAAATCGGTGGTTCGAATCCCTCTTCAGACACACTTTTTACTGCATTTCGTTGTCTGAATCTAATCTAAAATCTCATCTAAAAAAGTATGTAGGCTATACAATTATGGTGCAGGCTAATTTACAAGAACTGACACGATTACATTTACATTTTTGGCATTTAGCAGACGCCTTATTCCAAAGCGACTTACAATCAATACATTTGAATACTAAGCATGTGAATCAGCAATCCACCATTCGTTGCAGGAAGAGTAATCTAGCTTGGGCCCGGGGCCACTGATAGAAGAAAAAACCTTCTCCCTATCGCCTTCTACTAAAACTTTTTTTTTTTTTCTGGAGAAACTGAGAAACAGTACAAGGGGGGCAATAAAAGTTCTTAGGGACACAGTAGAGGGGAAAGCGGGTGTCTTTAGGAGACGTAGTGGTGAGGGTCAGAAGATGTCTCAGGAGGAGCAGTTAAGATGTAACCTGAAGAGATGGGTCTTCAGTCTACGACGGAAGATGGGTAGTGACTCAGCCGTTCTGACGGCCGTGGGGAGCTCATTCCACCAGCGGGGAGCCAGTGTTGTGAAGAGACGTGATCGGGCAGCCCGACTGCTGTGTAGAGGAGGTGGGGCCAGTCGGCCAGCTGAGGTGGAGGAGCGGAGTGAGCGGGCAGGGGTTTGGGGGGTTACCATTTCCTTCAGGTAGGCAGGGGCTGTCCCTTTAGCTGCCTGGTATGCAAGCACCAGGGTCTTGAATCTGATGCGAGCTGCTATCGGGAGCCAGTGCAGGGTGCGAAGGAGAGGGGTGACATGCGAGTATTTGGGGAGGTTGAATACCAGCCGGGCAGCAGCATTCTGGATGAGCTGCAGAGGTCTAATGGCTGAAGCGGGGAGCCCAGCCAGGAGTACATTGCAGTAATCCAGGCGGGAGATGACCAGTGCCTGGGTCAAGAGTTGCGCTGCCTCTCTGGTAAGGAATGGTCGTATCCTTCTGATGTTGTAGAGAAAGAATCTGCAGGAGCGAGCCGTTGCTGCAATGTTCTCCGCACAGGATAGTCGGTTATCCAGGATCACTCCAAGGTTCTTGGCTGTCAGGGAGGGGGTTACAGTAGAGTTCTCCACTGTGATGGAGAAGTCTTGGAGAGGGCAGGCTTTCCCGGGGATGAAGAGGAGCTCGGTCTTGTTAAGATTGAGTTTGAGATGGTGGTCAGCCATCCAAGTTGAAATGTCAGCGAGACATGCTGAGATACGGGTTGCCACGTGTACATCAGACGGGGGGAAGGACAGGAAGAGTTGAGTGTCGTCTGCGTAGCTGTGGTAGGAGAGCCCATGTGAAGAGATTACCGAGCCAAGAGACTTGGTGTAGAGGGAGAAAAGTAGGGGCCCTAGGACAGAACCCTGGGGTACTCCAGTGGAAAGGGTTCGTGGAGAAGACAGCGATTCTCTCCAGGTCACCTGGTAGGAGCGGCCCGCCAGGTAGGAAGAAAACCAGGAGTGTACGGTGCCAGAGATGCCCAGGTCTGAGAGGATGGAGAGAAGGATCTGGTGATTGACTATGTCGAAGGCAGCAGACAGGTCAAGGAGAATGAGAACAGAGGAGAGGGAGGAAGCTTGGGCAGAGTGGAGGGCTTCCGTGACAGCAAGGAGCGCAGTCTCAGTGGAATGCCCAGCCTTGAAGCCGGATTGGTGGGGGTCTAAGTGATCCATCTTCCGGAGATAGTCAGTGGAGTTACAATGGTGTTTGAAGCCTTTGCATGAAGGTTTCGGTTAAATGTAAAAAAAAAAAAAAGAATCACTAAAATCAAGTCTCGAACTCGCAACCCTCGGAACTCTAACTGGTTGCCTTAACCACTGCGCCAGCCAGACCACTGTGACAAAAGCAATGCAAGTTGATAGACATACCTTATTTTTTACACTTTTTAATTTATTTATCTATTGATCTATCTATCACACTTTCAAAATATCAGGTTATCTATCACACAATCAAACTATCTATCTATCGATCGATCACACTTTCAAATTATCAAATGATCTATCTATCACACAGTCAAACTATCTATCTATCTATCTCGTGTGAAGTGGGAACTAATATTTCCTAAAAAACACTTGAGGAACGTCGTTCGGGATGTAGTTTCCGCCTGTGAGCCTTTTTTGACGCACGCATTACCTTAGCCAGCCTCTAAAGGGCTCTGCACACAGCGTGCGATTTCTGTTGCGCGTCAACGTTCCATTTTGAAGTTTGAATGGAAGTCTATGAGAACATCGCATTTACCCACACACGGCCCCGGTTTTAATCGCACGGCGAACATTCGATTCCATTCATAACAACAATGGAAATTATGGAACGTTGACGCGCAACAGAAATCGCAAGCTGTGTGCAGAGCCCTTTAGCCTGCTCGCGACCAGAATAACTCGGGAGGCTATGTTGCATAGCAACCAAACAGCGAATTATTTGAGCCACATTGATGGAACCGAACGCAAGATAAAATTATCGCCGATTAGAACTTTATCGCGGATTAGAAGATAATCGACCTTCGTGGAATACCCTCCAGGATATGTACAGATGAGCTTGTATTTACTAATGCTGCAAATTAATGCTGAACAAACAATGACTCAAATTAAGCAAGCTACAGACTACAGGTATATAACAATATAATATAGAGGTTTGTCCCGTTTCCATGGGAATGTCTTCATCATATTTTCATACATTTTTGCTGGGTCATTATGTCCTTATGCAGACTATGAGCTGAACATTGAATGTGTGAAGAGGTGGAGATACTTCTATTCAAACCAAAGCGTTACTGTCTTGCTGTCATAGCCAGTTCAACCACGGCAGAATCAATTTAGTTTATTGTTGTGTGTGTGGTGGGGGCTGTAGGTGTGTGTGTTTGTGTGTGTTTTTTCCCCACAGGAAGTAGCCTAGTTCATTTTCTTTGTAAATAGCCAGAAACTTTCTCTCCTTATAGGTTAACTGCCCAGGTGATATGAGGGTCCCGGACCTCTACTGTTGACATGTGAAAGGTAAGAATCCAAAGTGTGAGCCTACACAGTTAGGTAAGAAATAGGTTACCTTAATCTTAATCTGCATTAACATCTCATCAGCAGATGTTTTTGGCCAGTTGGCGTGATGGAAGCTCTTTGCTTTGCATGCTATACGGCTAGATACTATATTTTATTGGAAATTCAGAGTTGAGTGTATTAATATAGTATTATTATCATTGTGATGTTACCATATTTTAGGTATTATTAACTGTGTTTTGTGAGAGGAAAGTTTGAGAGCAAAAATGTTATTGAACTGTCATACACTCCTCTGTGTATCCCACTCAGTACATTACATATAATGAGGGGAGGCTGGTGGAGGTAGAAATCGTCGGATGGGCTCATTGTAATGAATGGAATGAGGAGTGGTGTCAAACACACAGTACAGTACAGGGTTCGACGTTAAGGTTGTTTCAGACTTGACCTGCAGGTCAAGTACTTCTCAAATCTACTTGCCCCATCAACATTTTTACTTTCCCTGCACTATTTCCCTACAATATTTTGCCCCCAGATACCGATGGTATCACGATACAGGGATTCTGCGATATTCAATACATTGTAAGACAATTCATCAACGATACATCACAATATCTGTGTTAACTGAAGAAAAGATACCACTATAAAGGCAAAAAGCAGGAATTATGTTTTTTTTAGCCTACATCTTTCTTACTCGTCTCTAACATACACACACACACTGACTGCAACTTGTCCACGTGTGCCTGCCATCATTCATACAAAATAAATTGCCAAAAGGCCGAACTGCCCAGAAAGCAGGAGTTAAAATGTTTAAAGGACTATAGATGTCTATTGTATCTATGTGAAGACTGATGTCTGTCCTATTTAGAAAAGAGGCTACAGAGTAGCCAGCAGTATCATTATCTGGTTCTCCAGCTGCACAACAGCGGAGAGAAATGCGCTACAGAGAGTCGTGAGAACAGCACAGAAGATCACCGGCGCCCCCCTCCCCTCTCTGGAAGAGCTGTACAACACACGCTGTCTCAGGAAGGCCTCCAAGATCTCCAGGGACCCGACCCACCCTGGGTACGTACACTTTACCAGGCTGCCCTCGGAAAGGCGGTTCAGGACCCTGGCCGCAAAGACAAACAGACTGAAGAACAGCTTCTACCACAGGGCCGTCCAGGCCCTGAACACAGCAAAGACCTAAGTTCTGGGCCCTGGACAGTCTGGACGGATTGTATGGCAGCTGCTGGACTGAAAAAAAAAAATCAGGTGTAGTGCTGAGGCACAAACATGTACATTTCAAGCCTGCAAACTGTGACACTTTAAATAACGTGAAACAATACTATTGTGCAATATGACAACCCTAGTCGTCTATCTGTACAGTATAGTACAGTGGATTGTGTACATAGCCTTTATTTATGTAAACCAGCTCCTTCCCTTCTTGTGATTTTTTTTTAAAAGTTTTTTTTTTTTTTCTCCCTTTCCTAACACCAGGGGAGCCACCCCTCCTAAATTTCGTTGTTTGGTACCTGTACTGTAGCAATGACAATAAAGTCCATTCATTCATTCATTCATTCATAATAATGGTCTTTATTGTCATTGATATAGTACAGGTACCATACAACGAAATTTGGGTTGATCTCCATGATCTGTCATGGATGAAGAAAATGATTTAAGGAATTGAGTCTAACCCTATTAGAATTCATTATTCAGGGTTAAGTGAGCATGTTGTCCTAAATGTGGAACTAAACCAATGATTCACAACTTCAGTCCACATTTCCAAACTAAATAAATGCCTCGCATTCAACCACACAACTGCTTTTCCAGTTTCAAAGTCATGTTACTAAGAAATTTGCTGGAGGAAAAACATCAACAATTATTGACAGATGAATTGTTTCTTAGGAGTAGTCAAGTCGGTTTGAGGGTGAAACTTGCCGGGAGACAAGTTTCTGACGACGCAGACAGTTTGCTCCTCCCTACTCTCCCCGGGGGGAATGTCTGGAGTGGGACTTCTTTAAGGAAGCACTGATTTCAATGTCAATCAATGTCTTGTTGTGTCTGAATTCCAGGTTCCTAGATGACATAGAGAAGATGCTGGGCTGGCGCCCCCCGGTGGTCTATAAGTACCTGTGGAAGTATGTGTGTCTCCTGGCCATGCTGGGGCTGCTGGGTGCTAGTCTGCTCAGGATGGTTTTGGAACAGCCGACCTACACCGCCTGGAACCAAGCTACGGTACGGGCTCTCCCCAGGCTGCTCCACCTGTGTCCTCCAGGGCATGATAGCTTTATGATAGCTTCATGATAGCTTCATGGTGGCCTCATGATAGCTTCATGATAGCTTCATGGTGGCCTCATAATAGCTTCATGATAGCTTCATGGTGGCCTCATAATAGCTTCATGATAGCTTCATGGTGGCTTCATGATAGTTTCATGATAGCTTCATGGTGGCTTCATGATAGCTTCATGGTGGCTTCACGGAATATGAGGATGTTGTCAGTATTTGCCTCCAAAAAACAACATTGTATTTGATAAGGATGCTATAGAGACTTGAACTCTATAGCAGTAAGCCCTCCCCTCTAGCTTGCCTCTGCCTGTCTGTCTAAAATACTCATTACAAAATGACACCCTTACCCTAAGCACAGCACTCTTAACACAACAGTGAGTACTTGTATTTAACCCTCTCCCCCCCCCCCCCACACTTTCCGCCCAGGCATCAGAGATGAAATTGGACTACCCAGACTGGGCCCTGGCTGTCATGGGTCTTCTGATCATCTTTGCCACGTTGCCCGTCCCCCTCGGCTACCTCCACGCCACACTGAAGGCCAGGGCGAGACAGAACTCCATCGGCAGTGGCCTGGACGGGGAGACAGGCAGGTACACCAAGTGCAGCACCGTGGAGTGTGACACCCCTATCGCCGCCCTATTGGAGGAACACAAGGGAAGGACCACACAGAATTCTATCATGCCACTGGCTGAAGAGAGCTGTAGACTACTCTCACCAACGGTAGGGGTGGAGGAGGAGGAGGAGGAGGAGGAGGACTCGACAGGTTTGTGAGGGAGGGAGAGCGAGGGAGCGAGCAAGTACAGACTAGAATGTGTGAAGGTGAGATGGTGAACTCAAACTCAACAGTTGGGCTGCCATGAGACTTCACACAGTGGGACCCAGGAGGAATGCATACAGCTGTTATACAGCTGAATGTATACATGGAACAAAAATGTGTTGTTGAAAAAAATGAAATGATTAGTTATAAAAGACTCTGTTGTGAGATGGCCTCACAGTCATAACAAGAGAGGAGTTGGGTGTTGCCAAGACAAGTTCAAACATTACAATTGACTTCAGGTGCTTCTCTCCACTCTTGTGTTTGATGACGTCATACAGTGGGGGAAATAAGTATTGAACACATCAACATTTTGTCCAGTTAATGTATTTCCAATGAGCCTATTCAAGTGACATTTGCACCAGACTTTGGTATTAACTCAAACTATCCAGACAAAATGTTGATGTGTTCAATACTTATTTCTCCCACCGTACATGTACTGTCCTGGAGTGGTATGGAATTCCTTAAAGGTGCCATCTGAAGAACTCCTTCTACTACTGGTTGGATGCGGATGGGTATTGTCCCTCTGATTGTATGACTTTGTAAGTAAAAGACGGACTGTTTTAGTGGAGGTAGAGATCGGGAGTACATGCTCGTTGTGATGCATGGATTTAAATGATTGTCATGATGATGACTTTTTTTCCCCCAACATTTCATCAATTTTGCATTCTAATGATATGTAATGCCCCCACCTTCTGATTTCTACCTCCACCAGCCTCCCCTTTGTTATACGTTTCACTTCTGTAATCCTATCTTAGGTGTTACAAGGTAACTTGGTGCATATGATACATATTTTCCAAAAAGGAAAGAAAAAGGCAAATATTACTGAGAGTATAGCCTGCTGAGTACTTGATCTTTTCCTTCAGTGATACGTTAAGAACAATATTCAAGTTCATGCACTTGTGGATCAAAGCATTGATATGTTGAAGTAATTGTTCATTAGCCATTTATTAGCATAATTCCAAAAGATGAATGAAGTCTCTGTACCGTGCCAAATTTATGACATTTTGTTGGCAATACTATTGCAAATGTGGAAGCCAGGTACATTCTTATCTTTTAGTCAGAACTCTCCAGTGTCAACAAGCCCAATAGAATAATATAACCTGTGGTTATTTATTTAAGAAAATGGTTATTATTGAACTTTAACCTGTTGAAATTGTTTTGGCTAGGCTACAGATGTAAAGTGCCTAGGTCCTCCATGCTGTATAGTATACTGTTGGTTGCGGATGATCCAGTGATGAACACAATTGGTCATTGGTTTCAACATGGTTTTTAAATATGTTTTAACATTATTGTACGTTTTTACGAACACAGAAGAGCCATATTATGTGTTTTCGGATGCACGTTTGTATAGATGGTATTTTTGTTGAGAAAATGTAATATAATGCTACGTCTAATATATTTCTCCCGTCTTTCTAAAACTTTAGAGAAGCAATTTCAATGTATAATTACAAAAATATGTGAACTGGCTAGAATTATGTTTGTGTATTTTTTGTCTCTTACCTTGGCTGTGTTTGAAATGATCAACATGGTGAAATCAATAGAAAACGCATGTTGCTGATTTTATTTGATCGGTTTTTAGCCTCTGTTTTTTTAAACAGATGATGATGTCCTTTTGTAAGTATTTGTTATTTTTTAAGTATTCTCACATTGGAGTTAAAGGATCAAATGAAAATTTATTTTTTTGAATGTACAGTGAAAACATCTGTGCAGCTTGTTGTACAAATACATTTAATTGCAAAACCTTGAACAATTGTCTGTGCTTTTATATTAGGAGTGGTGTCAGCCTGACACACTTCTATCTAGGTGACATTATCTTTCTTCACAGGATTTACTTCATTAGGGTGTTATTGGCAGTGAGCAGTACACTCAATAGATTGATCGACAACACAGACAGACTCTTAATTTAGCAAACCAGTCGAATTACTTAACAGGTCGTGATGTTGGGAAAAATTGTCTGCTTATTCATCCACAAAAGATGAGCAAGCCATGTCACAAATGAACCTGACTTGGACTTCACTGGCCTGTGTGTCAAGTGTGTAATGGCAAAATATGTGTATGTAATACTAATAGTTTATCAACATCTAATACTGCCTGTTAACATGCTTTAATGACTCTAATGTTATTGATTATTAAACATTTATGTAGTTGTTGATTACCATGTAGGCTAACCCCTAGATATGAAGTATTAACCATGTGTACTAGAGCAACCGGTAACCAGCATGTCACTCCTTGCTCTACAGTACTTGGAAGGGGCTACCTTCTGGCCGGGGAAGTTTGGACTATTTCCCTTGTGTATGATTTCCTTGCCTTAAAGAAGAAACGTGTGTTTGTCTCTCAGGGGACGGCATAGTGTGCCATTGTATTTACCACCTGTCCTTAATAATGTTACAAACACTATGGAGTGTTGTGGCTCTCTTCGGAGTCTGGTCCTTCAAAACCTCAGTTTGGAAGGCTATGTAGCCCTACCACTTGGCCCTACCCCTACATGAAAACAAGAATTAGGACACCCCTAGCCTACGCGTGAACACGCTAAAATGGAGGACCAAGGGGTGAAATGAGATTGGGCCTTGGTATGTGGATGACCCTGAAAGGACGAAAGAGGCAGAGCTGAGTAAGCACCTAAAGTTCCAACTGTTCCAAGAGATAAGAGTGTGTGGTTCCTTGCAAAGGAATCATTGTTTGTTCAGAGATCACCTCATTCGGTCGAGTCTACCACCATAGATACTAACAAGATTCAAGATTCAAGAATGCTTTATTGTCTGTCACAGAGTGACAGAAATTCTCCTTTGACAGGCAGAAGTGCAGCTCAAGAATACAGTTTCCACATTAAAACACACATAGGTCACATACATTAATACATACAATAAAACAGACAGATATAACAGTGTTTATGTAGTGCCTATTTAAAAAGTCTAGTCATTTAAAAAGAATAGTAATAAAAACAGTATTATGATTTAAAAAGCTAAAATGCTCAAATGCAGTGTGCTTCCTATTTTAAAATGTTCAGGGCGGTGGTTGCAGTGGGAATGAATGATTTTTTATATGTGTTTTTCCGGGCCAGTGGAGTTCTATACCGGCGGCCTGATGGAAGTGGCTGAAATGATTGGTGGAGGGGGTGAGAGGGGTCCTGTGTGATTTGTGTGGCTTTTCTGATTAGTGACCGGTTGTAGATTTCAGACAGGGGGGTTTGAGGTGAGCCGATGATTTTACTTGCCTGATTGACTATACGGGAGAGTTTGGTTTTGTGTTTGACAGTGAGGGAGTTGTACCAGGATGTGTTATTGAAGGTGAGAATGGATTCAATGAGTGATTTGTAAACCAGGGTTAAAATGTCCTTGCTGACGTTAAAAGCCCTGAGCTTCCTCAGCAGGTGGAGGCGCTGCTGGGCCTTTTTGTAGATTAAGTCAGTGTGCTGGGAGAAGGACAGAGAGATGTCAATCTCTGTCCCCAGGTACTTGAAAGACTGTACCTGTTCAACCAGCTGGCCGTTGATGCTGAGGGGCTGGAAGAGGTGAAAACCCCGCCCTGGAGAGGGGGTTTGGAAAGGTATGAAAACTGTATGTTCTAACTGTATTCTGGGCCCTCTGTTTGCTAGAAGTGGCTATGCTTGCAACCATTTATTAAAGACTTAAAAGAACAAGTATTGTGTATGTGCATCTTTGCCGAAGTCTCACCAAGGACCAACTAGTCTGCACTTAGATTTCCACGACAAGTGGCAAAGATTCTCTGCTTTGTTTGGATATTTAAGTGTCTGGGGATGGTGGTCGTCTTGGATACAGGCTCCAGTCAATCACCCTGGGACACCACAGGAGATGCTAACAAGAGGAAGAGATGAAGGGATTACAGTTAAGAGAGTGAAAGAAGAGTGAATACACCTGGCACAAAGAGAGGGAATAGGATCCGGTTACAATACCAGGTAAAAATGACAGAAAAAGCACATCACCATAGAAATAGATGATGATAACTAGTGACTAGCTGTTTCTGAAATATATTTCCATATTAGTGGATTCAATGGAAGAGCGGGTATACCGTATTCTATTGTGTGATTTGTGTCTTATAGAAGCTTTTCCATTATTTTTAGAGGAGAGAGCTCTTGGTTGAAATGTGCATTTTATGCTGAGGGCCAAGTGTCTAACAGATAATTTAAAAAAAAACAGTGTTTGGGAGTAGTTCCACTGCATGTACACACGCTGTCTCAGGAAGGCCTCCAAGAAGGCCTCCAAGATCTCCAGGGACCCGACCCACCCTGGGTACGAACACTTTACCAGGCTGCCCTCGAAAAGGCGGTTCAGGACCCTGGCCGCTAAGACAAACAGACTGAAGAACAGCTTCTACCACAGGGCCGTCCAGGCCCTGAACACAGCAAAGACCTTAGTTCTGGGCCCTGGACAGTCTGGACGGATTGTATGGCAGCTGCTGGACTGAAAAAATCAGGTGTAGTGCTGAGGCACAAACATGTACATTTCAAGCTTGCAAACTGTGACACTTTAAATAACGTGAAACAATACTATTGTGCAATATGACAACCCTAGTCGTCTATCTGTACAGTATAGTACAGTGGATAGTGTACATAGCCTTTATTTATGTAAACCAGCTCCTTCCCTTCTTGTGTTTTTTTATTTTTTTTTTTAAAAAATTTTTTCTCCCTTTCCTAACACCAGGGGAGCCACCCCTCCTAAATTTCGTTGTTTGGTACCTGTACTGTAGCAATGACAATAAATAAAGTCCATTCATTCATTCATTCATTCATTCATTCATTCATTCATTCATGTAGGTCAACTACTAGTTTAACTTAATTTTGCAGTAACTTGGTGGTAGTTAAACACAATTCAAAAGTTAGTAGTATCTTCAGTAGTTAACTACTTTATTGCCATGTAGCGGTGCAGTGAGCCACTGTTGCTAACTACATTTCCTCACAAAACAAAAAAGGAATAGGAATTTGACGATTTTTCCAGCCCTTGAACTTCAAATTCCTTACTATTTATTCCCCAACTGCTTCCCATCTCCCGACTTTGCTCCACCTCACCTGTTTTTATCTTTCTCAGTGATTTCAGAGTGTTTCTGTCGTTTCAGTTTCTATACAGACTGGTCATCTTTCAGTATTCTTTCATCTTTTAGTAACTGACTGCCCGTGTGTCGGACGAAGCCGTTTCGCTGTAGTGAACTATACTTTTCAAAGTAGCTTTAGTTTGACAAATTATATTTCTCTCAAGGGTAGCTGTAGTGTTGTTAAGCTTCTTCCCTTGTAAAGTAATTAGTCATTTAGTTAAATACATTTAACTTAGTAGCTAAGTAGCTTCCTCAACACTGACCAATTTCTCTTTCTCACAGGTTAGATTTATGGTATGGACACCCTCCTAAAAGGAAGCTTGGTAGCTGTATGTTTGTGTGTGGTTCTCCCACTGAGCTGGTCCCAGAGCCCCCCACACCACCAGCCTGACCAGGGGGTCCACCCGCCCCCACCCCCTGACCTCCAGCTTCAGAATGTGCTGAGGACAGAACAAGAGAACCACATCAAGCAGATGTGTGAGTCACAGAGAGGAGGACATTCAAAGAAGCACACAGATAAACAGGATAGATGTTTTTTTCTTTAGAGAAAGACAATTCAGACAGATATCGCAAGATGGAAAGAAATTAATGTTTTGTATTAGTATACATACATACATAGGAGATATTGGCAGGCTTAACACGTGTGTCTGTGTGTGTGTGGGGGGGTAATACTCTGCCTCACAGATGCATATGGGATCAAAGACGCAGACGTTGTTGCCGTGTTCATAGCAGCAGCCGTGGGAACCGTTACTCTGATGGGCGTCGTCTATTGCATCTACAACAGGTTCTACACCAAACACCCCTACCTGCACACTCAGCTGCGTGACGACTACTGACATCATTCTATTCTATATACAAAGTTATTCTAAGTTTGGAATCTTTCTAGTGACATTAAATATATTGTCCTGGAAATGTTGCATATGACCGTAGACACTGAAGGTTCCAGGGGAGGCTGGTGGAGGTAGACACTGAAGGTTCCAGGGGAGGCTGGTGGAGGTAGACACTGAAGGTTCCAGGGGAGGCTGGTGGAGGTAGAAATCAGAGGACGGGCTCGTTGTAATGCATGGAATGGTACCAAACACACATGTTCTCCGGCATCGACCTCCACCAGCCTCCCCTCTGGTATGTTCTCTGATATTACTGGAACCAGTAAGTACTGTTATTTCTCACTTGTAGTTTTTCCCTCTGTTTCTGTCTGTCTGTCTGTCTGTCTGTCTGTCTGTTTCTCTAGAATTAATCCTCGATCTCCCGGAACCCCCGACCGTTGCCTTCTACGGCTCTGTAGGAGCGTTTGATAGAGAGAGAAATGTGGAAGAGAGCTGAGGATGATACCCCCTCTGTGATCACAGCGCCCCCCTGCTTGTCCCCTCCTCCCTCCGTGGGGCCCTACCCTCCTCTCTTCCTCTCATCCTACCATTTCAGGACCATATCTGCACGAGATCTGGAGAGGAGCTTCCTTTGATGTCACACACTGAAGCCAAAGACTTGGGAGGGACTAAGGCAATTATGAAGATGATCATTAAGAGTTATCATCATGCTCAATCACCATAATTTAAATCAATCAAAAAGGAGAGTCAAGTGTTGTTTTGTAGAAATTAGTGATAGTAGTGCATAAATTAATATACAGCTATTACAAACATGCAGATGATGGTACTATGACACATGCATACATTAATTAACATTACATCAATATACCTGGGCCAGAGTTGTAGGCTATATCATAAATGTCTTTAAATGCCTGTGATTATATTGTAAAATCCGCTGAGGAAACCAACCATCACACGTTATGAATGCATAATAAACTGAATGTCAACCCTTGTTGTCCCATTATGCCTTTCCTCTTTCCGGTGCACTTCCATCACGTTGTGTTATTGGGGACATACAGAAGACGATAGAAATGTACCATAATATAAATTAGCTATAAGCGCTTGTGCAACTGCAGGCTGTTCTATAGGTCCGTGTTATGGGGGCAGTTTGGGGTCTCCCCTCGACCTACCCCCACTAGAGGTATTAACCGATGAAGCAATAGGATAGGTGCCTACTGTACCCTTTACTGTGCAAGTCTTGAATTAGTATAACACTAGTTGTTACAAACAAGTTGTTCAGTATGATTTTGAGTCCTGTTGCTCTTTTTTTCCATCACCAACAAATATTTGTCTAGACCTGCGTCAGTTGGCCTTCTGTGACTAAACATGGCCTTGAAGAGCTGATTTGACAGGAATGCAAAGAAAGTCTGGTTCCTACAACCTCAACTTGTTTCCCACATCCATGTCTCAAACATGTAAGTCCTAATTATAACTGCTTTTGTGAATATTTGTTTTTATTCGCTTTTGTTTTACCTCAAGAGAACAGATGACTTAAACAAAATGATTGCCATTTGCTTAACCAATGCCCTCCCATTTATAGCCTTATAATAATATACTGTGTATATGATAAATGTTTATCAGTTTATTTGGTGGTTCACCATTTGTGCAGTCATAGAATACTGACATCGAATACATTTGCCAAGATAGCTTACATGGTTCATATCATATATAATAAATAGGAGAGTGAGAGGACATTGCAATGCTGTTTGCCTCTTGCAGTCAAACTGACACTCACTGGCTGAAGTGGTGCGCACATCTCACCACATCTCACCTAGCCTCCGTTTTTATTGACTGCTTTGTGACCTGAATGACACCACCTAGGCCACAGCCAGGCAACTGCCCCTGCCCCCAGCAGGATGCCCCCCCCCCCCCCTCCCCCCTGCAATATTGACTAACTACAGCACCTTATATTTATGATAGATGTTAGTACATTTAGTAGTATATTAATAGTATATTATATATATTTATAAAACTGTACATATTGATTTGTAAATTGACCTGTACACACTGTTGCATCTCTATATAGTCCAACCTAATAGTATCGTTTTTACCCAACCTGCAAATGTCATCTGTGCATTTACGGCACAAAGACTCCGTGTCGTAAAACAGCTGCGTTGACGCTGAACACCTGTGTAGGCCTAGACTAGGCTGTGGAGGCCAAAGTTGATCAGAAAACGAATCGAACCGATAAAGCAGAATTGGTCTCGATAACATCTTATGCTATGGTGAGTTTGAGTGTTTGCATTGTTTTATGCTATTAAATTGTCTGCCTTTTTTGTGTTAAAAAGAGAATTAGTATGATCTCCTCGTGAAGTGGTGGATTTTGGTGGGGGCCCATTTTCACCATGTGGGAAAACTAGGGTTAGGGTTAGGTGCTAGGGTTAAGGTTGTGGGTAGGGTTAGGGTTAGGGTTGGGGTTAGACATGCCAGCATGTACCAAGTCGACGTAGCACCTAACCCTAAGCCTAGTTTCCCCACATGTACCGTCTTGTCAGCTCTCGCAGAAATCCGCTAATAAACTGTGGGCATCGTGGTCGCCATTTTGGTGCACCCTCTTCTCTCAGTTTTGAATGGCGTGTTTGTTTGCATCCAACCAATTGTCTCAGATGAGATGAATCTCATGATAGATGGAGGTAGAATAATCATAATTGCCTTTTAGATTTGTGTTCGTTTGTCTCCAAGATAATTCCCTCTGCCTGATGTGTATCCATCTATGATAGGTGCCTGTCTGCTACGTATGTTTGTACATCTCTAGACTATGGAGCTGTATGTTCAATTAATCATCCTACCCTCTACGTTTGGTCTTAATTGTGATCAAGAAAATGTCCGCTCTTTTAAGACACAAGATAGATATTTTCTAATTCTATGTGAATACGGCAATGTTAAGTTAGGCATATGTATGTGCAGTGGCGGGCGGTGCATTTCACACCTGCCTTCAGTGATGTCCGACACAGTCCTACCTGAATTATTCTACCTCTTAATACCATCATTATGACGCCATGGCTCTAGAAACTAGACAGAAACACAGTATAACCGGGCGTTGCATCACCTTAACATAATCAGACAAGTACAACAGAGTTATATTAATATTTCCGAAGCATTTTTAATCAATAAATCCGCATTTACAATGAAGAGTGTTAAACTAACATCTTTAAGATCGCTTCGCTTGGATACTGTCAAAACTTTTAAATAAAAGGCACTTTTATCGTCAAGAAACGTGACGATAAAGGCATAAACTATTCACCGAAAATAAAAGAAAACAAACAAATAATTTGGATATATTTGCGACAGTTCTGAAAGTGTATTCCTAGCCTTGAATGTCCACTTTGATAAAGGTTAAAACAAAACAATTCAACAAGTCTCCTTGAGTACTTTTACTGCACAGCTGATTCACGTGCGCCACCCACGTAATCTCCACATCTCTTGCAACCTGCAACAGAAGCATCAACCATTTATTTTTTAAGCCTATATTTGTCATTTTAATTACCTATATATTAATTCGTTAATATTGAAACGAAAATAAAATGATTTTTAATTACCTATATATTAATTCGTTAATATTGAAACGAAAATAAAATGAAATAACGAAATAAAATGACAAAAATATATACAAATAAAAAAATAAAAAAAATGCTTTGTACTCACCAAAACAACTTCATTTGAAAACAAAATCCATCCTCCTTTCTTTCCTCAGGAATACTTCAATTACTCTGTTGTAGAGTTTATCTGTACGCTTCAGCTCCATCAATAAGTGCTTTTCAATTGACATGGAAGCTAATGCTGAAAGCCGAGTCTGTCCAGTAGCATTTCTGGCATACGTTTTAATTCGCTTTAAGGCCGAGAATGACCACTCGACCGAAGCAGTGGACACAGGGATGGTCACTGCCACACATGCCAAACTGTACAGCTGCCCCATGGTCTCACTCAGATTCTTCTGCTTAAGGAAATGAAGGAGATCAGTCGGTCATGGCATACCTTCTATTTAACGTTTGTTTCTTTTTATTATTACTACTCAATCTTTTCAGTTTGTAAAGTCTGTCTTTGAGTGTCTAGAAAAGCGCTATATAATCATTGCCAAATTCCACTCCACCCAAGAGGACATCTCCAACTCCACTCAATTGTTGTGCTGAATATTTAGGGATTTTAACAACCAGTCTTATTAAGAATCCTAATGTATTATTATTATTATTATTATTATTATTATTATTATTAAATAAAACGTTACACTCCGGATACCATAGCTATTACATACAGTAGATGCCTCGTTAGACGATAGACAGTCAGACGCATAGCGGCTACATACAACAGTGGCCAATGAGGCACCTACGTTTCTGTATCTGTAGGATACTACACCGCAGAGTTTGACGTTTCAGTTTTTGCAGCGCACAACTGCCAGATCAATATTTTGTCCCACCCCTAGTTCACATGCCCGGGAATTGTCTGCAGACAGTGCAGTACATAGCTGGTATTGTGGTATCGTTCTCCAACCATGGATATGTTTCTGCGTCTATTATCTTTTTCATAATCTAATTTAGCTAACTTTGGCTGCGAGCCTTCCACCATGTTTCGAATGAACAAACTAAAAGCTACGTCTAATGACGTCATTCCCAACAGGCAGAGAGGTTCAGCCAAGGCAGACAGCGGCAGCCCGCAACTGATAGGAGAAATCGAGATTCGAAAAAAACAAAACAGCGTACCGCTATTTTCTTTTACTTGCCCTGGGCAATAGGGCAACCGTTAATGTCGAACCCTGCAGTACCATTCCTCGTTCCATTCCATTCTATACAATGCTGCATATGCATGGGATAGTATGATATATTGGCATTTTAATGAAGTGTGTTCAATTACATTTCAGGAATGAGCCTCTTGCCACAACAATGTTGCCCAGACTGACTTCAGAAAACCTAATGTAAGTTGAATATTCTCAAAAGTCATGCCCTGAATTAAACTATTGTCTATGATAGCTGCACTGGATTTTGTCTGTTTTATGCCTGTGCAGTAACATTAATTACACATGTAAAGCGTTTTTATTGAGTTGTTACACCACCCTTTTCAAGCGGAGCATCCGTTGGTTGTTTGCTGCGGGAGCGACTTCAAATGCACGTTCTCACCGCTCCAAACGAAGCAGAGCAAAGCAAATTTTATCCTAAACTCCGTTTCAAGTGAAGCAAATGTTCTACTGAGAACACACCCATAATATCGGAATGTGCCTCTCGTTGTTAAGAGAACAGATGCCAAACTGCCTACATGTTTGCTGTAATTATATGACTTGGCAGTAGGCAATCATCACCTAATGCTCATCTCATTCACAGTCTTGTATTCGGTGAACATTCGGCCTTTTCACACATTCGGCCGAACACCAAATGTGCTATTTTTGGCCGAATAACTTTGGCTGCCGAACATTCGGTGCATCCCTACATTCCTTAGATATTGCACAGTAAGGGAGCTGAGTGGTTGTTATTCCACAAGTGTAATAGAGACTGTTCATAAACTGTAACAGCATCACTATCTGATTACAATAGGCTATCTCTAATTACTTTGTACTTATAAAGAAATACTACATTACTGAGTAGCAACATGAGGAGAAAAACTTCACTCACCTTCTGGGTTTTGTGATTTAATTTGGGTGTTGGATGTGCACAGGGTACTGAAGATTAAAAGCAAATGTATGGTTTTATTTCAATTATGAATGGGTTAGGGTTTGTCATTTAAGCTAATGTAACATAACTCTATTCTAAAAGGTAGCCTATAAATGTAACACCTCCCCTTTGGTTTACACCATGAACATGTACATTTTAATGTAGCCTATAAGCTGTTGCTAAGAAACAGACCACAGGTGACTTTTTATTTATTAGTGTGCTTGCAGGATTGTACCTGTCTAGTTAGCAGTGTTTCCTCCGTAATTTCACCAAAAACTAGAGGGTGGCAACAATTATAATTTCTTAAATAGCGGTTAAGTCATTAAAGCCGAGCAGGTGATTTTATATAGAAGGTGATCAAATACCAATATATCCTACAGCTGCAGCGGAACATGCGGAACGCGCATGACACACACACACACACACACACACACACACACACACACACACACACACACAGAAAGATCAATACGAAGTAGGCCTACATGAGTACACGCACAAAACCGGCTAACGTTACTCATTAACTGTTTACACAAGTAAAATCACAGTGTGACAGTCAGATGGAGCATTCGGTAAACAACAACAGCAAGGTAATGCTATCAGTTGAGTTAAAGAAAACCAACTCTTACCTTTGAGGACACCAACATGAGCTCTGTTTACCCGTACCTCCGCCGTTCTGTTCGTGGTGATTTTAGAGGCAATAGATTATTTTTGCCCCGCGCATATTGCTATAAATAGTTCGAAGCTAGGTGCTTGCACGTTAGGTGCGAGAATGCTCGGTTAACCCATTAGCGGGAACATTATTTGTTTCACAAAATAGGCTGATTTAATTGACCATAAACATCAGAGACTACATTACGAATGTTCATTTAAAATACTCTATACTGAGCACTGGTATAAGAACATGAACCAGAGAACAGCAGTAAATGCAATAACCCACAGTCGTCGCTGATGATGTTGCATTTTCGATTAGGATACGTATGGGATTAAAGGGACCGGCGACGGGCGAAGAGAGAGAGAGAGGAAATCCAAATGTCCCGCTAAATTCGGACCAATCACAAAACTGTTTAAAACAGGCTGTTTGTAAGCTGCAGCTCATCCAAACAAAACGAAGAAGTTTGAACACATTACACCAATCCTGAGATCTCTACACTGGCTACCAGTCTCTCAGATGATTGAATTCAAAGTACTCCTAAATTGTATACAAATCACAAAATGGTCTTGGACCAAAATACGTATCAGATGTCCTCCCACCCTATATTCCAGCAAGGCCCCTAAGGTCAGCTGTCAATAATCAGCTAATCATTCCAAGAGTGAAAACAAAACACGGTGCAGCAGCTTTCAGTCATGCTGCCGCATGCTCCTGGAACAAACTCCCTGAAGAAATCTTGGAAGAAAAATGTAATTTAAATGTAGAAATCAAACAGGCCCAAACCCTAGAAATATTTAAATCTAAGCTAAAAACCTACATGTTTTGCAACAGTTATGATTAAACACTAACACTTCCATTCATGTCGTTTTATTCATTTCCATTATTTTATTCATTATCTTATTAAATGTTTATCTACAGTATATATATATATATATATATTCTTTTTTAGGCTATATGTAAAGCACTTTCAATTGCCCCAGTTGTATGAAATGTACTACACAAAAATACTTGCCTTGCCCTAAAGATTTTGAAACGGGATTGTTCAAGTTGAATATTTTGCTTTAATAACAGACCACTCTCTCTCTTCCCCTCTCTCTTTCTCCTCCTCCCCCTACCCCCCACATTCTCTCTTTCTCCTCCTCCCCCTACCCCCCACATTCTCTCTTTCTCCTCCTCCCCCTACCCCCCACATTCTCTGTCTCCAGCCTGTGGTTCGTCTGATAGAGGAGGCGAGTGGCCGTGGTCTGAAGGAGGTTCGGTTCATAACCCTTCAGAACCAGTAAAAAATCAGACGGCAGATCAAGAAGCGGTCCCTGTTCCTCTCCTCTGTGGTTCTCACGCCACACCTGCAGTGAGTAGACTGTTAAACACATCAGAACTCCAGGGCCACGGCGGCCAGGGCTGCGCGTGCGTGTTGGGGCTGCTGCGGGCGGCTCCCAGGCGTACGGTGTCACAGACAGGGTTCCAGCTGCGCTTGCGCCTGCTACTGCCAGCCCTATCTTTATAAAAACCGATAATGGCCATCAATAATTATATCATATACATCCATAATGCTTCGTTTCATTCCAAGCAGCCAGGGATTGTCCAGTCTCTCTCTCTCTCTCTCTCTCTCTCTCTCTCTCTCTCTCTCTCTCTCTCTCTCTCCAGGAAATCAGTCTGACCACATCTATTTACGTGGAAATTAATCAAGCTGCAAACCAAAAAGATGCCAATTCGCTTCCTTTTTTGTCTGTTTGGCAGTGAAATCCCTAATTTCATCACCTCGAGGATGACAAAAAGCTACCACACGGTATCGCGAATAGGTCTAAAATTCTATTCAAAGAGGTCTATAAAAAGGTCTAAAACGGTCTTAAATTTGACTTTTTGAAACTTGTAGGAACCCTGTCTCTCCCTCCCTCCCTCCCTCCCTCCCCTCCCTCTCCCTCTCCCTCTCCCTCCCTTTCTCGCACATACGTGGATTGTCCAGTAGTTGAACTCTCCCTGCCTTGCAGCCCCTAGCCTGACATGCTAATAGGTGTTGGTGAATGACCTGTTACCCAGCTGAACTCTCACTCTCTCCCCTTCCCTTCAGACTGTCAGCAGGCTAATACTACTAATGAAAAAATAAATAATACAAAATATATAGCAATCCCTCTTCACTTGGCCTGGCTCAGTTTAAAGTCCATTTCCATGGGGGATTCCGGGTTTCTGTGCTACAGGTTTCCAGAGGTGGGCTTATGGAGAACTATCTAATTGACATTACGAGGGGGACATTACATTATGGGCGCCAACCAAATCGAAAACTGTACAAGCAGATGTTCTGGGTTCAGTCTCTGCTGTCTTCCGTCCTTAATGAGCAATTCGAAAAAGTGAAGCGGTTATAACCAGAAAGCAGTCATGTCATTTTTGTTTACCCTCGTTCAGAGCAAGAGAGAGAGATCACTGGAAAAATACTGCCCTACACCTGATGTTCTTTTAACTTATTAACATAATATAATTATAATATATATTTGAAACAGATAGTGGAATTGTTGAGTTATAAAACTGTTTGACATATTTACTAGGGCTGCAACGGTTCTCGGTTTTATATTGAACCGTATGGTTCGCCATCCATGGTTCAATGCGCATTAGTGAATGTCGCTTTTTCGCGTTCCATTGAAAGTCGGAGGTCGAGTTTGTCTGGAACGCAGTTGCTTCTTGTTCAGATGTTTGTTCATGTCGAGCGGAGTTGAGAACATGGCAACAGTTTGAGGAAGCCCCGGATTGCTACGAATCTGCGTTGTGGGGTCATTCATTTCTGTTTTGGCATCGAATACATATATTATATATTATTCAGGGTTTGACGCTTACCTTTTCCCCAGGTAGCACTGTGCTACCATGTCAAAAAATTTAGTAGCACACCAAGAATTTCAGTAGCACAATGAAAATTGCGCAATTTTCGTATGACGACAACAAATTATCATAATCATAACATATCAGAATTATCATAACCGGCTCTTGGCCGTAATAAAAATGGAGACTCACACAATGTAAAGGGGAAGTAAGAATATTCATTTATTAATAAATGATTCATGAATAAATAAATAATTAAGCCCAGGCTTTCATATACAATTCATAGATTCTGAGCAATTAAATGCAAAGAATGTCTGTGGTCCAGCAGTCTTGATAATCTGGTCGCCTGGCCCGCTTAGAGCTATCAAGCCATCTTTCAACTGCTGGACTTGGATCAAACTGCTCAAGCGGAGGCCCCTCCAAACTGATTCGCATTAGGTCTTCTGTGGTAGAAACGGCCAGCCTACTTCTGGTTGCACTTTTAATGCGGTTTTGGGCTGAAAACCCCCTCTCACATTGGGCAGCCGAGATTGGGAGCACCAACATACTTTGGACCAGTTCCAGTATGTTCTAAGGGGAGAACAATTTTCATTTTTAATTAATTTTTAACCCTCACCTCTCACTATTCAAAAACAACATACATACAATAAACATGAATGTGTTTAAGTGTAGGGCTATCTGGATCTACTTTGCCTTACTTGGTAGTCTTTCTTATAGGGGTCCTTTGTGAGGAGAACCTCCCACAGCTCAGCATAGCTTTTGTCGCTGAAGTTCTCGCTTACGAGTACTTTCAGCCCTTCCCATTCCTGTTGCAGGGCAGGAATATCACACCTCGCTCTGAAGGATAGAAGAGAGCAATTGGGTTAGCACATATGCAACTAGTGTCTCACGTCTGTCAATGCAATGTCTTAAAATGCATTCTTACCCTGTCAGAGGCTCATGGAAATGCCTTGCCAGATCTGCAACGCTCTCATTTCCATAAGTGAGTAGGCTGGCTTGGTCTTTTGGCCAGGCATCAGGGTTGAAGACTTTGAAAGAGTCCAGCGTAGACTTGACGCCCTCATCTGACACCAAACTACCAAACCTAAAAAAGAAGATTTATTGCGATGTCGATTTGTGATTTACGTTGGTGTGATGCTTTTAAAAACAAAAGAGAGCACAGAGCTCCTTTAGTGTTTGTTGCCCATACCTCGCTTTGATAGCATCCATGCTGATGTCAATGGCAGCATCCACATGTCGCTTCAGCTGTGGATGTGTGAGGCCGTTCATGTTCCCCTTCAGGGTCATTCCCTTCAAAAGACACACACACACACAAAATCTTGGTTGTGACCATAGCAGTATTACACAATCATGGTTGTGACCATAGCGGTATTTCATCCTCAAACTCTCTCAACCCTGCATAATCCTCAAGATGATCAATGTTAAACCCTGACATTACAAACACTGACTTACCCTAAACTAACCTGGAATCTCATCTCATTTCCCTGCTGCTGTGCGAATGTGGCCAGGATTCTCTCAAACAAGCCACCTTCCTTTGGCTGTGTCTTGAGTGCCTGAAGCTTGGTTAACGTTTTTCTTATTTCTGAAGTGGCTGTGGGGAGGATTAAACTGTTCCTCTGCAGTGTGAGGCTGAGGCTGGCTAGCAGGCCAAACAGGTCACAGAGAAAGTGGCAGAATACACAGAAAAGTGTAGTCTCCATTTCCTTCTTTATCTGTTGAGTAGTTGAGTAAATGGATACGATAAAGAATGGTTAGCTGTTGAAAATAAACTTGATGACGGTAGTGTTTGCGTTTTTAACCTATTCTTTAAAGCCTAACTTTAGTTTATTTATTCATAGTGGTCAACACAAGAAAACGGACCTTTTTGGCCCATCCTTGCACTTCCACAGAAGTAGACTGTGAGGCTGCCAGATGCTCCATATGTTGGAGAACCACAGAGTATTGACCACTGGCAAGGTCCTTCCCTCTCCATACTGCAGGAATACCTTCAGCGCCCGGTGAATTTGGGGGATCCACCGAGTTCCCTTAATAATAATAATTATTATTAAGTGTTTTACAGGGTAAAACATCTGAATCATGTCCATAACAAAACAACATTCCAGATAAGTATTAAATACAACACCTTGACACTGCTGGAATTGTGGACATCCACTCCAAGCTCCTGTCCAAGAGCACTGAGCTCTCGTTTAGATTTTCCACTGTAGTGGTAGGTCTTCCAGTTGAGGTGCAGGAGATCATAGACTATCGACACCTTTGGCTCTGTCTTCTGTAGAGTGAGTATGGCAAGCTCCAATCTGTGTAAGAAGCAGACATATTCTTCCAACACAAGAGACTCAAACAAATGTGTTGCCACTTAATAAAAAATGTTTTCAAGGTTAAGAGTATGGAGATTGTAATGCAACTATGAATGGTTGTGTTCATGAGTATTTATTTAAAGTGTAGTATTTATTAAGTGTATAGTATTTATAGTGTACAGCAGTGTTTCCTCCAGGAATTTTTCCATTAGTGGCGGATAGCTCTCTTTCGCGTGCACGCGCGCTCAAAACAACGACCTAATTTCAAACTAGAGGGAGGATGGCAAAAAAAAAAAAAAGCTACAAAAATCTTCCCAGAACCTGATTTGCACGACCAGCTGTTGCTGTAGGACACGTTCGATTGCAAAATTCATTTATCCTTTATGAATGAATGAATGAATGAATGGTCTTTATTGTCATTGCTACAGTACAGGTACCAAACAACGAAATTTAGGAGGGGTGGCTCCCCTGGTGTTAGGAAAGAAAAAAAACTTTAAAAAAACACAAGAAGGGAAGGAGCTGGTTTACATAAATAAAGGCTATGTACACTATCCACTATACTATACTGTACAGATAGACGACTAGGGTTGTCATATTGCACATAGTGTTATTGCACATTTATTTAAAGTGTCGCCGTTTGCAGGCTTGAAATGTACATATTTGTGCCTCAGCACTACACCTGATTTTTTCAGTCCAGCAGCTGCCATCAATCCGTCCAGACTGTCCAGGGCCCAGGTCTTTGCTGTGTTCAGGGCCTGGACGGCCCTGGGGTAGAAGCTGTTCTTCAGTCTGTTTGTCCTTGCGGCCATGGTCCTGAACCGCCTTTTCGAGGGCAGCCGGGTAAAGTGTTCGTACCCAGGGTGGGTTGGGTCCCTGGAGATCTTGGAGGCCTTCCTGAGACAGCGTGTGTTGTACAGCTCTTCCAGAGAGGGGAGGGGGGCGCCGGTGATCTTCTGGGCTGTTCTCACGACTCTCTGTAGCGCATTTCTCTCCGCGGTTGTGCAGCTGGAGAACCAGTTGCAGATGCCGTAGGTGAGGATGCTCTCCACTGCGCCGCGGTAGAAGGTCACCAGTATCTCCTGCTTGCTGTGTTCCTTCCTGAGGACTCTCAGGATGTATAGCCGCTGTTGTGCCTTCTTGATGGTGGCTTTTGTGTTGTCCTTCCAGGTCAGGTCATCCTGCATGTGCACCCCCAGGAATCGGAGGGTTGAGACTCTCTCCACGCTCTCTCCGTCGATGAGCAGGGGCTGGATCTCTGACTTTTTCCTCCTGAAGTCTACGATGATTTCCTGGGTCTTTGACTTGTTCAGCAGCAGGTTGTTAACCTTGCGCAGCTTGCTCAGTTGCTCTACCTCATCCCTGTACGCCGCCTCGTCCCCCCCTTTATGTTCCCAGTTGAGGGCGTGTAGCTGTCGTTAGTTGGCCTGCTTTTATTTAGTTATGCGTACGTTTGAGTTAGTCATCTCTAGGATTGTTGTTTGATATTAGCCTATACTTTCTCTTATCTGCATTTTGAGCAACTGTACAAGACCCAACAACACAACTCTGATACAGGACCTAGCTGCTATAGCTAACCCAACCCTGCTACAAGACCCAACAACACAACTCTGATACAGGACTAATGTTACCTAGCTGCTGTAGCTAACCCAACCCTGCTACAAGACCCAACAACACAACTCTGATACAGGACTAATGTTACCTAGCTGCTATAGCTAACCCAACCCTGCTACAAGACCCAACAACACAACTCTGATACAGGACTAATGTTACCTAGCTGCTATAGCTAACCCAACCCTGCTACAAGACCCAACAACACAACTCTGATACAGGACTAATGTTACCTAGCTGCTATAGACCCATTTGTACTAAACAACTACAACGTTGTATTGGACACATTTTTTTCGAACTAATCCACAGACAGCAGTCTTATTAACGGGCCCCTGTGGTGCCAGGTGTGGAGGCGACCCAGCACAATGGGGATATACACTATCACGCCAAGCTCTACTGTCAATATTTGCGTGTGTGTGTGTGTGTGTGTGTGTGTTTTACTTTGAACGCAATTTCAATTGCAATGTCCCATGTATTACCTACATCTCCTCTGTGGAAAACTCTAATCCAGACGCAGCAGTTATTGTGCTCGGCGATTTTAATCACACCAACAGAACTTCCCAAACAACAGGTGTCATGCCCCAGCAGAGGAGCTAACATACTAACTAGACCACTGCTACGTTACTATCAACGAGGCTTACCGTTCGTTCCCGAGGGCACCGCTGGGAAGGTCCGACCATGCCATGCTGCTCCTCGTCCCGAAATATAGAGAGAAACTTAAATCCTGCAATACGACACCAAGCCATGCAGTTTCGTATCGCTCATAGCCACTGCTAGCTTCAGCAATGTTTGAAGTGTCTGGGACATCTTTTTTGTTGAAAAATCCATCCATCTGTCGCTGTTTTCGTTTAATTTTTCGAAGTTATTTAACGTGATATCTTATTTGTGCACCTAGCTAGCTAGATCAGCTTTTTGTATCTTTTAGATGGTACTACCGGTGACTTTTAGCCCGTTATTTGCGAGGAGAAAACACAGGCGCCCGAGCATTTCGGAAGGTAAGACTGCTGAGCGGGGATGGTTGAGTCTGCACGGTTCTCATGCCGGTTCACATTTAGACCAATCAGGAGTAGCCCTTGTGTCACGTCGTCAACTGAATGTTTAATGTCATTAATCTGATTTTGGATCAGTGGTTAGAGAGAGATGGGCGTGGATTTAGGTGCACTTTTAGTCAACATCCATTATAGCGCTGATCTAGGATCAGATATATTTTAATCAGCTAAAATGTTCAGAGGTGGATTTTTATTTTTTTATTTTTTGTGGACTGAATCAATTAGTGGCGGAGGAAATTCATTCGTGGCGGCCCGCCACCAATAAATGCATATAGAGGAAACACTGAGTATTTATGTATATGGTAGTGTTATCATAGCCTTATTTATTTAGTGCATAGTATTTATAGTTTACAGTAGGTAGTAATTATTTATGTATAGTGTAGCGTTATGCATTTACACTCACCTGTGTGGCATACAATGGATGGGTATGATGTGAGGCCCTGCCTCTCGCTGAAGATGGGCTATCACCCCCCCCTGCCTGCCCATGTTCACTGCGGCCCCATCAGCACCAAACGACACACACTTCTGCATCCATGCCGCTCCATCACCTTCACAAACAGCTGCAAAGGCAGCCTTTGTGGCCTTCAGAACCCCTTTACAGAAAAAAACACAATTAGAAAAACACAATAGTCTCCAAAACCAAATAGACTAATTACAACTTACATAAATTAAGACTATTAAAAAAAAACTTACCAATGGCATGGGCATGTTCGAGGGCTTGTTGTCCCACCAGAAGGTTCACAGGCTTCCCGTTGTCAAGAAGACGTACATATACAATCTCACACTCTGTGTTCGTGATGTCCGTGTCCCCGTCTATCAGTACGGCGAGATAGTGTGCGGAATTGATCTTCACAGCAAGGTCTTCTCTCATGGCATCCGCTATCTGCCCGATCATGTCAGCGCATCGTTTGTCATTACTATAGGTTGGATTTAATTCAACGCCATTTTTCTTGTGAAGGGCGAATAATTTGTGGAATTTAATAAATGGGATCTCTTCTTTTGCCACGTAGTAAGCGATGTTAAACTTTAACTTGAGCTGTCTTTTAATTTCCTCACTGGAGCTAGCCTTCTGGCGTCCAACAGCTTTCTCAAGGGGCTTGTTCTGAGCTGACATGAAAGCTTCCCTGCATTTCACATGTTTGCGAGACAGACCATGTTTTTTCACTGTGTCGCGTTTCAGCTGTGTGTCTCCTGACACAAACGCGGTCTTTCCAGCTAACTTCATGTGGGCGACACACCACTTGCAATACATCTTCCCTTCCTTCAGCAACAGCCACGGGAAAGATGTTTGCCACTCGGCACTGTACCTGTAGACCTTTGTCACTTTTGTCAGACCAGACTTCGCGTTGGCAGTGGCACCGCCATTATCACCACGTGGATAATGACCTTCCCCCTCCCCTGACACACTTTCTGACTGGGCGCTCTCCTCCTCGCTTTCCCCGTCTCTGTTTTCTTCGTCACTCTCGTCTCCAGCTGTAATGTTGACTCCACTACCCCCCTCTACCTCCTCTCTGTCTGGAACGGTGCTAACATTAGCCTTGCTAAAGTATGCCGTAATCGGATTCATTTTAACAGCGGTCTTTTTCTGACAGGATTTTCAAATGTAAATGCACGCTTGTTGTGCTTGCGGGTCACGTGTCTGTTTTTTTTTTCTTCTGTTTTCAAAGGATTGCATTGGTTTAGATGCGCTGTGATCTTATTAACGAACATAAGATTGACTGCGCATGACAGTAGTTCAGCTTTTTTTTTTTTTTGTCGCACTGGTGCGATTGAATGTATTTCCAAGTCGCACAGAAATATATTCACTCGCAAATGCGACCAAAACAGTCGCACTGTCGAACCCTGTTATTATAGTCATCAGTGTTTCCCCTAGGTTTGCTGCCTTGGGAGGGTGGCATGGATCCTCCACCCCCCCCCCCCCCCCCCCCGTTGTGAAATCTTAATTTCTCCCCCCCCCCCCCCCGTTGTGAAATGTTAATTTCTCCCCCCCCCACAATTAGTGTAACAGATTAGTAACAGAACAAGTTATCTCTGCTGATTGAAACAAACTGTTACAGGACTCAATTTACAACAAGTCAAGCCATTTTTTACACATTTGTTTTTTTTATTACATATTTATACATATTATTTACATATTTACATTGTTACACTATGTCGGGCAAGTTGTCACATTGGATTATCAACGGATAAGAACACAACTAATTAATTGTGAATATTGATTATAATTTCAAATTCCAAAACCAAATTCAACTTCATTAAATAACAAAAAATTAAAACAATCATGCTTAGAGAATCTGGCAAATCATGCCTTTGAATCAAAACATTAATGCTGGCATGACCCCTTTTTTTCTTGTCTAAATTGACTGACGTATATAGCGCCCTACTCCAAATATCTTTACAGTCTCTCATTCCTCCTTTACCCACATAGTGTGCAACTTTTGTTGCTGCAGTGAATCTTTCTTGGTTTCTGAAAGAACACTTCTAATGCCTCCTGGTATGGGAAGTCAGAGACCTCTGGCCCATTTATAGATATCCGCATGCAGGCTGCAAGATGTTCCCCCTGCAGCCTGTTGCGGATGTTTGTCTTGACCTGCAAATACATTCATTTTAAATGTGATGGCTTAAAAATATATCTTAAAACAGTAAACGCCATTATGTGAGAGATATTTCTTACCCTGTTCATGGTGGAGAAGTCCCTTTCACAGTTTACACTGCTGGCTGGGACCGTCAGGGCAATGGCAGCCAGCTTGCTAATGGTGGGTATGAGGGTCCCAAATTCTTCATACTTTGAGGACAGCGCTGACAATATGGCCAGCTGAGTCTTGTTCTGAAAAGGTTCACATGATTAACACATGATAATGTCATGTGAAAATGTTTGTCAGACATAAAGTTACCTTGAGTGGACCAGAGACCACTTGTTCCTTGAAAGGTGTCCATTCTTCAAGGACTGTGTCAACATCGACAGTGGGACAAAACTTCTCCACCAGTGTCCTCAGGTGTGCATGAGCACTTTGGTTGGTGAGGGTAGCTGCCTGTGGACCCAGTATCCCAAAAGCAGCCAAGACTCCCACCTCACTGAAACGCCTCTCAAGATGGGCAATCAGGCCAATTAGATACGGATCCATCACCTGCTCAAACAAAAAGATATCAGTAAACTATTAATCTAAATAAAACTGCACAGTGACTACATTTAAGTAACATCAATTAAAGCAGCCAAGCTACATAGTCATACTTGTGATCGAAATCTTTGCCAGAACTGCAGTGTGTTCCCAGGCCCTGTGTCATCTGGCTGTCCTCTTCTGCCTCTCTCCTGTTCGGCAGTGATGCTGAATGCACCCAGCCCCAAAGGGTCTTCAAGGCTTTGGTTCAGCTTGTTCAAGTGTGAGCCGACAGGCTGATGATCCCCAGCATCCATTATGCCTTTTATTAAGGCCAGTGTGACAGAGACCTGGGAAATGAACCAAATTGACACCAAAATTGTGGTACCCTATATTTGCAGAAAATGCATGAAGTAGTTAAAATATTGCAGCTGATTTGGGTTATTAGTTACCTGCTCCTTGATTGTCAGGAACATCACATCCTCCTTCTGAAATAACTTAGAGAGGCGTGCCAGGTGAGGGAGAACATCTGCTTGCAGGTGGAGGGCGGCAATGAAGCGATAGGTCGCTAGGAATGAGTACAATCCCTTAGCACCAGGACATTTCCGGGACTCAACCTCATCTGCCAAGGCTGCCAGTACAGCAGGGATGTTTCTTCTCAGGTTTTTTATGGCTTCATGCTGAGAGAGCCATCGTGTGTCCTTCACTTGCTAGTCAATGACAGATAAAACAGTTTATAAAAACAATGTAAGCTGTTTATTAGGATTGGATACATAAACACAGTTAAAAGAAAGAATGTAATATGCAAGTAAATGGGCATAAATATTCACACACGATATATCAATTTATTTAAAATGTAACATATTTACCTTCACTTTCAGCTCACACACCCCAAGAACCTCTGCTGCTGACTTCAGGGAAGCAGAGCGGTTTGAACTGTTTCTGAAGTACAGGTGGAGCTGTTCAAGGTGGTCTCTGAATGTAGCCATGTAAGGCACATTTTCGGAAGCGTCTTTGCAGGCTAGAGCTAGCCGATGCGCAGCACAGTGGACACTGAGGAGCCATGGCCATGCGTCCTTCAGCTGTTTTGCGACCCCATTGTTTTTCCCTATTGAATACATTTGTTAATCAAATTTAACAACGAATAAATTCTTAATCCACTAATTCCATGTAAAGAAAAAACAAAAACAACAAGTTAACCAACCAGTCATGACTGCAGCGCCGTCAGTTCCTAGTCCAAATATCAGGTGTGTGGGGATGTTCTTAATTTTAATAACCTGTTTCACTGCTGCCACCACTGAATCTGCTTTCCCATCGGTCAGATATATGAGATCCAGGAATTGGCAGAAGAGCTTCCCCTCATTGTCCAAGTATCTAATAACATAATAACATTTTATACATTTCCATCTCCCCCTCATATCAAATCAAATTCAAATCAAATTTTATTTAGTGCATTTCTAACAAAATGTGACCCAATGCACTTCACAAGAGCAAATATATTGAAATGTTATTAGTTGAAATGTTAAACTTTGATAGACTTTACCTCAGATGAATGTCCAGTTGTTTACAGACAGAGACATCTGTACTCTCATCAATTTCCAAGCCAATGGCTTGTGATTGTACGATGTCCCTTAATATTGGCTTTTCAATTACCCCTGCTAGAATTTCCAGCATTTCGTCAACTATTCTATGCGATCTATAGTTGGTAGTTTGGCCAATCTGAAAAATTGTTGGAAGGTTTTACATACAAGTAGGGCAGGCCTATACATGGACAATTAAATACCGTTTATTCATATGAATTCTTAAACACATGTATAAATAAATAAAAACATTGAATTGATTGTCAATTATAATGATCAGATAAGACCAACAACAAACACAGAAAACAAAATGCATTACTTGCATTGCGAAATACATACTTTCAACTTGTCGAAGTAGGTGCAGCCCAAAAGTTCACCCAGTTGCAGCAAGGCTGGATAGTTAGTGTGGTGGGCTATTTCATGCTTAATGAGCCAATATAAGCACTTAAATGCCCCCACCACGGCCTCATGCTCCAGGACAACTGTGGGCTCAAATGAGGTCAGGACTGTGTTGCCTGAAATAAAATGCAGAGGTTGACCACCCAGTCCACAAACAAGAAAGCAAGCAAGCATCATCAGTACAGTATCAAGGAGCCGTAACACTTATGATAAAATTATAAATAAAATATATATTTTTTACCTGCTGTCAAACTTGACTGGCGCTGACAGGCTAATTTATGATGGTCAGATGAGATGTGGTTGTCAAGTTTGTCCTTTCTGTAGGACTGGCAGGGTGACTCTATAAAAGTCCGGGTCTGGGTTCCTCTCACAACCCCCTGCCTGTGTTGCCTACATATCCGGCAGAACATTCCTAAAACCAAAAATGAAAAATTCCCCATTCATTCTGTTTATGCCAATAATGGTAATAAAACGTTTTCACATTTTTATCTATTTTGCACCTAACCATACCAATATCGGTTTTGTAGAGCCAGGAGTACTTCTGCTCTGACAGCCAAGCTGGATCAAAGCCTGTCTTCCTGTGCTTGTCGACGCGTAGAGCTGTATCCGTGCTGGGTTTGGTAGGACGGTTAACGTTGTTACTCAACTATTCTATTATGTGACTAGAACAAATATGATAATTTATAGACTTTATTGTTGAGCCACAAAGCCATCACTTTTTTTAAATTTATTTTTTTACTGTTTTGACACTATAACAATCTTGACTTCACTATCTGTCCATTTTCTCACCTGGTTCTTCCTGCTCTTGCTCTCTCACTCTCTCTCTCTGTGTCATCTCCATCCTCCTCTCTCCCTCTTTGCACTGACAATCACACACAAACATATATGTGACCAGTGTGCGAATTAAATCACGGTGTGCGGGGGAGCCCAGGGATTAAAGCAAAAAAAAAAAAAAACTCCTGACGGGAAAAAAAAATCAGGCCAAATCGGGGCCGGTGGCTTTCCGTGCGCAAAGCGCGCGTGCGATTTTCCGTTCTACGTTCTAATGCTTTGACTTTTCTTTCGAAAAATGTGAATACATTTCCGCGTTGTCGAAAATCAATGACACATCGCTAGTCAACTAACACGGCTTGTTTTGTGAGCCTGCTAACAATGTAAAGTAGTGTTCTAGTTAACTAGGTAACAGACTGAAGAACTGCTTCTACCACTGGGCCGTCAAGTCCCTGAACACAGCAAAGGCCTAAGTTCTGGGCCCAGGACAGTCCGGACGGATTGTATGGCAGCTAGTGCTGAGGCACAAACATGTACATTTCAAGCCTGCAAACTGTGACACTTTAAAATAACGTGAAAAAATACTTTTGTGCAATATGACAACCCTAGTTGACTATCTGTGCAGTATAGTACAGTGGATTGTGTACATAGCCTTTATTTATGTAAACCAGCTCCTTACCTTACCTTGTGATTTTGTGCTTTTTCTAAAATGTTTTTTTTTTTTTATCCCTTTCCTAACACCAGGGGAGCCACCCCTCCTACATTTCGTTGTTTGGTACCTGTACTGTAGCAATGACAAATAAAGTCCATTCCATTCCAATGTAAAGTAGTGTTCTAGTTAACTAGGTAGCAGTCCAATCCATTTCGCTGCTGTATTTTGGCTTGACTAGCGAGTTTGTGTTGTGATTCTCAACAACGTAGTTTCACCCTTTTCCATAGTTTTGAATAATAAATGTGTGGACTGACGATGTAGCGCAGCCTAACTTATTCTAATAATTATTTAACATAGTTTTATTCTGATAATGATTCCCCCCTCCTCCCAGACTTACAAGGTCACACTATTATTGGATTGGTTGTTTGCGTGCCGGGTGAAGTTAGCTAAACATTTAACCTGCTAACTAGCAAGAGATACATAATGTCACTCTCCAAATGTCTAAAGAGGAAAGTTGACAGAAAACAGGGCATTTAAAGAGGAATGGACAGCGAACTATGCGTTCATCCTACCTGGTTTCATCAATGCAAAGCCGTTGTGAGAGACTCGCATTTTCCGTGCTCACAATGAATGTTCCCTTCCACCTACATGCGAGTCGTCCTTTTCGTCAATGAATGTGATAAAGACGGACTAGACTAGAGGAATCGATTGGTGCATAAAAACCTTGAGAACTGACGGATTAAAGTGACGTCCATAATAATAATAAATAATAATAATACATTAGACTTTTCTAGACACTCAAAGACGTCCATATCACCAGATAGCCAACAAATAGTGACCGTTGGGAGATGCCAGTTTTCTCATTAAGTGAGATTTAATAGCCTAATATTATTTTTTCTATGTTTAATGAATGGCTCATTGTAATTATTATCACTAGTAATGTAGCGTGTTTGCTCTGTCATTAAATGTTTTTCAGGAGCATTATAGGCTAAGCGGATTCAGCTTATTTATTTTTTTGCGCCGATTTAGTTGTCAATGTTTTTCATAAAATTAAACTGCATTTGCTTTGTTACTGTTCACATGTGTGGTGCAGTCACATTCACATAGCCTATAAGTAAACATTAAGTTTGAATTATTTACTGAGCTGGCGTTACTTTTTTCAAACCACACACCGCATGTCGGCTATTTCAGCACCACGCGTTGTCCACCTACTTCTCACTATGAGGGGTTCAGCGTCAGTGCACCCCGCTCTGTTACTGTCGCATAGTTGTAGCCAATAAAGGCCTATATGTAGGCTATATACAGGCTATTATATATCCTTTATATACCTAATACCAACATCAAAATAGATTGTATGCCTCTACAAATCATATTACACCAGGTAAAATCCGTCACAACTTGGAATAAATCCATCGCAATTTGGAATATTTTAGAGCTCCCCCAAAATTTCACAAACCATGTTTCCAGGGGAGCTCATGTCACCACTAGGGGAGCTATAGCTCCCCAAGCTCCCCCTTATTTCGCACCCTGTATGTGACACAGCCCAATGAAAAGGGCTACCTGTAGGCGAAATCATATTTTTTTTTTTTTACATGTGCTTAAACTACAGATTGTAAGCTTTCAAATGATGCATCATACATTGAAATTGGAAACAAATTGAAGACGACATGAGTATTTGAAAGTTGCTACACCTTTCAAAGATGTTGTTTTTTCCTCACCTTCACAGCCAGGTAATGGGCGGTAACAATGTCTGGTTAACCCCACCCCCAACCACTCCCCCTCTAGCTGTCAGCTGTCACTATCTGTCAGTGGTAAGTCACTGGGTCAGATAGCTAACATTATTACCTAGCAAGGTATTACCTAAGCTAATTAGCCAGCTTATCATTATGGAGGCTTTATGGTTGTAACTATTATTCTTTTAATGAAACAAAAAAGTCTTGAATCAGAATCAGAATTTATTTTACAGTACACAATAATACAAATATTTGGCTGTGGTTCTTCAACATTAGCTTTGCAGCAACATAATCACATAATCACAACAATACCATCACAATAATCACAAGTAAATAAGTAAAGTAAGTAATAAAGTGTATAAAGTGTCACATGCAAGTAATAAAGTGTAAACAGTAACATGCTGTGCAAAGTTCAACAAGATGAAAATGAAAGTGTTCAGGTATTTTTTATTATTTTTTTAACCTTTATTTATACAGGTAAGAAACACATTGAGCTAAAACTAAACTAAAACTACACAGTCTAAGACAAAAACTAGTCTAAAACAGTCTAAGATAATCTAAAACTAAGCTAAAACTACAAAAACCTAAAACTAGGCAGTTAAAGATCTAGGGACAGGGAGGGGTCAGTAATGGGCAAAAGGGAGGGTCAACTTAATAGCAAGAACAGATCATGGACTCGCACTGTATGCCTCTCAGCTTGAAGAGCTTGAAACTGGAGAGAGGGATCAGCTGAGACAGTTTCAGACACTGCTGTAATGAATTCCAAGAGGAAGGGGCTGCAAATGAGAACGCCCTTTTGCCTTTCATGGTCCGGACCAAGGGGATGGAGTATGTGATGATGTCCTGTGTGCGAAGGCCGTAGACAGATTGCTTGCGTGACAAGTGGTTAGAAAGGTAGGAGGGGAGCAGACCAAGGATGGATTTGTAAATGAAAGTATACCAGTGAAGGGTTCGGCGGATAGAGAGAGATGACCAGTTAACCAGGGAGTATAGCACACAGTGATGTATAAGGGGTTTACAGCCTGTAATGAATCTTAATTTCTCAAGTAGTCAGGTAGTGTGCAATTCCTGCATTCCTCCAGCGTGTTTCTCCTGCCACTACAAACGGACAGTCTTGTTCCGAGGTGCCTTGTTCTGAGGTGCTGTGGAGTCTGGTGGGCACGGGCATGTGGTGTCTTTTGCCTCATCAGAACAGAATTCTCTGATCTTGTCAAAGAGATACTTCTGTCTGTCCACGTCCAGTCCGGGTGGGGCTTGCACAGGAAGATCACCTCTGGGGGGCTTGACATCAATGTGTTTCAGTAGCTGAAACTCGACTGGTTGTGCGTCGTTGTATTCCCTGGCCATAACCACGCCAGGTTTCTGAGCATCAAAGCTGCAACAGACAGAAGACAATACATTAAATTAAATATAATATCAATTAAATATAATATAGTACATGGGCCCTGGTTGATGAGGGTCAGAGGGGTAGTGGACCTAAGAAAGAGAGACAAAAGAGGAAGAGAAGAAAAAGATTAGATGCAGTGAAAACCAACATCACAGAGAATTGTGTTTGTGTAAACCAAATACAATCAACAGTCATAGGATGAACTAATTCTCACCTGTTGTGCAAAGTCAAAACTGTAGTGCATCGTGATTTCTCGGCTTGCTGGTGTGGAGGGGCCAAGAGAGAGCTGCGATTCCTTGCAGACCTCCGCACAGGCAGCATTCATGCGCTGGTACAGAGAACGCTCCTTTGCAACACGGTCTAGGTGCTGCTCCTGCTTCTTCAGCTTGGCTGATTTCACCACATCCGGCAGATTGGCACTTCGGAACACTTGGTAGTTGCAGGGGTGCAAACTGGCGATGGTCCAAAAAGGTGACACTTTTTTTTGGTCCGTAGATGGTTAGCTCTATCATTAACAGTGGTCTAACAATGATGCGCGTGTAAGTAGCGATGGCCCTGACCTTAACACCCTCATAATTAATGTAAGCAACCTGTTCTCAAAATAATTATGCGGGTTCCTGCAGGTTTCAACAAGTTACATTTAAGACCTTTATAAGACCACTTTTAATAGATTTTAAGACCTATTGAGCAAGTATTGGTATTAGACTCACATTCGTTGATTATTTTCATTAGCAATGCTGGGTGATCTGTTCTGTTGCATATAGAACAATGATAATGTAAGTTAGCCTACTCTATCAATTTCTTGATTAATTTCCATTGCTTCTCAACACATTAGATATAATAGCATAAATAACAGAATAAACTCACACACTTACTCACACTCACTTACACTGCATAGCCTACATACTGAGATATGGCACACACACACCTCTCACAGGAGGTCCACACACACACACACACACACACACTATATTTACTAAACCACACATACCGTTGCTACCACTGCAAGTTTGAAGAAATTCTAACTTCACATGCCTACAGTCGAATCGCCTCCTACGGCGATTATCGTATCGAGGCCTCTTGTCTTATCATTTCACGTGGCAAAATATCGGGGTTTTGGGCGCAGCTTAACCAATGTCACACGAGCAATAAGTGTGCGATAAGTTTTGTTTTATATGTTGTCTCTCATCCGCACGCGTCGTATTCCCACGCAGTGGGTCTGGCGACAATAATACATTTTCCGGTCAGACTTTTTAAATAAAAATAAAATCGATTCTACGCAAGTCTAAAGCACACAGAAGCCATTAAAAATGTTTATTTTGAAAGTCTCGCCCTGTGTCTGATCCTGATGTTATAGAAGCAGTGTAGCAGCAGGTTAAAAGCGAGGTAAAGGGGGACGCGAGACAGTCTCGGGCAGCGTTCGTAAATTCGCTCTGCGCACTGGGCTCAACGTCATAAAGGGACCAAGTAATTTGATTGGACAAGAGGCATTCCATGACTGCTGATCAGATTTCCAGAGCGAATTTACGAACGCAGCCTAGGGCAAACCACTCGCCGACTCGTTTTTTTCATAACACGAAACTTGAAGTTGTAAAGTACCCTCTCGATATAATAAACAACAGTTTAACAATCACTAAATACTTATAATGATCATCTAATTATGTGTAGTTATGTGTTTCTAGCATGTCGATGTTCTATCAGGTAAATTCGCTAGAACTAACCTCCATACCCTGGTTCAGAAGAAGAAATCAGTCCTTCGTCACTTACATCATCGTCCTCGATGAAACTTTTAGGTGGATTGGTTACCCTAGCCTAGATGGTCTTTGTGACATTTCACAATCACAAACATATATGTACAGAAACTCACTAAAGTATAAAACACTGCTAAAATACTGCTTCTCTTCAAATCACTCCAAGACACTTTGAGGTCAGTGCATTAGTTTTTTTGGTGAACTACCGTAATAACCCTAAATGGCTAGAGAGTGCAACTTCTGTGCTTTCAGAAACTTTTGGATTTTTTTCGATTGCACATATAGTTCAAGAATTACGATAGTTTGAACGAACCCTGTAAATTCCTGTTGAGAAGTTATCGCAACATAGAAATAACTTCTATGTTATTTTATTTGATTACTTCTTATGTTTCTACTTCCATCTTAAGAACTTTTTAAGACGTTTTATTTCAACTGCAGCAGAGTTTAGCAGACAGGAAGATGTTAGCTTGGGCATCATGTGACTTGGATGAGATGAGATGTAGACCCCCCCCCCCCCCCCTCCCCAAATATTTTTTTGCAGATCTGCATGATTCACGTCGGTCTATTTTGAGGTAAAAACGGCGAATTTCACCTAAAGGTGACAAGTTTGCACCAAGTTGTTCCGCTGGCACTCCCAGCACAGATCTGTCCGGGGTTTCGTGCTTGTTATGTGAGGGACCAAGGTCTTCCACAGCCTTCGGAAGCTGTTCACACTAACAACACGTTGCTCTGCAAAGAAAGAAATTATGTTATGAGTATGACAGCTGTACATATTTACCCACACAACATACAGTAGTAGCCTTACACACACTAAACATGACTTCTAGTAGCCTTACACACACTAAACATGACTTCTAGTGGCCTTACACACACATGTGTCTGTGTGTGTGTGTGTGTGTGTGTATGTGTGTGTGTGTGTGTGTCTCTCTCTCCCCTCTCTCTATCCCTATCTCTCTCCCTCTCTATCCCTCTCTCTCCCTCTCTCTCTCTCTCTCTCTCTCTCTCTCTCTCTCTCTCTCTCTCTCTCCCTCCCATTTCGACTAGTTGTTTTTACTTGAAGCTCTTTTCGTGACATGTCTTGTAAGTCATGGCCCACACAAATAAATCATCCTATAAATCATCCTATAGATTTGGACACTGCAGGGAGATTGACACAGGAGGACTCTGTGGGGCTTTGTTGCGTGGGACGGGGACACAGAGCTGTGTGTCTGTGAGTCTGTGTGTCTGTGTGTGTGTTACTGTCTACATCCCTGTGTGTGTCTGTGTGTGTGTGTTACTGTCTACATCCCTGTGTGTGTCTGTGTGTGTGTGTGTTACTGTCTACATCCCTGTGTGTGTGTTACTGTCTACATCCCTGTGTGTGTCTGTGTGTGTGTGTTACTGTCTACATCCCTGTGTGTCTGTGTGTCTGTCTACACCTTGGTGGTAAGGTATTACAGTATTACAGCTACAGTCTGGTAAGCAAGACTTCCCTGATCTCCTCTTTTAGAGCTGAAAGGTTCTTTAAAGAAAGATAATAGATCACATTACAATTCTACTGACATACAGGGTCTGGTTAAAAAGTCTGCAAGTCTGGCAACATCATTTTTCTGTTTTTTCACTACCTTTCATTATCTACCTGTCATCTGTCAGTGATGACATGCTGACATGTTTAAATAGCAAAATGTTTTGCTAATTCAAGATTCATGTTTTTTTATTGCCATGTGTGTCAAACGTTTATTACATCCTATTACAAGTAATGAAGGGGGGTGCTGAGGGTGCTGCACCAGAACCATAGGTTCTCAAGGCTACTTGTGGTCTTGACTACATGTCCACTTTCTCACCTGGTTCTTGCTGTCTCTTTGGTGTGCTGACTCCATCCTGCTCTCTCTCCTCCTCCTCTCCCTCTCTCTCCTCCTCTCTCCCTCTTTTGCTGTCCACCGAAAGGCAAACATAACAACCAGAATATGTATAATCTAATAAGAGGTATACATTGATCCATATCAATTTATAACATCATTCTAATTGTATATTGGGTTGCTGTGGGCAATGCAGTCAGATAATGTCATTTTGACTTGACTCTCTCACCTGAAAAACAATCGTATGTCCATCTATGGAAAAACAGACATTTCCAATGAGTGAGGGTTTGTTCCAATGCTTCAATCCACTTGTTTATTGTATTTTATTACCATAAAGCCCAATTCTAGCAGAATAAGACATATTGTATTATTACTACTACTATCTATTATTACTAATCACCTCTGAGCTAGCTAGCTAGCTTGCTAGTTCGTTAACACTATTCACACAATGGAACTATAGCCACTTTCTAGTCACCATGGAACTATAATATGACACTTTCTAGTTAAGTCACAATAATAATGAACAATTTGAACCAATGTTTTCTGTCAGAAATACAGAAATTATATTTGCTACGGTTACTTACTTTCATATGCTGACTTCCTTCATCTGTCTCTCTCTCACACACACACTCCCGCGCTAAACAATTATTCTCCGGGCGAAGCACGAGACTACTTGCGAACCAATGAGGTGCGTGTATGTAGGCTACTGGACCGGAGTGTGTAACATCATCTGTAATTGGGCTAGAATGATTTTAGAAAATAATAATAATAATAATAATGATAATAATAATAATGATTATTCTCTTTTAGGTCGTGCTGAGATGAAATTTAGGGATACTCAAGCACCGCTAAAAAGCGTCTAAAATCGTCCATATCGCCAGATTCGGGTTGGGTGCGTTTAATAAACACGGGAAGTTAGCCTGCTTGTCAGAGGTTTGGGGTCTACGTCCGTCCATTACTAAAACTATGATTGTTGGCCTTTATTTGCACTTCCAGCAGAGACGAATGGCTTGTTTGAGATTAGCACGTCAGAGCGTGTGTGTGGAGGGAGCTGAGCCCCGCCCTTCGTGAAACGAGGAGACAAGCGGACAAGCGTGGCAGCAAAACGCACAGAGGAGAAACATATTAAATGAGGGTGCACATAAATTAGGCAAATGACACAGAATAAACATATTTCGACCACATAAGAAACATATTTCGACCACATAAGAAACATATTTCGGCCATATACATGGGAGAAAAATATAATTATAAAAAATAAAAATAAAACATGAACCAAATTGACATTGAACATTTTTCTTGGGGGGGCGGGAGGTCCCGTTGGGGGGGCGGCCCGCCCTCCCACGGCAATGGTAGGGGAAACACTGGTCAACAAGGAGAACGGGAGACTCTGAGTGTCGGAGGTCAGTAGAAGCCTTTGTCTCAGCTCGCTGCCTCACTGTCTAACACAGGGGTCCCCAAACTACGGCCCACCCCCACACTTGGACCGGCCCTTTGAACAACGTCGCCCCCCCACACTCTCAACAATGCCAGAAACATATTTAGAAAAAAAATTAATATATGTTTTAATCATATCATATCAGGTATTTGATATTAAAGGTTGGCTTTCAAATTAAAATGTCCCTTAGTTATAAACTATTTTCATTAATAACATTATTAGTTAGTTTCACCCGCCCACAGAATGCGGAACATTCAACGTAACGTTCCATAGTGAACAAGCACGGATCTATAGCAGGTGCACGCGAGCTAGAACGAAAATTCAGAGAGATGAAAAATGTGACGCAACGTCATCGAAGTGCGATGTGGGCGCAAAGTGCGAATGCCTTAAATCTGCGTTCAAAGTTTTTCAATGCAAAAAATCTGATTTACTTTTTTTGTAATAAGAAGCAACTTGAAGTTGTGAAGTACCCACTCGTTATTTTTTCGAGCAGTTTTCATTTAATTAAATACGTGTAATAAGTCTTCAAAATAAGCTTGTTTTATGAGATGAGTTTGAGAAGCTTGGGGGCGGGAACGTGAGCGCAGCTAAGAACAACAATCGGTGTGAATGGCTGTGAGCTCAATCGACGTAGCCAATAGCTGGGCGAGGGGGAGGGATAAAAAGCCACATGCAGGAAGCAGCGCGCTTTTGTTTACACCAGAATGTGTTCATAGACCAGACTCTAAGGTAAGATCTTCTATGTATGTACATGCCTTTGTTAGTTAAGTTAGTTGTTAGTTACTAGTTGAAACCAGTGCGTTCGTGTATTTAGACATTTCTTTATTATTACCCACGAGCAACTAACTGAAAGCACATTGTTCCGTCTGCAAGCTGAAGATTGTTAGCATGCTAGCATTGTAGCTCGGTATTCTGTCTATGTTGTAAGTACGGTTAGTATGTCTACGTTGTAAAAGTTGTAAGACTCATGTTCAGTGTGTAATACTGGAATACTGTAACATGTCAAGTGTAATAGATTACAGAAATGTTAACTGTCCGCCAGGCCCCACGCCTTCATTGATGTTTTAAAGCGACCGACACCAGTTCGTAGACGGTTCAGTGTGGTCCATTGCCGGCGTGGTAGGTCGTCTCCTCCAATGGCGCCATCTCCTGGGTCCCAGATGTAGCGGTGGATTCGGGAGGGCCCGGCTGACTCCCACTCCTGCTTCCAAGCTGCTGCCAACCATGCATCTCTGGAGATGTCCTCAGAGGTGGAGTTGAGCATGGCTTGTGCTGCCTTGTTGTAAGGGTGGCGGGTCTTGAGTCGGCTTGGAGGTGCTGGTGTTATGGTGGTGTTGTGCAGGATGTGCCAGTCATGCTTTTGTGCCTTCCTGGCCAGGGCGAGGGTGGCAGCCTCCCGTCGGAGGCCGGCCGGTGCTATTCCCGCGAGGACTGGCAAGAGGGACACAGGGGTAGGCTTCAAGCATCCAGTTATTATTCTGAGGGAGGTATTGATAGCCACGTCGACCTTTCTCGCATGAGGGCTTCTGCTCCAGACTGGGGCGCAGTATTCCGCTGCAGAGAAGACCAGGGCTTGGGTGGATATTCTAAGGGTCTTAGCGGAGGCTCCCCAGGTTGTACCAGCAAGGCGGCGGATCAGCGTGGCCCTGGATGTCACTTTGGCCTTGACTTCTTCCAGGTGTTGCTTGAAGGATAATGTCCGATCCAGGCGCACTCCAAGGTACTTCGGGGCTTGCTGGACCTCCAGACATTTGTTGTCAACGCGCACCTCAAGTTCCCTCCTGGCTTCTCTGGTGCTAAGGTGGTATGCCGCTGCGACTGTCTTTCCGACACTGAGTTGTAGACGCCACCTTCGAAGGTATGCTACCAGTGTGCCTATGTCTACGTTAAGACCCTCTTCCATCGCCTTCCACGTTGGTCGGCTCAGCATGATGGCAAGATCGTCTGCGTAGCCATACTTTCTAGATGCTGTATCAGGTAGGTCGTGGATGTAAACGTTGAACAGCATCGGCGAGAGAACAGACCCCTGCGGTACCCCGTTCCTCAGTCTTCTGAGCCTACTGCACTGGCCGCTGCTGGTCTGTAAGATGAAGCTGCGGTTGGAAAGTGTCTCCATGATGAACTTCACCATGTGGCGGTCCGGTATTGTCCTCAGCAGCTTCAGGTGAAGTCCCCGGTGCCACACGGTGTCGTATGCAGCAGTCAGATCCAGGTACACTACCCCAGCTTTCTCATTGTCCTGGAAGCTGTCCTCGATGTCCTGACAGAGTAGTGTTACCTGGTCTGCTGACCCTCATCTACTACCTGGAGTTACTATGGAACTATGGAGTTGGACAAACATACTTAGTTACCAGCACTTTAGGTAATTATCATTGTCATGTTAGGCTAGCTATTTTATGAACATGGTATGATGGTATGGTAGTATTTTATGAACATGGTATGGTAGTATTTTATGAACATGGTATGGTAGTATTTTATGAACATGGTATGGTAGTATTTTATGAACATGGAGTGCCAGTAACTGTAGGCAATATTTTAATGTACTATCTTTTTTCTGTTGCAGCTTTGATGCCCCCCACCCCACCAGACACAGCAGCTCAGAACATGACTGTCTAACTCAGAGCCGAGTGCTCATTGAAGTACACCACACACTCTGGCAATATTTTGTTGAATAACAAGAACAGTTGGGCATAGATACAGCATTTTGAACTGTGTCATGATTTATTAGCTATTGATAGTCAATTCACAGACCTTGCATGCTTACCTGTGTATAGTCTGTTGTATGTTCTCAGTTGTTGCCCTCAGTTCCAACTATACTTGTACTTGTTGCATGGCAAATAAAACTTGAAACTGAACTATAAGGCTGGACATTGACCACTGAGCACTACACTATTTCCAGCACAAGACATCAGCAAATTACTCTGTTATTCTTATTCTGATTGATGATTTGTTTGGATCATTAAAAGAATAACAGTTACAACTACCTTAACGCCTCCATAATAATAAGCTGGCTAATTAGCTACAGTAATAACATTGCTAGGTGATAATGTTAGCAATAGCTAGCTAAGTACTGTAAAGTTCTCTTTGAAAAGTCTATCTGACCCAGTGACTAACACTAATGTTTGCACACTGATTGTACTTTGCACAGCTTGTCGCACTATTGTTCTGCTGTAGTGTGACTACCATCACTTATACTTATCACTTTATTACTTATTATTGTGACTATGTACCTTGTTGAAGAACCAAAGCGAAATATTTTTATTCTTGTGTACTGTAAAATAAATTCTGATTCTGATTGAAGACGTTTTTGTATCATTAAAAGACTAACAATAACAGTTACAACAACCATAAATAATAATAAGCTGGGTAATTAGCTTAGGTAATACCTTGCTAGGTAATAATGTTATAGCTGTATAACTATAGCTGTCTGACCCAGTGACCAGTATTGACAGCTGATAGCTGTCAAGCTAGAGGGGGAGTGGTTGGGGGTGGGGTTGACCAGCTATTGTTACCGCCCATTACCTGCCGGTGTGAAGGTGTGAAAAAGTCCCAAATCTTTCAAAGCCGTTTCCTCAGGATTTAGTTTTCAGGGTTAACAAGTTTCAAATACTCATGTCGTCTTACATTTTTTCCCGATGTCTATGTATGACACATCATTTGAAAGTTTACAATCTGTAGTTTAAGCATATGTAAAAAACAGAAAAATGACTTTGCCCCCTCCTTGATCATTCCACCAGATCGCGTCACAAATGGCCAAACGGTTGGTAAAGAGAAAAGTTGATTCAGAATGCAGGGTTTTTAACCAACAGTGCACAAGTGATTATTATTGTTAAATGCAAAGAAAAGGCTCATCTGTCAAGAAGCGGTGTCTGTGTTCAAAGAATACAATCTGCGCCGACACTATGAAGCCCGCCACAAAGACAAGTATGCTAGTGTACAAGACCAAATGAGAGCAGAGAAGTGTCGAAGCTAAAATCAGCTCAGCAGAATACGTTTGTACCCGAAACCCAGTTATACCAGTCATCCGTTCGGGCCAGTGCTGATGAGTTTGTCAATAAATGTATGAATGTGATCGCGGAGGAGGTGTGTCCCGCGGTGAGTCTGTCAGCAAGTAGGCACCAGATGAATTGAAACAATGGGGCATTAGATAATGTAGATGCCCAGCTGCAGGAGAAAACGAAATAATTTTACCCATATGTTCATGATCTGTATCAAGCAGGGATTTTCCTGCATAGAGAATTATGAGGCGGCCGCCTCCGTCATATTTCTAGCCGCCTCCAGCTCTCGACAAAACTCTGACGGTCGTATTTTCTACAAGCGTTGAACTCGTGGATTTCTGTCATTTCTAACTGCAATTGCGGCACTGAGCCGACGTGGTGGCGGGGGCGCTGTTTCGCAAATAAGTTAGCGTTCGTGTTTGCTAGCGAAACAGCTGATAGTTGATGTTCAATGTTTTGATTAAATTTCGTCACTCTGTTTTAATATTTTGATCGTCTGTGTTGGTAGGATTCCCTGTGAACTGTCCATCTGGGCAGAGAGATGGAGGCTTCTGCTTACTCAGTGTCAGAGAGCCAGAGGACACACCTTGGGGACATGCGCCAGTGCTACATCCAGTTAGGGAAGAAACTAAACACGGCGGATATTGTGAAAATACAGCAGCGAATTAGAAGACCAGACCAACACCGTTGTGCTACAACTGATCAGTAAGTCACACATGCTGCTAACGCTAACACGTGCTGCTAACACTAACACATGCTGCTAATGCTAACACATGCTGCTAACCCCTAACACATGCTGCTAACCCCTAACACATGCTGCTAACGCATGCACGTCTAACAGATGAATGTCATGTATGATAAGGCAGCAAGCTGGCTTGGAAGTGAGCTGCCAGTCAAGCGTCCAAAGGCCACGCCCACACAGCCTCAGAACTGTCTGACCAGGAAGTAGAGCCTAATTAGAAGATTATTTTCTTAGTTTATTATGTGTTAACATTTTTCCTGGACACAAAATACATTTGGAACCATTTAATGTCCAGACCCTTTAATTACAGCAAATGCCATCAGTAATATTATTATTGCATTTGCAGGACGTGTCCTGTCAGTCTAGATGGGAGTTCAGTGAACTGTTTGTCTGTCATGTCTAATCGACCTGCGTTGTTTCTGCCTCCAGTGTTTCCAGCCGCAGGTCCTCTTCAGCTCATGTAACCAGATCTGGCTGTGTATACAGTTCTCCAGCCCTGAAAAGCCCACAGAGGGGTCCAGAGATGGTGAAAGAAGAGGATGGAGGAGACCAAAGGAGGGAGGAGGGAGTGATGGTGAAAAGCCCACAGTGGGGTCCAGAGATGGTGGCAGGGAAGCTGGAGGAAGAGGATGAAGAGGAGAATGGTGTGATGGTGAAAGAACAGGATGGAGGAGACAAGTCCAAGTAAGTAGTTAAAGGGCAGTTGGTAATTAAACAGTTGGTAATTAAACAGTTGGTAATTAAACAGTAGGTAATTAAACAGTTGGTAATTAAACAGTTGGTAGTTAAAGGGCAGTAGGTAATTAAACAGTTGGTAATTAAACAGTTGGTAATTAAAGGGCAGTTGGTAATTAAACAGTTGGTAATTAAACAGTTGGTAATTAAACAGTAGGTAATTAAACAGTAGGTAATTAAACAGTTGGTAGTTAAACAGTTGGTAATTAAAGGGCAGTTGGTAATTAAACAGTTGGTAATTAAACAGTTGGTAATTAAACAGTAGGTAATTAAACAGTTGGTAGTTAAACAGTTGGTAATTAAAGGGCAGTTGGTAATTAAACAGTAGGTAATTAAACAGTTGGTAATTAAACAGTTGGTAGTTAAAGAGCAGTTGGTAATTAAACAGTTGGTAATTGAACAGTAAGTAGTTAAAGGGCAGTTGGTAATTAAACAGTTGGTAATTAAACAGTTGGTAGTTAAAGGGCAGAACTATAAGCACGTCTAACAGATGAATGTCATGTATGATAAGGCAGCAAGCTGGCTTGGAAGTGAGCTGCCAGTCAAGCGTGCAAAGGCCACGCCCACACAGCCTCAGAACTGTCTGACCAGGAAGTAGAGCCTAATTAGAAGATTATTTTCTTAGTTTATTATGTGTTAACATTTTTCCTGGACACAAAATACATTTGGAACCATTTAATGTCCAGACCCTTTAATTACAGCAAATGCCATCAGTAATATTATTATTGCATTTGCAGGACGTGTCCTGTCAGTCTAGATGGGAGTTCAGTGAACTGTTTGTCTGTCATGTCTAATCGACCTGCGTTGTTTCTGCCTCCAGTGTTTCCAGCCGCAGGTCCTCTTCAGCTCATGTAACCAGATCTGGCTGTGTATACAGTTCTCCAGCCCTGAAAAGCCCACAGAGGGGTCCAGAGATGGTGAAAGAAGAGGATGGAGGAGACCAAAGGAGGGAGGAGGGAGTGATGGTGAAAAGCCCACAGTGGGGTCCAGAGATGGTGGCAGGGAAGCTGGAGGAAGAGGATGAAGAGGAGAATGGTGTGATGGTGAAAGAACAGGATGGAGGAGACAAGTCCAAGTAAGTAGTTAAAGGGCAGTTGGTAATTAAACAGTTGGTAATTAAACAGTTGGTAGTTAAAGGGCAGTAGGTAATTAAACAGTTGGTAATTAAACAGTTGGTAATTAAAGGGCAGTTGGTAATTAAACAGTTGGTAATTAAACAGTTGGTAATTAAACAGTAGGTAATTAAACAGTAGGTAATTAAACAGTTGGTAGTTAAACAGTTGGTAATTAAAGGGCAGTTGGTAATTAAACAGTTGGTAATTAAACAGTTGGTAATTAAACAGTAGGTAATTAAACAGTTGGTAGTTAAACAGTTGGTAATTAAAGGGCAGTTGGTAATTAAACAGTAGGTAATTAAACAGTTGGTAATTAAACAGTTGGTAGTTAAAGAGCAGTTGGTAATTAAACAGTTGGTAATTGAACAGTAAGTAGTTAAAGGGCAGTTGGTAATTAAACAGTTGGTAATTAAACAGTTGGTAGTTAAAGGGCAGAACTATAAGCACGTCTAACAGATGAATGTCATGTATGATAAGGCAGCAAGCTGGCTTGGAAGTGAGCTGCCAGTCAAGCGTGCAAAGGCCACGCCCACACAGCCTCAGAACTGTCTGACCAGGAAGTAGAGCCTAATTAGAAGATTATTTTCTTAGTTTATTATGTGTTAACATTTTTCCTGGACACAAAATACATTTGGAACCATTTAATGTCCAGACCCTTTAATTACAGCAAATGCCATCAGTAATATTATTATTGCATTTGCAGGACGTGTCCTGTCAGTCTAGATGGGAGTTCAGTGAACTGTTTGTCTGTCATGTCTAATCGACCTGCGTTGTTTCTGCCTCCAGTGTTTCCAGCCGCAGGTCCTCTTCAGCTCATGTAACCAGATCTGGCTGTGTATACAGTTCTCCAGCCCTGAAAAGCCCACAGAGGGGTCCAGAGATGGTGAAAGAAGAGGATGGAGGAGACCAAAGGAGGGAGGAGGGAGTGATGGTGAAAAGCCCACAGTGGGGTCCAGAGATGGTGGCAGGGAAGCTGGAGGAAGAGGATGAAGAGGAGAATGGTGTGATGGTGAAAGAACAGGATGGAGGAGACCAAAGGAGGGAGGAGGGAGTGATGGTGAATCAAGAGGACCGAGGAAGAGTGGAGATGAAAGACAGTGAGATGGATGGTAAGTCTTTGTTATTGGTGAGGGTCATTGCACTGTTGTAAAACCAATGCTGCCAGTGCAGTGTGAGTCAGTCAGTACCTGCATCGTCTGACAGTCCTGCTCTCTCCCGCTGTGTGGGGTTGATATATCAGGGCTAGTTCCCCAATCTAACCCAGTCCTGGACTACAGGACAGCCACATGTAAACAAGTGACTTACTACATTTGTCTAAAGTAAGTGAATCAGTTTACAAAATTGGGGAATAAAACATAATAATAACAGACAAGAGAGAAATATGATAGAAAATCCATTTTAGGAATAGCAACTGCACTCTACTGCCCTCTACTGCACTCTACTGCCCTCTACCGCACTCTACTGCACTCTACTGTACTCTACTGCACTCTACTGCTCTCTACTGCACTCTACTGCCCTCTTATGCTCTCTACTGCCCTCTACTGCTCTCTACTGCTCTCTACTGCTCTCTACTGCTCTCTACTGCTCTCTTATGCTCTCTACTGCCCTCTACTGCTCTCTACTGCTCTCTACTGCTCTCTACTGCTCTCTACTGCCCTCTTATGCTCTCTACTGCTCTCTACTGCTCTCTACTGCACTCTACTGCCCTCTTATGCTCTCTACTGCCCTCTACTGCTCTCTACTGCTCTCTACTGCTCTCTACTGTACTCTACTGCTCTCTACTGCTCTCTACTGCCCTCTACTGCGCTCTACTGCTCTCTACTGCACTCTACTGTCACACAAATATTCAGAGCTTTGAACGAGATTATTAACACCCGAACAGCCATGGGTGGGGTCATTAACACTAGAACAGCCATGGGTGGGGTCATTAACACTAGAACAGCCATGGGTGGGGTCATTAACACTAGAACAGCCACAGGTGGGGTCATTAACACTAGAACAGCCATGGGTTGGGTCATTAACACTAGAACAGCCATGGGTGGGGTCATTAACACTAGAACGGCCATGGGTGGGGTCATTAACACTAGAACAGCCATGGGTGGGGTCATTTGACCTAGTGAGTAAAAATAAATTCTACCTTTGAAGTCGATCACATTTCAGGACCCTCCTTTCATGACTTTTCCAAGATAAGTGCATTCTACCACCCAGTATCCTGACATGTTCTAAATCTACCTCGTATAAAGCTATTTCTATAACAGGTTTTACCCAAGTTACATACGCAGTAGTGATAGGATATTATATGTCTATGTACAGACAGTTATGAATGATAAACTGTACAGTAGGTCTCGCTATAGCTATCGCAGCAAAGTACTTGCAGTAGCCTACATTTGATTATGTCTGTAATCCTCAACGGATTTTCATGGAACAACATGGAACAAATACCATTTTATTTATGATACAGTATATAATGTGTATAAAGTGTATTTATGATACAGTATATAATGTATATCAATTTTCAAATATTAGCATATTTATGACTATTATTTTTTTAATAATGATAATCAACCTCTTCTGCATCATATGTGCAGCCACTCCCCGTGATAATCTGACCGTAATCCTGTATGGTGGTACGATGCTTGTAGGAGGTGCAGAGGTTTATCTCTCTGAGAGACATACTTAGATAGATAAACAAATGTTGATATTTAATTTCTCTATATATATTTTTTTCTTAATATCCTAATGCTGTACGTAAAGCACTTTGAATTGCCCTTGTTGTATAAAATGTGCTATACAAATAAACTTGCCTATGTAACCCTGTATATGTTCCTATTCTTACAGACCAGCAGAGCTCCAACCCAGGTTCAGACAGCGAGCCCAGCTCCACCACACCAGGAAACCATCAACAACACAGGAGCTCGAGGCAGAAGAATCACCTTAAAACACACCCACAGACTGGGAAGAGTTTTAGGCCAAGCACATGGTGCCGGTGGTCCTTGGCCTCCCCTTGGGGACCGCTGAATACTGGTAAGCAAACTGGCTAGTAGTTGCTCTATTGGTAGAGGGCTGCAAGGGAATTTTTCCTGGCTACATAGTATACAGGTTTTTACTTTTGCCTGCTCACGGCTCTGTCAGTATTGATTGACTGATTGACTGATTGACTGAACATTTTCATTGTGTGAAGTGCATTGAGTTGCATCTTGTAAGAAATGCGCTATACAAATAAAATTTGATTTGATTTGATTTGATTTGAAGCAGGACACCTGAAGATGCCTCAGAGAACACACACCGGAGAGAAACCATACCACTGCTCCCAATGTGGGAAGAGTTTCAAAACAGCAGGAAATCTAAAGATGCATCAGAGACCACACACAGGAGAGAAACCGTACCAATGCTCCCTGTGTGGGAAGAGGTTCAACACAGCAGGAAATCAGAGAAACCAAACACATGCAGAGAAACCAAACACATGCGCCCAGTGTGGGAAGATTTTTAGTGAAGCAAGACACCTGAAGAAGCATCAGAGAACACACACAGGAGACAATCCATACCACTGGTTGTTATTGGAATGAGTCTACAGTCGAAGGCAGTAAGACTGTAGACTTGGTTACTTTCTTTATTTTTTTGTTTTGTGATATATGGAGATCTTTCTTGGTCAGGTGGCCGGAAATGATATATTGATGACTCAGAGAGAAGGTTGAATTGTAATCATTGTATTAGGCAGATCTGGGTTGCATTCTCTTGTACATATGTTTCCAAGGCAGCATGCTCTGTACTGTCATTAGTTCCCATACATGGCTCTATCCTGTGTCCATGCTGTTCTACCCTGCTGACCAATGTAAGGCTCCTATGTCCTTAGAGTTAAACTGGTCTCACTGTTACTTTATGGTATATGCCTGCTCCTAAGAATGTTGTTTACTACTGAGAGTGGGCACACTTAAAGTATGTTTAAGGTTAAACAATGAGTATCACAAATACTTTTGTGGGGGGGGGGGGGGGGGGGGGGGGGGGTTGGGACATGTTCGTGTTTTCAATAAAAATAAATTAAAAAAAACATGTGGAGTTCTTAATAAAGTCAATGAATGACCACATCAGAAATAAATTAGGCATCGGTTTCATCATACAAAGTACATTATATGTCAATATGTCAATGTCTGGAAGTAGATCTTCAATCAAAGGAACGGCCTTGTGTTTCTGGTAACAAGGAGTGCTATTTGATTCTTTGATAGTCATCAGTCTTGCACGTGTTCTTGCCTCTGTTCACAGCGTTAATAGGTTTTATTAACTTAAGACAATTTTAGCATTATCATTACACTACACCCCTCCTTTTCTTGACTTAAGTCTATAAAATCTTAGGCTCTCCATCAATGGATTGTAGAATTAACCTGCTCAGAAACAGTTGGAAACAAAAATACAGATGTTAAGCATAAGTTTGTTAATTGGGTTATCTGGACTGTTGTTCCCGTCCCTTAGAATTCCTAGAAGAAAGTTTGTAAGTTCGTGCTGTTGAATTCAGCTGTTTACTGCTGATGACACTGTTAGTTGCGTGCGTCAGTACAATTGAACAATTACGACTACATAAAAGTATGTGTAAGTCTCTCGTCATCATCATGTCTCTGTCTTAAATCATAAGAATTAACACTTCCATTGTTTGTCACATTGAAATGTCATTAGTTTGTCTCATTTCTCATGTTTCATCCGGCAATAGCTTCCTTCAGCATCTGCAACTTTCTCTCCCCACTTCTGCAATGGTTATAGACCAGATCTTAACAGCATCTCGGTCTCTGAGTCCTTCGCTCAATGTCTCTTGATTTCCTTGATTCTGTTTCGCTGAATCTAGCATCCTGTTCGTTAGACGCCATCTGATATATGGAGATCTTTCTTGGTCAGGTGGCCGGAAATTATATATTGATGACTCAGAGAGAAGGTTGAATTGTAATCATTGTATTAGGCAGATCTGGGTTGCATTCTCTTGTACAGATGTTTCCAAGGCAGCATGCTCTGTTAAGTCCAAGCTTCAAGCATGGCTACGCCATAAGGGATGCCGAGCTTGGCTACGGCTGGTGCCGAGCAAAGTACTGATTGTTTGTTACAGCTTATATACCGTGCTCAGAGAGGGAATAGCTTTACCTCGTAACTTACAATACTGACATTAGTTCCCATACATGGCTCTATCCTGTGTCCATGCTGTTCTACCCTGCTGACCAATGTAAGGCTCCTATGTCCTTAGAGTTAAACTGGTCTCACTGTTACTTTATGGTATATGCCTGCTCCTAAGAATGTTGTTTACTACTGAGAGTGGGCACACTTAAAGTATGTTTAAGGTTAAACAATGAGTATCACAAATTGGGCATATAGTCACACAAAAACGCATCATATCATTTTGTTATCTTGATTTGCCATAATGTCCACGGTGACATGCTTTTTTGGTTGTCATTTCGGCAACATTTTTGTTTGCACTTTGCAAAGTATTTTACATACATTCAGGAGAACCTTTGTGGTAAAGAACAACAATTGTTTTTTTGTTGTTGTCCCCCAGGAGTCTATTTCCCTGCCAAATAATAAAGCACAATGCTAGCTAGGCCTTGTAGAGGAGGGGCGATCAGGTCAGTAGGAAGTACTCATGTATTTTAGTTCTCACAGTCGATATTAACCCTCTATGGCATGACTTTTTATTTTAGATGGGAACAAATATTCACCCCACTTTTTCACCCCAATGTTATCGCCTGGTTACACGTTACAGCTAGCTAGCTAGTCACAGCTACTGTTAGATTCACGACTGTTGTTCACTGCGTTGTTGTTGTTCATTGATTGGTGTGAGTGTGTGAGTGCATGAGTGCGTGTGAGATCATTTTGGAATTTCATAAATAATGAAATCTGTATGCCTTTTGAGTCCTGTATGCCTTTTAAACTGCTTCAGAATAAATATACCGTCATTGAAATTCTATTGTGGTTGTCTTTGGGAATCTGTCTTTGAAATCTATCCTCTTCTCTCTGCCAAGCCCCCGCATCACCCCCTTTCTCTCTGGTCCTCCTCATCACCCCATAACTCCTTCAATCTCCTTCTACAGCTGTCATCTTCTCATTCTCTCTCCCTCTCGCTCTCTCTCCCCCACTCTCTCCCTCTCATTTCCATCCTGTGTCATCTGTCCCGCTCTTATCTTCATCCTAATTTTAATTTTCATCTCCCCCTCCTGGCTCTCTTTCTCCATTAGTGTTGAGTGTTGTCTGACTCAAACATTGCTAAATCTCTCTCTGTCTCTTCAGGCTGGTTGGTTGGGTGATGTTGAAGTTGTTTGGGTCTGAGTTCTGCAGTGTTCAGGTTAACCTCAACCACCTGGCTGCCCTGCGCAGAGCCTCACAGCAGGTACGCACACACACGCACACACACCTCCTCACATGTACATGCCTGCATGCTGTTGACCTTGACAATGATGAGAGTCATTGATTTAATATGCATGCGCATGTCTTTCTTTGTTCCACAGAACACTTCCCTGGTGTATGTGTGTGTACATCAAAGCGTTGTGGACTACGCTCTTATCCCCCTGGCTCTCTTCTGTAACAACCTGAGAGTGCCCTACACACTCTGTCCCCTACAGATACGCAACACCTGGCTACGGTATACATACACACACACACACATACACACACATACACACTCACACCTCAGAACACACAAATCCTGCGTTCTTACAAAAATGTGTGGGTCGCTCACTCTTCCAGTCATTTAACTCAGGTGATGTGCTGCTATAGGTCAATCCTGCAGAGACTGGGTGTAGTCCTCCTCCCTCTTGGTGCAATCGCAGAGCAGGATGCTGAGATGGACAGCCTGTACTCACCAATCATGACCTCTGTAAGTCGGACTCTTTGAGTGCCGCTGCGGGTACACACACACACACACACACACACACACACACACACACAAACACTCAAAAGCAGACCCTCTTTGAAGCTCTCCCAGTAATGCCACATGTTTGAATGGCAGCTTTTTAATCAGAACGCAAGCTGTCGCAAGCCTCGTCTACTCTCACACTCATTATTAGATGGAAATTAACTACAGGCCTGAGTTTCACCAGAGAGTGATGATTGCGTTCTGTGTGTGTTGCAGCAGAGGGAGGGGGGGGGGGGGGGGGAGTAGAGAGGGATGGAATGAGCGGAGAGAGAGAGGGGGAATGAGTGGAGAGAGAGGAGAAGAGAGTGGGAAGCGAGAGAAACAGAGGAGGAGAAAAGAGCTAGTGTGAATGCAAGTGTGCGTTTGGCAGGCCCAGGCAGGTTTTTTCAGATTTTCGAAGGAAGTGATTTGTCTGTATGTTGTTGCCTTATTTAGAGAAGGCCAGTGAAATGTAGGAATCTTTTTTGCTCTCTCTTGCATTCCTTTTGTCTTTTCCTGTTTCTCCTGTCTCTTTTTTCTTTTTTTTATTCCTTCATTCTGTTTCTCTGTCTCTCCTCTCTCCTCTCCGTACTTGAGTACGGTATAACTTTGGCTTTGTTTAAAAGTTGTCCATTTACAACATAAAAGCATCTTTTCTTTTGGAGGAGTTAAAGGCTAATTAAGAACATTAATCAATATATTAGAATGAAAAACAGGTCAGCTGCACACTTATCTGAAGAACTGCAGCAGTGAGTAAGCAGGTTGTTTATCAGATGTAGCCGTAAGCTGGTAGTTTATTGGACGTGCTGCAGTGTGAAGGTTATCTATTGCCTGTGTGGAAGTAAGTAATGTGTCAGTGTTAATAGACTTGTCATGTTTATTGAGTGTATTTCTCAGGCCTGCTCTGCTGCTGTTCAGTAGTCATTGAATTTGCTCCATCTGTGAGAGAACAAAAGGACGCACAAGCACGCACACACACAACCACATTTTGACACACACACACACACTTTGTTCTTTTTCCCATCTCTCATTCCCTATCTGTAGTTGGTTGGTGAGTTGCTGTGTGAGGGTCAGACACTGAGTGTGTGTGTGTCGGGGGAGAGCGGACGAGGAGGGCAGTGGCTGGCACGTGTCAGACAGGCTATGACAGACGGAGCAGTACCCAATATCAGCCTGGTCCCTGTCGGCATAACCTACGACTGTGTCCCCAAGACTGATTCACAGGTTTGGAAGTTACACACACACACACACGCAACCATGCACACACACACACACACACACACACACACACACACACACACACACACACACACATTAATCATCTTAAAGGAGCAATCTCTAACTTAAATTTCTTCTGTGGCAACTCAAGGTACAACAAACACTTTTTGTGCCACAATAGAAACCCAACCCATCATTTAACTAACCAGTGCAGGGCTATTTTGAAACAGAGATGGAAGTGACAGATGGCAGTATCCCTCTCAGGGTTTTTTAGTCCTCTGTCTCCTCCCATTGCCACATAAAAAAGTAACTTTCTGGAATCGGATGACGATTATCGTTTCCTCCGTGTGTGTGTGTCCGACGTCCGTACATGCGTGCGTGCGAGTAGACGGATGGGTGGCAGTACTGAATGCTAGGTTAATTGCCATGATAAAATTCCCTCTGTTCTTCATTATAGTCCAGCAGACACACACACACACACACACACACACACACACACACACACACACACACACACACACACACACACACACACATTCACTCTTCATCTTATTGTTAATTAGATCCTGCTCATTAGTGTTATTGCACCTCTAATCTTCCTCCTAATGGGAGAGCCTTATCATGATATAATCACAATGCAGTGTTTCCTCCCGAATTTTTCACATTAGTGGCGGAGCGGTTATCTTTCGCGCGCACAGCGCATAAAATGCACACTGGCGCTCAAAACAAAGACGTAGTTTTACCAAAAACTAGAGGGTGGCAACAATTATAATTTATTAAATAGCGGTTAAGCCATTAAAGGCGAGCAGGTGATTTTATATAGAAGGTGATCAAATACCAACATATCCTACAGCTGCAGCGGAACATGCGGAACGCGCATTACACACACACACACACACACACACACACACACACACACACACACACACACACACACACACACACACACCCACACACACACACACACACACACACACACACACACACACACACACACACACACACACACACACACACACACACACAGAAAGATCAATACGAAGTAGGCTTACATGAGAGTACTCGCACAAAACCGGCTAACCTTACTCATTAACTGTTTACACAAGTAAAATCACAGTGTGACAGTCAGATGGAGCATTCGGTAAACAACAACAGCAAGGTAATGCTATCAGTTGAGTTAAAGAAAACCAACTCTTACCTTTGAGGACACCAACATGAGCCCTGCTTACCCGTACCTCCGCCGTTCTGTTCGTGGTGATTTTAGAGGCAATAGATTATTTTTGCCCCGCGCATATTGCTATGAATAGTTCGAAGCTAGGTGCTTGCACGTTAGGTGCGAGAATGCTCGGTTAACCCATTAGCGGGAACATTATTTGTTTCACAAAATAGGCTGATTTAATTGACCATGAACATCAGAGACATACATTACGAATGTTCATTTAAAATACTCTATACTGAGCACTGGTATAAGAACATGAACCAGAGAACAGCAGTAAATGCAATAACCCACAGTCGTCGCTGATGATGTTGCATTTTCGATTAGGATACGTTTACGGGATTAAAGGCACCGGCGACGGGCTAAAAGAGAAATCCAAATGTCCCGCTAAATTAGGACCAATCACAAAACTGTTTTGAAAGCGCGTCGCCTCGCGCCGCGTGCCTGTTGAGAGCGATTCAGTCTTGATTGCAGTGCGAACACAAACGACGAGGTTAATTGCAACATTGTAACATATTATTGTAAATAACTACGCCCTAAATCGTAACGAAATGTTGGTCTGGAAGCGGCCTAAATCTAGCTTCAATCTGCTTTTTTTCTGTTCTCCGGTCATAACTCGCTGCCTTTCTGCGCAGCCTGAATCAAAGTGGACTGTCTGAATCAATTAGTGGCGGAGGAAATTCATTCCTGGCGGCCCGCCACGAATAAATGCATATAGAGGAAACACTGCAATGGCTGACTAATCTGTGTGTGTGTGTGTGTGTGTGTGTGTGTGTGTGTGTCTGTGTGTGTGTGTGTCTGTGTCTGTGTCTGTGTCTGTGTCTGTGTGTGTGTCTGTGTCTGTGTCTGTGTCTGTGTGTCTGTGTCTGTGTCTGTGTGTTCTCAGACTGCTACGTGGCAGATGAGTTGGTGGTGTCTCGTGCGTATGTACATTTGCATGCGTCATGTTCATGGGAATAAGGATGAGTGTCTTTGTGAGTGATTTAGATATAGTGCTTTAATTATACCACTTTTATAGCCTATGGTGTGTGTTTTCCCCCAGGCTGGGTTTCCGTCTGCTGTGCGGAGTGTGTTGTCCCTTCTGTGGGGTGGACAGAGGGGCAATGTGAGGATCCACTTTGCCCAACCCTTCTCTCTACGGGTGGGTCTACAACACAACACAACACAAAGGGCTGTTGCAGACTCGCAGTGGTTGCTATTGTTTGTCCTCTTTGACGAACTGTGCAGATCAAAGCTCACATTTGAAGAAGTGCTCAATCTGGGTCAGTCTGAATGACAGTCAGTGACGTCCTAGGAACCGCTGTCTTGTCAATGAAACAGTAGTCTAGTGTTTCTTAAGTCTTGTCTTTGTGACTGTAGGAGATGTGTGAGTCAGGGAGGTGCAGAGTGGATGGAGGACGCCCTCTACAGGACCTGCTGCTGCCTGCTAACCTCAACAACAGGTGTGTGTGTGTGTGTGTGTGTGTGCGACTCTGTGCCTGGATCTGTGTGTATGTGCACGCTACCTGCTATACGCCAAAACAGAGGCATGTGTATGCAGTAGGTGTGTAGCGGTTTACGTATTTGTACCGAAAATGTTCAGTACGGGTCCTTCGGTTCGCGTGTGTACCGAACGAATTCAGCTGTACCCACTGCACGTGCAGAACTTTTTTGTGTGTTGAAGTAATCTCAGCAAGTATGGATGCGCACACACGCCACAGAGACATTGTCAGTAGTTTATCTTAAACTAGAGCTTGAAGTTCCTCCAGAATCCCTTAAGTCTCCTGTTTGGGAAAATTACGGTTTCTCAGTTACCTACAAAGACAGGTGGATCGGACTAAAGCTAGCATTGTTCAACTGCGATCGGGTTGGCTGTACGTCGAACTTGCTCACTCATTGAGACAGCATCACCAGAACATCACAAAACAGTGAAGTACAAACCCAGCTCCCCCATGGTCTTTAAGTAGCCCATACTCCGTTGTCGAGAACACAGGTTTTAAAGGTTTTACTGTTCTCCCTCTATACCAAGTCTCTTGGCTCGGCAATCTCCTCTCATGGGTCCTCTCAAGACTGAGCTACTCTTCATCCCTGGGACAGCCTGCTCTCTCCAAGACTTCTCAATCACAGTGGAGAACTCTACTGTAACCCCCTCTCAGACAGCCAAGAACCTTGGAGTGATCCTGGACAACGGCCTATCCTGTGCGGAGAACATCGCAGCGACAGCACGCTCCTGCAGATTCTTCCTTTACAACATCAGAAGGATACGACCATTCCTCACCAGAGAAGCAGTGCAACTCCTGACCCAATCCCTGGTCATCTCCCGCCTTGACTACTGCAATGCACTCCTGGCCGGGCTCCCCGCCTTCGCCATCAGACCTCTGCATCTCATCCAGAATGCTGCTGCCCGTCTGGTGTTTAACCTCCCCAAATGTTCTCATGTCACCCTGCTCCTTCGCACCCTTCACTGGCTCCCGATAGCAGCTTGCATCAGATTCAAGACCCTGGTGCTTGCCTACCAGGCAGCAAAGGGGACAGCCCCTGCATACTTGCAGGCAATGGTCACCCCCCAAACTTCAGCCCGTGCACTCCGCTCCTCCACCTCTGCTGGCCGACTGGCCCCACCACCTCTACACCAACACGGCAGTCGCGCTGCCCGGTCACGTCTCTTCACGACACTGGCTCCCCGCTGGTGGAATGAGCTGCCCAGGTCTGTCAGAACTGCAGAGTCACTACCCATCTTCCGTCGGAGACTGAAGACCCAGGTTCAGGTTACATCTTAACTGCTCCTCCTGAGACATTACCACCCCCCAGCACTACCTCTCCTGAGACACCGGCTTTTCCCCTTTACTATGCCTCCTAAGACTCTACTGCCCCCCTTGTACTGTCTCTTCAGTGTCTATAAAAAATTAAAATAAAATACTTTTTCACGACGACTGCCAGTGGCCCCTGGCCTGAGCTAGATTATACCTCCTGCTAGAACCGGTGAATTGATTATTCACTTCCTTAGTCAAATGTATTGATTGTAAGTCGCTTTGGAATAAGGCGTCTGCTAAATGCCAAAAATGTAAATGTAAACATTGAAAGTAATCAAGTATTTTTATGTAGTTCCCTCTCGTCCGCATTTCATTCAGCAAACCATACCAGTCCTTTATGAACAAGCACAAACTACAGTTGTCCAAGACTTATCCAAGGCACCATCTTAATTAAGAAAGGAAGACCCACTGTTTAGTAATAATGAGGGGGGGGGGGGAAATAGGAAAAGAAAGTTTGTTTTGTGAATTTTTACCCTGCTGTACCGAAAACATACCGTGACTTCAAAATGGCGGTATGTACCGAACCGAAAATGTTGTATGCCACTACAGCCATAGTATGCAAGGATGCATACTCCTTAAACTTCCTATGAAGTTCCTATGAGCTTGGTTCAACTGGGAATTTTAAATCAGTAAATATTTTATCTCATTAGACATGGCCCACTTAGCATTGCCATCACAATCTCTTAAAAAAGACAATGACACATCATAGCTTCATCTCTGAGGACTTCAGCCTCAGCCTCGGGATACCGAGGAAGGGTTTGGCGCTCTTGTCTTGTGTTCAGTGAATCTCTTTGTTGTCAGTAGATATAATGTCTCTCTTCCAAGACCCGTTCACGTCACTGCCGTCCCCTGTGCACTGCCTAAAGAGGTCGCACACTCTCAACATGCACCCTTGTCTGGGCTGCCTAAATGATGCTCACTCACACAGTCTATGGGCCTTAACCAGGCCAGCCGTTTTATCCCTGTATGACGCTCTTCTGAATGAACTGACACATGTTGCAATATTTGATTTGATTCCTTCTATCCTCCCTTCTCTGCCTTCCTCTCTCATCCCTTGCCACCAGCTCCGAGGCCATATTTGGGCAGAGGATGATGTCGTGGGTCCTTCCCCCTCATTATATGCCTGAGCTCAGCCAGTCAGAGAGAGACCTCTGCGTCGCCCTCACCCTGCATCTCATCTACTGTAAGAACCTTGTTCAAGTCAAGTGTTTTCTCTATCCACCTCAGACAGACTACTTGTCAGGTGTTACTCTCTGCCTCTCTGCCTCTCTCCTATTTCCTTCTCTCTGTCTCTCTCTCTCTCTCTCTCTCTCTCTCTCTCATTCCCACCATCTCATATTCGATTAGGTTACAGAGTACAAGTACTGGGAACGAAACGTAGTTTGACATCTAACCAGAGTGCAAAAGACATGATATATAGGCAGTGCATGGTATTATAGTATGAGGTATTACAGTGCGCATAAATAAATGAATATAAAAAGTACATTGAGATGTGTATCAATATGATGTGTACAGTTATGATTTACATACAGTATGATATGTACAGAACAAGGGCAATAGATCTTGAAGTATGTAACATAATATAAGGGTGCATTCACACCTAGCTCGTTGGTCCGAATCAGGGAGCGTTTCCCCCCCTAATTCGGTTCATTTGGGCATATGTGAACACAGCAATCGCACTCTGCTCCGGAGCAAATCAACCGGACCGTGTCCGCCTAGAGAGGGTGGTCTCGGTCCACTTGCTATTGCTCCACGGAGCGATTTGTTTGCAGTGAGAATGCACGTTTCCCACAAACCAAAGTCCTGTACTCTGCACTGTCGAAACTTCAACACACAATCAACATTTGATTGTCAATCACTATAGTATCTTTAAAAAAAAAAAAGTGGGTTAGGGTTAGGGGGGGGGGTGTAGTGCCGTGGAGATTGCATCCTCCGTTGACCTGTTCGGCCGGCAGGCAAACTGGTGGGGATCCAATGTGGGGGGTGGGTGGTTTTTAAGGGGAGTCAGGATGCAAGGACCAACCGCTCGACCAACATATCTATATGTTATTCTCTCTCTTTGTCTGTTATGTCGTACACTGAGGTGATGTTAACGTGTGTTGATGTATGTGGCCTGTTTCCTGTTTACAGCTACTGCATCCTGTATGGCTGTGATGTCAACCAGCCTGGTGGCTTGTCTACTGCTGCACAAACACCGCAAGGTACTGATCATACCGGCCTGATACTAAAAGATGTATACGTGTCTGTGTTTTAGTGTCCGTGTGTTTCAGTGTCTGTGTGTGTGTGTGTGTGTGTGTGTGTGTGTTTGCACGCATCTCTCTCTCTCTCTCTCTGTTGGAGTGACCTCCTCTCCCATGGTGATGTCATATTGATGAGTCCCAGTCTGAGCTAATGAGCCATAAACACACCACCATTCCTTGTTAGTTTGGTTGAATGGCCACCATTTCCTGTGTCTTTCCCCTCTCTCTGTCTGGTCTCACTGGGTGGTCATGTCATGTTTGCTATTTGTTTCCATTGGTCATCAGACAGTTTGCTCAGCTACCCGACCACCCCTCTCTGGCCCTCTCTCCATCTCTCTCTCTCCATTACCCTCTGTCTCCACTCTCTCTCCCCAGGGTGTGTCTCTCTCTGCTCTGTGTCGTGACGTGGCCTGGCTGATCGAGGAGGTCTTGTTCAGGAACAAAGACATGGGCTTCGGGGGAAGTCTGGTCGGGGTGATCTACCACGCCCTCACCCTCCTCACCCCCCACCTTACCCTGTCAGCCCTTCCCTCCAGGACAGACCCCCTCGTCGCCCCTCACCCCTCTCTCTCCGCCACCCTCAGCCTCTCCCTCCACACCCGTGTACTCACACACACCTTCATCCAGGAAGCTGTCGGAGGTGGGTGCGTGTGCCGACGCCCGCACACAGGGAATATCAGTAAACGCTATGTTAGCACTCATGATTCTGCTCTATATGGAGCTAACAGCTCTATTCAACATGCTGTGTGTGTTTTGGTCAGCATGTGCTGTGTCGGCCATGCTGAATGAGGTGGCGCGCTCCGGGGTCAGCAGCACGCTCATGGGTGACGATGTCCACGGTGACGACACCAAAGGTGACATGGAGTTTGGCGTGGCGCTGTGCCAAGACGAGCTGACGGAGAGAGCTCTGCAACTCTGTCATCTACTGCCGCCTGGCTATATACCTGTGAGTATGCGCACACACACACACTCTCTCTCTCTCTCACACACACACACACACATTCTCTCTCTCACACACACACACACACACACACACACATTCTCTCTCTCACACACACACACACACACACACATTCTCTCTCTCTCTCTCTCTCTCACACACACACTCACACATTCTCTCTCTCTCTCTCACACACACACACACCAGGGTTTCCGTTAACCGGTAATTACCGGTCTTTGTCCGGTAAAATGTGTTGAAGTCCGACAAATTTAAAACTCGTCGGTCATAATGTCCGGTGAAAATAATTCCCTCTAAGCACAATTTGAATACAATTCGCTAAAGTTCACATTCTGATTCCTTCTATTTTTAAAAAGACGAATATATAGGCTATGTATTTCTTTTATTATTATATGATTTGACGCCGGCATGATGATGACTCCTAATGTGTAGGCTAGCTTATGCGAAACAGCGGTAATAGTCAGATGCCACATGGGATTGATGCCAGATGGGATTACAGCCTAACCAGTCTATTACCGCTAAACCCAGTAGCCCATTCGGCGATAACCCGGCCCATCTGGCAACCCTGCCAACCCGGCCACCATAATAATACGCAAACGTTGCAGCTCAAAGTCAAGTGCACCATAGCGAGCGATTAAATTAATGTAAACATGGCAAGACAAAGTAAGCTTAACAATGACTTCATGAAACCAAGCAACAATGAGTCTGAGGAGAAGTCTGACTCTGAAGAGATGGAGGTAGTGGCTCCTCCAGTCAAGAAGTCTCGAGGGTTCCGAGTTGAATGGAAAGAACATTTCCCCTGGCTGCGTTTAGATGAGGAAAGAAAAATTTTCTGCTCACCGTGCGAAAAATCGGGGAGGAATAACGGATTCACGAGAGGAGCAACACATATGAGAATGTCGGCTCTCACTGATCACAGTCGGTGCAGTGAGCACATATCGGCGGTCAGTTTGAGGCAACAGCAAACCGCTATGAAAGGCCACTGTGAGCAGGCTAATGAAACGGCTAACAATAAGCTGCACTCTCAGCTACAAGTTGCATTTCACATGGCAAAAAATGGCATCGCATGTCATCAGTATGTGGGACTGACTGAGCTACTGAAAGCAGTTAAGGCTCCAGATTTTGTCTTGAGTGAGGGCATTTACCGCCACAGCGACTCCGTTGATGACATGGAAAGGGCACTGGAAGACGTTGTGATGGATCAGCTGGATGAAAAGCTAAAGGGGAGTGACTTCATTGGAATTATCATTGATGAGACAGTAAATATCACCGTGGACAAGAAGCTGATTATATACGTGAAGTTGGAAATAAAAGGAAGAGTTGAGACATGTTTTCTGGGCAATTATGATGTGCACTCCGGGACCGCACAGTGTATATTTGACAAAGTGGTGGAGGTGCTCCGCGAGAGAGGTGTGGAGCTGTCCCGCGTCATTGGCCTGGGCTCGGATGGGGCCAGTGTAATGATGGGGAAGCGTGCTGGAGTTGGTGCTCTTCTGAAGAAACAGAGTGCGTTTTCCATTCAGGTGCACTGTGGTGCCCACCGAGTTGCGCTGGCCGCGCTAGATGCTGCAAAGGCTGTTGACCAGGTAGGAGCCTACAAGCGCACAACGGCTTCTGTGATAATGGCATAGCGCGCATGCGAATCATGTTATATTCTTATATATTATATAGCTCGCATCTAATCGTATCGGATGAGAAATAGACATTAAACGGCATATATAGGCTACACAACAGTAATCACCGCGACAAACAGCTATATTATATTTTAATATGATGACCGGAATATCTCACGTTTGTCCGGTAAATCGAAATCTTCCCGGACACGATGACCGGCGGCAATTTTTTCTAACGGAAACCCTTACACACACATTCTCTCTCTCTCTCTCTCTCTCTCTCTCTCTCTCTCTCTCTCTCACACACACACACACACACATTCTCTCTCTCTCTCTCTCTCACACACACACACACACATTCTCTCTCTCTCTCACACACACACACACACACACACACATTCTCTATCTGTCTCTCTCACACACACACACACACACACATTCTCTCTCTCTCTCTCTCTCTCTCTCTCTCTCACACACACACACACACACATTCTCTCTCTCTCTCTCACACACACACACACACACACACACACATTCTCTCTCTCTCTCTCTCTCTCTCTCTCACACACACACACACTCACACACACACACACACACACACACACTCGTTGATCATTTCGTAGCCGACAGGAATAGCACAAGTCATGTGTTGGCCCGCACTGAAAATATTGTACGTGTTAAGAAATCTTTCACATTGAAGAACACAACTGTTGTCAAGAGGTTTAGAATAGTCTACAACAAAAGGGTTTTAATGCAAGACTACACAACCTTACCGTATGGTTTTTGAATCATGTCCGATTTTGTCAATAGTGATTTTGATTTTAGACTACAGCATCCGTTCAGCTTGCTGTTGTCGGGCCCTTCTAACTCGGGTAAAACCTATTTTGTTAAGGAGCTGTTAGCTAATGCAGAGTTTTTACTCTCGCATCACATTGAAAATATTGTATACATATATGCTTGCTGGCAACCGTTATATGATGATTTGTTAAAGATTTCTTAACACGTACAATATTTTCAGTGCGGGCCAACACAAGACTTGTGCTATTCCTGTCGGCTACGAAATGATCAACGAGCTCCACCAGAGTGTCTAGTTTAACAACTTTAGAATTCTCAGCGTTCAGGGTAATACCTTTAGCTTTCATGCATGTAACACCCTTTAAAGTTCGATAACGATATGTTTTAGGCCCCCCTGAACAAAACTCCACAATATGGTCACCGCCCCCTATCTCGTCAGTTAAATCCCCCAAGTATGGGCCTAGTGGAGGGACCCAATCACCTGGCTTTGTTACAAAGATCACCGAATCCGTGTCACTATACAAAAGTCTGTCATCCAGTTTATACATCAGATCATACAACTCGAGCCTAGCATGTGCAGTTGTGAAAGCTCCTAGAAAGACATTGATATCCTTTGTATTCCATAAAGCCCCGTCAGCATGAGCCCACTGGACCAATGCAACTGTGTCAGATATGAATGCAAAGTATTTCAAGTCCACATCGGCTGAAAATATGTATCTAGCAAAATCTTCAGGATCCTTCAACAATTCAGTGTTGGGGAGATTCTCTCTCATGGAGAATCTACCCCACAAGCTGTTTAGGAGTAGTTTGTTGATAGATCGTCTGGCCTGATTTAAAACTATTTTGGAAGGATCGAGTCTTATCCCTTCCTTGGCGTAATAATTATCCACATAGGCTTGCTTGTCGACATCTGACACAACATGTTCAGGGTACCCACCATGAATCATTCAGGTTGGTTACATCTTGTTTAGGGTTTTAATCGTATTCCCTTTTATGTCTGCCTCTATGTTGACCGGCAACATATCAAGGAGTGTCTCCTCGAAAGCTCCATCCAGTTTAATAGCGCAGGCCTGTGCCAGGAGCTTGGATGCCACAGTGAATGTCTTCAGTTTTCCATCCGTCTCTGCCGACAGAGTCACTTCCATCTTGCTGGACTTTTGAATCCCTTGTATAGACAGCTTCACAGTCTCCAGGGTAGCAGCTTGGACCTACACACAAAGAAACATATACAGACAGACACACACACAGACAGACACACAGACCAGACACCAGACAGACACACAGACACACACAGACAGCACACACTTCAGGATTTAGGGTTACGTCTCAAACTATAGCAAGCAGTCTCTGAAAAAAGCAGTTCACCAAATGGCATTGCATAGATGGAATGGGACACTGCATAATGGTTCAAAAGTTACCCACCGTATCAACCCTGGTTTTGTAAGTTGAGTTGAGAGAAATTATGTTGTGGTACCCTTTGGATTTCACATTGGTCACCCTGACTGTATTTCCAACGGATGCACGACAACTGAGAGCCTTCTCATTCCAGAGACAGACCTCGATAGAACCCGTCTTGTCCTGTAAGGTTAAAATGCGCTGTGGAGTCTTGGCCCTCTGCCATTTCACCTTCACTTTATTCACTGGGGGCATCTGAGCAAAAACAGAGGGTATAGGTAACCAGGAAACACTGAACAAATAGTTATGTGAAGGTCTTGAAAAAGGTATGGCAGCTCACTGCAATTATAGTTCCCTCAATGCTCATCTCAGAACCATCTGGTGACGCCTTGGCATCAGCTATGGAGCAGACTGGATCTTGGGGCGGTTCAATGAGCATCCTTGCCTCCATTTCCAGTCTCTGAGGAACATTGACTTGTCTTGTTTTTGAGACCGTGGCACTTCGTGTGAGCATCACCATACCGCGACCCTCACTGAGGCCGTCTACGTAGAAGATAAGAGCTCCCCTCTTGAAAGGTTCCATATCTCTCATCCCCATATACACAAACTTTGATACTTGTTGTGTCATCAGCCAGACCCATGTAGAAACGAACCAGTTTTTTATTTTCCTTTGTGTCGTGCATCAGCTGAGATTTTTTAATCACTTTTCCTTTAATTGCTTTACTGCAGAGTCCAGAGCTCTTCAGATCTGCAATGCTTATCTGGACAACACAAAAAGGGGGAAGGGCTTCTGTCAAAGCAGTATCAAACCAATATGTACATTTGACACTTGACTCTCTCACACAAGTTAAGTGAGTAAAGGATAAAACAGTTACCCAAGAGTTGGAGGAGCACGGGGACTCAAAGGGAGATGAATTCTCCTGAGATGATGGAATAAATAAATTAACAATACATTTTTATTTTCTGTCATTCAAACATAATAGGTAAAACAGACATATCGTGTAAATGTTAAGGGATTTTAGCCAATAGTTTGTTTTATTACTGAAAAGATCACACACTACTCCATACCTTGTAGCTTTTATCCCGCCTCTTTTCTGGACCTTAAAAACAAAACATTAAAGGTGTATTCAGCTCATACTGTATACATTAGGCATGAAGAATCTCTCGAAAATCAGCCCACTCCCCGAGAACACCCCTGGCCAGTAACAACATGCTTATATGAAAACTTGGGTAGGACACTCCATTTTAGAAAGCGCATTTTCCAGACCAAAACAGTATTCAAACCTGCTTCTGCCTCCTCCTCGCCTGAGTCTGATTTTGATTCGCTCACATATATTCTCTTACATCCTGAAAAAGATCATGACAATAATATTTGTATTATAGTATCAAATAACCATTATTGCTATCATTATTCACTTCACAATCAAGGTTTAAACCCAGCTAAATGATAAACAGCAGTCATTCCCCTATGAGTGAGAAACTTTCTCTTTGTGGGGTGGGGTAGGGGGAGGGGTAATATGGCTACAGTAGGCCTAAAAAGTTGGATATGGGCTGTGGCATTTTCTGTAGCATTTCATGTCACATTTTGCTGCAAATCCTGCTGATTGGTGTCTCCTCATTAAATGTAAATGTAAAAAATGTAATTACTGTGGTACGTAAAACTCAAATTAACTGTTAGAACCAGGAAGAGTCCTGTAGGCTTACCTCTTGGGGGCTCATGTTCTTCAGACTTCAGCACAACACGACCAAACGAGTTCGGGGTTATCTTTGCAACACAGGGTTCAGACCTGGGACGATGATCAGCAACATTCAACAAGCATGGCGTCGACCTCAACCCCCCTCCGACTAGAACTTCTGCAGGCCTGATAGCTGGGTTGTGTGGAGGGCTGTCCAGTCCGCTGTCTGACGATTGGGGTGTGTTGTTGACCCTCTCAATCACTCGTTGAAATCTATGGATATAGATAGTTTTCAGCATATTGTTAGAAATACTTTTGTCACACATGTTTCAAAATCATTCCTTTTTCTGTTAATCTTTCAAACATCATACCTCTGTGTATAGGGGGGATCAGCGACGTCCTGTTCTCCCTCCAAATTGTCTAAGAAGCCTCTACTGAGTTCAGCGTCGGCCAATTCTCTCTCCACAATGTCTAAGGAGCCCGAGAATTCAACGTCGTCGCGGGTCCACATCTCAGGATCGCCATATTGAGCAGTGTTTTGCAGTGTCTCTGGAGCAGCTAATATTCCGGCCCAAACGTTTTCAGGCCGATCGCCTAGGTCTAGGATGCCTGTATCAAGCCTGTGTACACGCATATAAATGCACACATATTATTAAACAGTCACGCCCCCCACCCACACCCACACACACACACACACACACACACACACACACACACACACACACACACACACACACACAAACCCCCAATCCTCCACAGCTGTTTTCATTGTAATAACTTGTATACATAGTGTAAACATTATTTGATTATTAATCCAACCCCACACACCCACCAGAACACACTACACATTAAAGGCCTTACCTTACATATTAACTTCCATGGCGATTTCGGGGTCTCTGAATGCACTCGATGGTGGAGAATTCGTCAGGATTTGAGTTCTATCTCTCGCGGAAGTGAAGAGAAGAATTCGACTGGCACTCGCTCTCTCTCTCTCTCTCTCACGAAAGTGTCTGCATCAAGAGCTGTCTTATATACCATTTAAACAGACGCCCTCCGAACGTCATTATGCATATTGAAGCATTCGTGAACCTTTTTAAATGAGGGTTAAAATCATCACCTTTATGCGCGTCTGTAGTCTTTGAAAACAAACGGAAATAATCCGCCGAGCGAACTCACGCTGTGACTAAAGCCAAGCTCCGGCGCCAGGTGTATTGTTTGAAATCTTGCCTATCAACGGCGCCACATCGCCGTATTAACACATACAAACTGATTAACCAAACATTATTTTAGACAGACGTCTGGGCACGCAACACCCCACCACTCCACATGGTACGCTCTGTGTGACACCTCGGAGCCCCAGCCTTACTAGTACTCGTTTTACATGATATAATAACGAATTCCTATGTGTAATGAAATAAGGACATACGAATAAATGTTCTTCATGTTAAAACGTTTTATTATCATCATCACATGTCATAGTGTAAACAGTCCCACACACACACACGCCCGCCCACACACACACACACACACACACACACACACACACACACACACACACACACACACCACCCCCGTCTGTGTGAACACGGCGATGAACTGCTCTAAAAGTCTTGTTAACCAAACTCCAACTAATCGTCGGGGTAATGCAAGTTTCCTGACAGTCGAACATTCAAAGATCTGGTCTATCTCGGCCATTATTTTCTCCATAATGATCCACTCATCCCACGTCACCAACATTTTAAGATGCCTCCACATAGCGACATATTCCATGTTGTATGTGTATCTATTTCTGCCAATACCACCGTAACACAACGCCACATTTTTCATTGCATTAGTCGGTTTGTACTTAGAACCATTGTTAATGTCCTGGATACAGCTCAAACACACATAGTATGTCATTTCAGTGTTGTCAGCAATCCACAATGTTTGACAGGGAGGGTCCGTTTCTCCAGACATTTTAGGCATCACATGGTTACGTAGCATTCGCCAGTCTCCTGCGCTGAACGGCACAACAGGAGTCGTTTGATCGTGTTTTCCCCCGGCATCTAACACATAGATCTGCACCACCCTATCATCATTGTTGAAGGAATAGCCGGCTGAACGCCCCTCGTTGAGACTGACAACTCCGGTGATATTTTCAGCCTGTGATCTCATGAAAAGTCCGAATGTCTGATCAGGGTAATGCTTCTTCCTCTTCCGCGGTGCCAACACTAGGGAGCCCAGACGATCGACCTCGGCGTCTGATCCGATGTCATTGAACTCCATGCATGCGAAATCATCACAAGTATCCATTGTTGAGTCTTTGACATTTAAGTGATAGACACAGCTAGGCTATTTAAACACATTTCAACCCTTGCTAGTCAACTCCTCCTAAACACCTACGTCAACATTCGTTTTGGACCAGCCCTCATATTCACACCCGAGCCAAAGGGGGTGTGTTCTGAACAAATGGCGGGGGCAAATAAACCCTCAACGGGGGCAAATAAACCCCCCTTCTGTAAAAGATCAATACCTTATGATTTATGACCCCCCATAAAAGATCAAAGGAAATCGAGATCAAAGAAAGGTGCCGGGTATATCTACTAACCTCTCTTTCTCAAACCTACAGTAGAACTCGTTCAGCTCGTTAGCGAGAGGGAGGTTGTCGGACATCAGCGGGGACTTGGGTTTGTAGTTGGTGATGGTCTTTAGGCCTTTCCAGACGGAGGCGGAATCCCCCTCAGAGAGCTGTTGCTGCAGCTTCTCCGAAAAGCGATGCTTCGCCTCCTTCACCGCTTTGGCGGACCTGTACTTGGCCTGCTTGACCCGGTCCACGTCCCCACTGCGCCTAGCCACCTCCTTCTCTGACCTCAGACGCCTTAGTTGGGATGAAAACCAGGGCTTGTCGTTGTTGAAAGACTTCCTGGAGCGGAGGGGGACACACACCTCCTCGCCAAAGCTGATAAATGATGTAACAGTGTCTGTGTATACATCCAGATTGTTACCAGCCTCTGGCCCCGCCCACTCCACCAAGTCCTGGTCACAGCCTGCACTCTCCAACCAGGCGCAGAGTCGCTCACATGCCTCACTGGACCACACCCTGAAGCGCCGTACAACAGGCTTAGAGAGTTTTAACCTCTGCCTGTAGCGAGGGATCAGGTGTATGAGGATGTGGTCACTGTGGCTCAGTGCGGCACGGGGGACAGAATGGTAGGCTTGTCGAGCTGTACAGTAGCAATGGTCCAGAGTGTTCACCCCCCTGGTGGGACACGTGACTTGCTGCCTGTATTTGGGGAGCACCCGGCTAAGATTAGCCTGGTTAAAATCCCCGATAACAACAACAAAACTGTCCGGGTAACTACGTTCCACACTCATCAATTGCTCTGCCAGTGTGTCTACTGCTGCGGTGACGTCAGCATCAGGTGGAATGTAGACACACGCGAGAATGAATGAGCTGAACTCGCGGGGGGAATAGAATGGACGACAGAGGATGAATAGGGATTCTATAGCCGTGGAACAGTGTTTGTGGAGCACTGTCACCTTTGGAACTCCAGCGCTCGTTTACAAAGAACAGTAACCCCCCACCCCTAGACTTGCTCACCGCCTCGAAGTCTCTGTCAGCCCGGAACGCGGAGAATCCCTCTAGCTCCACCGCCTCGTCAGGAACAGATGGCGACAGATGGGTCTCCGTAAACGCGAAGACAGCCGAGGAGTGGAAGTCGCTGTTCCTCGCAACGAGACACCGGAGTTCATCCATTTTATTGCAAAGGGAGTTCACGTTGCTCAGAAAAATGCCCGATAGTGGTGGTCGCGTCCCTCTCCGCCGAAGGCGAACCAAGCAGCCGGCTCTCCGACCTCGCTGCCTCCTGATCCACCTCACAGCACTGGCGAAAAACGCGGTCCCCCTCACAAGCATATCCAGAATGTCCGTGGAACGGGTGAGTAGTTTGGGGAAGATGTCCGGTGGGGTTAAACCCCGATGTGCAGTGGAGGTGGTGGTGGAGGTGGTGGTGGTGGTGGAGGTGGAGGTGGTGGAGGTGGTGGTGGTGGAGGTGGAGGTGGTGGAGGTGGTTGTGGTGGTGGAGGTGGTGGTGGTGGTGGAGGTGGTGGTGGAGGTGGAGGTGGTGGTGGAGGTGGTGGTGGAGGTGGTGGTGGTGGAGGTGCGGAGGTGGTGGTGGTGGAGGTGGTGGAGGTGGTGGTGGAGGTGGAGATGGTGGTGGTGGTGGAGGTGGTGGAGGTGGTGGAGGTGGAGGTGGAGGTGGTGGAGGTGGAGGTGGTGGAGGTGGAGGTGGTGGAGGTGGTGGAGGTGGAGGTGGGTGTGTTGGAGTTTGAGGTCTCTGGAGTTTATTGACTGCAGTTTTAGTTCTGTGAGACGTATGAATATGTAAATCTGTATGTAAATCTGTCCATTTGAAGTTGAGGGCAAAACGTTTCCTTTTATGGTCATGTTGTTCGAGGTTGCTATGGTAACCGTAAGAGACACAAATGAGGTCAACTGTGGCATTTCTAAATGCATGTAGTGGTTTCAACACCTCCTCCCTCTCTCTTCTCTCTCCTCCTCTTCTCTCTCCTCTCTCTTCTCTCTCCTCCTCTTCTCTCTTCTCTCTCTTCTCTCTCCTCCTCTTCTCTCTTCTCTCTCCTCCCTCTCTCTCTCCTCCTCTTCTCTGCCCTCCTCTTCTCTCTCCTCCTCTTCTCTCCTCCCTTTCTCTTCTCTCTTCTCTCTCTCTCCTCCCCCTCTCTCTCCTCCCTCTCTCTTCTCTCCTCCATCTCTCTCCTCCCTCTCTCTTCTCTCTCCTCCCTCTCTCTTCTCTCTCCTCCCTCTCTCTTCTCTCTCCTCCATCTCTTCTCTCTCCTCCCTCTCTCCTCCCTCTCTCTTCTCTCTCCTCCCTCTCTTTTCTCTCACCTCCCCCTCTCTCTCTCCTCCCTCTCTCTTCTCTCTCCTCCCCCTCTCTCCTCCCTCTCTCTTCTCTCCTCCCTCTCTCTCCTCCCTCTCTTCTCTCTCCTCCCCCTCTCTCTCCTCCCTCTCTCTTCTCTCTCCTCCCTCTCTCTCTCCTCCCTCTCTCTTCTCTCTCCTCCCTCTCTCTTCTCTCTCCTCCCTCTCTTCTCTCTCCTCCTCTTCTCTCTTCTCTCACCTCCTCTTCTCTCTCTCTCTTCTCTCCTCCCTCTCTTCTCTCTCCTCCTCTGTCACAGTGCGAGAGGTAAACAGACTGTTTAAGAGGCAGAATCCCCGGAAGGCAGCTGGTCCGGATTCCGTCTCTCCCTCTGTCCTGAAGCACTGCGCCGACCAGCTGGCCCCGGTGTTTACCCACATCTTCAACGCCTCGCTGGAGCTGTGTCACGTCCCAGCGTGCTTCAAGGCATCAACCATCATCCCCGTCCCCAAGAAGGCCAAGGTCACAGGCCTCAACGACTACAGACCCGTCGCTCTGACCTCTGTCGTCATGAAGGTCCTGGAGCGCCTTGTCCTGGCCTACCTGAAGCTCATCACGGATCCTGTGCTGGACCCCCTGCAGTTCGCGTACAGAGCCAATAGATCCACGGAGGACGCCGTGAACATGGCTCTGCACTACGTACTAGAACACCTAGACACTGCAGGCAACTACGCCAGGATCCTGTTCGTGGACTTCAGCTCGGCCTTCAACACGATCCTCCCACACATCCTGGAGCACCAGCTATCCCTGCTGCAGGTGCCGGTCTCCACCTGCAGGTGGATCACGGACTTCCTGACTGACAGGTCTCAGCGGGTGAAGCTGGGGAAGAGCATTTCCAGCTCCAGGTCCACCAGCACGGGCTCCCCGCAGGGCTGCGTCCTGTCTCCAGCACTATTCTCCCTTTACACCAACAGCTGTGTCTCCCGCCACCCCTCGGTCAAGCTCCTGAAGTTTGCAGATGACACCACCCTGGTGGGCCTCATCTCCGGGGGGGACGAATCTGCCTACAGGGGTGAGATCGAGGGGCTGCAGAGCTGGTGCAGTTTAAACAATCTGGAGCTAAATGCTCTGAAAACAGTGGAGATGGTGGTGGACTTCCGAAGGAAAGCAGCCCTGCCCCCTCCCATCACGCTGGGAGGTACCCCGGTGGCCTCCGTGGAGTCATGCCGCTTTCTAGGCATGACCATCTCCCGGGACCTAAAGTGGGAGCAGAACACCGAGGCCCTCACGAAGAAGGCCCAGAAGAGGATGTTCTTCCTCCGGCAGCTGAGGAAACTCAGGCTGCCGAGGTCCATGATGGTCCAGTTTTACACGGCCATCATAGAGTCCATCCTCACCCACTCCATCATCACCTGGTTCCCTGCTGCAACGACCAAGGACAAGGCCAAGTTGCAGCGGGTGCTACGTTCAGCAGAGAGGGTGATCGGCTGTCCCTTGCCCTCCCTCAACTCCCTGCATGACACCAGGGCTCTGAGGAGGGCAAGGAAGATCATGGCAGACCCCTTCCACCCCGGCCACGGCCTCCTCACCCTGCTTCCCTCTGGAAGAAGGTTGCGGCTGCCTAAGGCACTGAAGGCCCGCCACAGGCTCAGTTTCTACCCCTCAGCCGCCAGGCTGATAAATGACTCTGGCTTCCCCCTCCCCCCCTCCCCCCCGCCCCCAATATGCACTGGACTGAATATGCACTGGACTCACTGTAAAAACTCTGCACTGCACTTTATACCGCACTATCCAATGCACTGTTGTCTGTCCTGTGTTGTTGTTGTTGTGTTGTCCTGTTTTTTGACACGTGAAAAAAGTATAAACGCACTTGCTGTGGTGACGAAGCAAATTCCTATATGTGTAATGCATAGTGGCAATAAACGTTATCTGAATCTGAATCTGAATCTGAATCTCCTCCTCTTCTCTCTTCTCTCTTCTCTCACCTCCTCTTTCCTCAGTCTCTTCCCATATCAACACCGTCACTGGGCTCGGAGTGGAACAAGTCAGAGGTGTTTGGGTGTTCAGTTCAGCTTGAGTCCAGCTCTGCAGACTGCCTGCCTGTCCATCACTTCAGTCCCACAGCCCCGTAGTCAAGTCTCTCTCTCATAGCCTCTCTATCTCTCCCCCCCCCCCCTCTCTCTCTCTCTCTTTCTATCAAGCAACACTTGTCTGGGTCACCGTCACACACCCCTCCTTTCTCCCGCCACCCGTCCCATTAAGAGATGAGACAGCTGTTGGTCTTGTTCATCGGGGGCCTGATCCCCGTGTCTTTGGGGAAGGTCTCCCTGCGCCGCCTCAGCGCCGGGCTCAGCCGGCTGGGCAGGTTAGTCTGCTGCAGGAGCTCTCTCCTCCCTCTCTCTTCTCTCTCCTCCCTCTCTCTTCTCTCTCCTCCCTCTCTCATCTCTCTCCTCCCTCTCTCTCCTCTCTCCTCCCTCTCTCTTCTCTCTCCTCCCCCTCTCTCCTCCCTCTCTCTTCTCTCTCCTCCCTCTCTCTCCTCCCTCTCTCTTCTCTCTCCTCCCCCTCTCTCCTCCCTCTCTCTTCTCTCTCCTCCCTCTCTCTTCTCTCTCCTCCCTCTCTCTTCTCTCTCCTCCTCTTCTCTCTCCTCCCTCTCTCTCCTCCCTCTCTCTTCTCTCTCCTCCTCTTCTCTCTTCCCTCTTCTCTCACCTCCTCTTCTCTCTCCTCCCTCTCTCTCCTCCCTCTCACCTCCAGCACGTTGGCGTTCTCCTTGGCCGAAGCCTCCAGGAAGCTGTTGTTCCAGTCCATCTCCACGGTCGACAGGACGTCGTCGCTCGCCACCTGCCTCTCGCCCCCCCGGTCCGACTTGTTGCCCACGACGACGATGGGCGTGTACTTGTCCTCCTTGACCTCCAGGATCTCGTTGCGGAGGCTCTTGACGGCCTCCAGGGACTCGGGGTCGTCCACGGCGTAGACGAGGGCGAAGGCGTCGCTGTTCTGGATGCTGATAAACCATTTTCTCTGTTTCTGTTGATTGAAGGAAGTGGATTGGGAAGTGGAGCTAGCCTTTGTGATTGGACGTAGAGGAAAACACATTAAGGTGAGTTTGATAAACCCTCTAGGTATGATGCCTATGATGTATGACACTAATTACACATTTTTACCATATTTAACTAAATGTCTCCCTCAATAATATACACATACACACACAAACATAAACTCTCTCTCAGGAAGAGGATGCTCTCTCCTACGTGGCTGGGTTTACAGTGGCTAATGATGTCAGCGCACGTGATTGGCAGATGAAACGCAATGGGAAGCAGTGGCTGCTGGGAAAAACCTTTGACAGCTTCTGCCCTCTTGGTCCAGCCTTAGTGACCACCGCTGCTGTGAACGGTGAGAGAAGACAGCGATAAAGTACAGGAGCACATATTGTGAAAGAGTAATTGTTTGTGAATAGTACTCTTTTAATCATGTATTAGAAAGTCATGGCTGTTTTTCTGTGTATTTGTTGTCAATCAGACCCTCATAAACTGGGTGTTCGCTGTCTGGTGAACGGAGCAACAGTCCAAAGCAGCAACACAGACCAATTGATCTTTAAGACAGAGAAGCTGGTAGCCTGGGTCTCACAGTAAGGACTGTTGGTTATCATACACAGGTCACCTTCGTAACACTAATGGAGCTGGCTTAATACATCATAATGATGCCCTATCTTGACATCTGGTGGTATCTTACAATTGAGTCCACACAGGCAATGGAACAGAGTAGCAGTGGCGGATACAGAAAGTGGCTGATGGGTGGGCCTGGAAAAATCTGGGTAGGCCTGAGTGAAACTCATCACCGCACGTTTTAGACCTATGTATGAGCAGCCAGATGGATGGAACACAACCGGGCTCGCGATCATAGGCGCCGATTTATGTTTCTGCCCGTGGGTGCTCGAAACATTTGGGTACGACCAACACGCATGCACACACACGCACACGCACGCACGCACACACGCAAAATATTCGCAGGGATTGGAGGAGATCACTATGCAGACCATGAAACGGAAAATAAATAAAGTAAACCCAGAGAATGCAACGGACAGCCAAACAAGTTATTATAATACACACACGCAAGGCATTCAAGCGCACGCAATAGTCAATGAATTAACCAATAACCATCAACTATGGAGGACCAAGTCTGACAGAATTAACAATAAATATATAGGTACATAAATGAATGTATGAACAAATAAATGAACGAATACACACAGTATAACGAAATACAATTCTATATGTATTTATTCTTATTAATACATGAATTATGAGCTTATTAGTGGTTAGTGGTTAGGGTGGTTAGTGGCAGGCCTCCCTGCACAGCGGGCTGTAATCATACAAACACAAATGAAATAGCCAATCAGTAGCCTGTCACAATTCAGAACTCCCTCGCTCACAGAGGGTGCCTGCAATCATAAATGTATGCCACGGTGGGCCAGACTAAAATATGAAACCATGGCCTACCTTATCGGTTGGTTATACAAGGCGGAGTCGTCTGGGTTTTGAATTGAATAAATTGATGACTCGTGTTTGTCACAGGCCTGCCGGAGACGTTTCCAATTGTTGTATCCATCTCTTATAAAAGTGAACTCCGTGTGCGCCTCTGGGAAATGTCGACACACTTTACAAAAAATAGCGTCTCTTTCTTTACTATATATTCCATCCACTTGAACTTCTCGTACCAATTTCTACTGAAGGAGCGCGATTTCCCATCTATTACAGTGGTAGGGAATGTTACCAGCTTTGGTTGAGTGGCTGGTTCCTCCATGGCTGACAGATCCGAGTGTAGTCCTACCAGTTAGCTCTTCACAAGCCGGTGGCAATGTCGGTCGCTTCGGTGGAGCTTTAGCGTGTATGCTCAAGTTAGCATTAGATGTTGAAGCTGTGGCCATTTCTCCCTCTTTATCCCCAGGGCCAGCACACATCTCATCACAATCCTCCTCTCTGTCTTTGGACAAGGCCTGGTCCAAACTTTCATTATTTTCACTGACTTCCAGACGTGGCTTTTTAAGAAAGCGGGTCAATGTTAGCTGTTTAGCCATCGTAGCGCGCACACTGAACAACTGGTCAAGGTCAACTGAACAATCAGAGTAAACGTAAAAGAGGAAGCCATGTAAACGTAAGAGAGGAAGTTGAATATTATTAGTATTAATACATACTTTTAATCATTTCCAAGACAAAACTATTCACATTACAGTTAGTTAGTGAAAATTAAACTTTAAAAATATTTTATTATTAAAAAATATGTATTTTTATGAATCTGACTGGGTGGGCCAGCTGTCAATCTGGGTGGGCCTAGAGTAGTAGTGTTTGTTGAAGTGTGCTTAACCCAACCTGTGTTTCTTGTATGCATCTACTATGTGTTTGTGTCCTGTTAGGTTTGTGACGCTGAGTCCAGGTGATGTGTTTCTGACCGGTACTCCTCCAGGTGTGGGTGTGTTCCGGGACCCACCAGTCTTCCTCAAGGTGATTGCAGCAAACTACCCGTGGTGTAGTGGTTACATCTTTTCTAGTGTCTTCTGTTGACTACCAAATCAACACCTAGCTACTGCCCCATGTCTAAATCTGAAAGATGGTGTATTCAATTTGACAAAAATATCCACTAAGCCTATAAGAAGAAACTTTAGCTCTAGTACCTCCATATTGCTTACATCTGTCTGACCCTTTCATATCAATATGCAGGTGTTTAAGATGGGGCTTATGGGTTGATGTAGACTTCAGCATATGTAAGGACTAATGGAGAATTCCCCTGTGTGTTTCAGAAAGGAGATGTGGTGGAGTGTCAGATAGACCAGGTGGGAGCCATAAGGAACACAGTGGTCTGACTCCCAGCCAGCTGATTCGTCATATCTCCTGTCAATCATTGAATGATTGCAATTGATTGGTGTCTTTATGGACCCACGTGCAATTACTGTCAGTCATCAGACCAAGTGGGAGCCATAAAGAACACAGTGGTCTGAATCACAGCCATCTGATTGGTCATATCTCCTGTCAGTCATTGAATGATTGCGATTGATTGGTCGCTTTATGGACCCAAGTGCAATCACTGTCAGTGTCATAAGATCACTGAGTAATGTTGAGCTAAACTGATTACATTTATCAAATTAGATTGATATCTAAATGGTGCATGTTTTCCTATAAAAATCAATAGATTTTGTTTGTGGAATGGACTGGATATCTTTTATAAAATCAAGTACTTTCTTCACATGCGTGTCCTGTGATGATTTCTTTTTAATCAAATTAAATCTACTGTCCGACTTCAACGTACCTGGCCAAAAGAAATAAATAGAGCACCATAGACACATAGAACGTAAGAGGCACCATAGACACATAGAACGTAAGAGGCACCATAGACACATAGAACGTAAGAGGCACCATAGACACATAGAACGTAAGAGGCACCATAGAAACATGTCACATAAGAGGCACCATAGACACATAGAACGTAAGAGGCACCATAGAAACATAGAACGTAAGAGGCACCATAGACACATGTCACATAAGAGGCACCATAGACACATAGAACGTAAGAGGCACCATAGAAACATGTCACATAAGAGGCACCATAGAAACATGTCACATAAGAGGCACCATAGACACATAGAACGTAAGAGGCACCATAGAAACATCAGTGTTTCCTCTACATGCATTTATTCGTGGCGGGCCGCCACAATAGAATTTCCTCCGCCACCATTCAGATTTCTCCAAAAAATAAATAAAAAAAATAGCCCGCTTTTCAGACCTTCACAGCGCTAGACACACCCACAAGCGCGAAGCGACGCGCTTGCAAAACTGTTTTGTGATTGGTCGAATACATCTAGGCTGCGTCTAGTCTACAAACTACTTCAAATGTTACAATCCATTACAGATTGATTAGCAACACTGCATCAGCACGACGGTGGGTTATTGCATTCTATGGTTCGTGTTCTTATACCAGTGCTCAGTATACAAGTATTTTAAATGAACATTCGTAATGTAGTCTGATGTTCATGGTCAACTAAATCAGGCTATTTTGTGAAACAATTATGTTTCCGCTACCTTAGAACTACTTAAAGTAATTGCCAGAAATGTTAGCTAGCAATGTTAGCTAGCTATGTGTTCATAAATTCCTGGTTCCATTTTCAGATGAGTTTGTTAAAGTATTTCAAACGAAAAGTACCAGAAGATGAGGAAGATGGTCAGGTAACCACACATAGTGAAAAATATGATGATAAATACGATGTAATAATATGATGAGACGGTATGATATGGCACGTGGTCATATGGTGGTCTTGCGGCCTGTCTCGTTCCAGCGAGTCAACTCGTATACATTGTGCGCTCTGCGCTGCGGGCTATCTTGTAACTTCGCAAACAATAGCAGCATTTAAAATGTTTTTTTTAAAAGTTTAGTTTATGTTCAACTGGAAAAGGTAGTGAGCACAGAATTTCGTGTTTTGAATCTGCTAAAATTGCCTTTTAAAAAAGCCTGGAGCAGGAGAGAAGAGTGGAGCAGCAGAGAAAAGAGTAGCAGGAGAGAAGGGTGGAGGAGAGAAGAGTGGAGCAGCAGAGAAGAGTGGAGCAGCAGAGAAGAGTGGAGGAGAGAAGAGTGGAGCAGCAGAGAAGAGTGGAGCAGAGAAGAGTGGAGCAGCAGAGAAGAGTGGAGGAGAGAAGAGTGGAGCAGCAGAGAAGAGTGGAGGAGAGAAGAGTGGAGCAGCAGAGAAGAGTGGAGCAGGAGAGAAGAGTGGAGCAGCAGAGAAGAGTGGAGCAGCAGAGAAGAGTGGAGCAGAGAAGAGTGGAGCAGCAGAGAAGAGTGGAGGAGAGAAGAGTGGAGCAGCAGAGAAGAGTGGAGCAGAGAAGAGTGGAGCAGCAGAGAAGAGTGGAGCAGAGAAGAGTGGAGCAGCAGAGAAGAGTGGAGCAGCAGAGAAGAGTGGAGCAGAGAAGAGTGGAGCAGCAGAGAAGAGTGGAGGAGAGAAGAGTGGAGGAGAGAAGAGTGGAGCAGCAGAGAAGAGTGGAGCAGGAGAGAAGAGTGGAGCAGCAGAGAAGAGTGGAGCAGCAGAGAAGAGTGGAGCAGAGAAGAGTGGAGCAGAGAAGAGTGGAGGAGAGAAGAGTGGAGCAGCAGAGAAGAGTGCAGCAGAGAAGAGTGGAGCAGCAGAGAAGAGTGGAGGAGAGAAGAGTGGAGCAGCAGAGAAGCAGGGAGACAAAGGAAAACACAGACTCTCAGGCTGGGACCCTAAATGGGCAGAGAACAGGAAGTTCCCATGGCTGTACAACAGTGACCGTGGTGAGTATACAATTTACACCATATCATGCACTTCAGAATATTTCAGTGCAATATGACCAATAATGCCAATTTACTCTGTCCTTACAGGAATGTTTTGCCGCTTATGTCGGCAACATAAACAGACCCCAAAGGGAGGACCAGCAGGAGCCAATCGGCCATTTATAGAGACAGGCAGCCAACAATATAGGCTTGGTCAATTGGACAGGCATGCGAGGACAGAGCACCACAAACAAAGTGTGAAGTGTCATGCTTCAGTGGCACAAGGTGAACTTTCTTCTTTAGATATAGGAAGCTATTTTAATTGATAAAGGACTATCAGGTATAACCAGCTTTTGTTGCAATAACCATTTGTACCTGCTTTGTATAGGTTCTTCAGTTGTGACTGCATTCAACCCAGTCATCAATTTAGAGCATGAGGCCATCATTGGGGGGTTTAAATGCCTCTATTACCTCACCAAGCGAGAGCAGGCACACCACACCAATTATCCTGCTCTCCTTGAACTTGCCGAGTTGCTGGGGTGTGACTACTTCAAAAAGCTGAAGGTAAACAATGATCATGCTTGCTATGTTGTTCTTGTTCTTGTTCGTTGTTCTTGTTCTTGTTCGCAAATTATCTTCAAAATGTAATATTCCAACTATAATCAAATGTATTTTTAGATAAGGAAACAGACCACCTACCGGTCCCATGTCATCATAGATGAAATGTTGGAGATTTTGGCTAAAGTGGTCATGGAGCCAATCCTCCAAAACATCCACTCGTCCTTGGCTATTGGGCTGGAGGTGGATGAGAGCACAGACGTCTCTGTGCAGAAGCAGCTGGATATACACATCAGGTACTATTCAAATCAAAGTACACTGATTGTGTCTGAGTAATACATATATGTTGAGGATGTCTTTTTGTGCTTTTCAGATATATGGACAATGAAGGCCAGCTCCACAGCCAGTTCCTCGATCTGGTGTCAGTGCCTGACGGAAAGGCAGCTACTATAGTGGCTGCCATAAAGGATGTGCTGCACAAAAACAAGGTTCCAACCGAAAGGTTATTTGGATTGGGAACAGATGGAGCTGCTGTAATGACCGGTATGAGACACAACATGAGCAAGTGGAATTACTGTAAATGGGTTTTTATTTTTACTGCATGTTTTAGTTGCTCAGACACTGACCATGAAATGGTATCTGCATGTCTTGATTCGATTATATTTATTTTCCTGTAACAGGGCGGGTGAATGGTGTGGCCAAGCAGCTGCAGGACGACTTCCCCTGGATGCTGCCAGTGGCGTGTGCTGCCCATCGCCTCGCCCTGGCATGTAGGGATGCCTCATCTGCGGTCCCCTACATGGCTACCTTCAGGGACCACTTGCAGCAGCTCCATCTATACTTTCATAACAGCGCCAACAGAACGGCCGTTATGAAAGCTGCAGCACAGACCTTGGGCCTCACTGACTTAAAAATGAAGGTGAGATCACAGAAAAACATAATAAAATACTTTTAACTTTTAACAGTAATGTTGGCCATTATTGTGTACTTCAGATGCACTTCCTGTGTTCTGAATGTCTTCTCTCATGACGGAAATATGTTTCAGCAAGTGAACCTTTATGAGGTCCCAGTGACGATGGCGTGCCTGAGGACCATCAGAGATGCAGGAGATGCACAGCCCCCTGGCTCATTCTTGGCCCAGCTCAATAATGAGCTTGATAACCCTGCAGGATTAGGGGCGTTTAATATCACCCATGAGGAGGAGAGGGAGAGGAGAGGCAGAGGCCAGCTGGAGCAGACTAGGGAGGCACTCTGGTCCCGGTTCAGGACGCAGGTACATTTGTTTTGGATGTTACATGTTGATCTAGTCTAGTACTATAAGTGTTAATCTAGTAAGTACTATAATAAGTCTGAGGAAATTAAACAAAATACCAGATAGGCACTAAGGTAGCCATCCCAATTGTGTTTTGGAGGAAACAACATGACAATCAGTTTTCATTGCAAAACCACTAAAGCTATCCAAACTCCAAAGCTATCCAAACTTGCAGTCTTCCACTAGTATTGTATGTTTATCCTCTATACAGGGCATTTCTGTAAAAGACTCCCAGCACTCAAACTAGTCTGTTATTTGTGCCATGTTTAGGTAATGGAGCCCTATCTGGATGGCCTCCAGGATAGCCTGGACAGAAGGTTCCAGAACCTGGACATCATGGGGGCATTTCATGTTCTGGGACCCCAAGCAGCCAAGGAGGATGATGCCGTCAACATTGCACATCTTACCTCCCTGTCTGCAAAATTCCTGCAGCAGTCTGGAGGAAATGTACCGGTACTGCAAGAATGGCCTTCTTATAAGCAGCATGTGCTGATTGGAGCATTCAAGGTAAAATCTGAAAGTCACAATTAATAGTTCTGCAGAAAGATAATTGAGGACCCCAGAATAATGTTGTCTCACTGTGTTATGTGTTTCAGAACATGGACCAGCTCACTATGATGGGTAAACTGTCATCCCAGCACGATGAATGGGGACAGCTCTACCCATGTCTGAGTCAGCTGGCCTCACAGTTCCCATCTCCAGTGTGAACTGTGAGAGGGACTTTTCCACAATGAATAGGGTAATTTACTAAGTAATCTAAATCTGATATTGTTTGATTTCTCTCACCTTCCCACATACTTATATATTTTTGTCATTGTTTTTGTCAATATTTTTGTCATTGTTTCTATTTGCAGGTGAAGACTGACCTGAGAAACAGACTGCAGGGGGACCATCTGGCCGCCTGCATGATACTGAGCATCAACGGGCCGCCAATAACCGAGTTCCCTTATGACAGAGCCTTAGAGCTCTTCTTCGAAAAAACAAGAAAAATAAAGTGCTCTCAGCCAGGCTGCACACTTTGCCACTAAGGCCCCCCCCCCCCTCCAAAAAAAGCATGACCCTCCCCTGTTTTTCCACCTAAGAAAAATCCACCTCTACCAGACAACTGCATTACTTACTTTACTCATGTACTTATTATTGTGATTATGTACCTTGCTGCAATGCTAATGTTGAAAACATTAGGACACAGGAATTGCACACTACCTGACTACTTGAGAAATACCTGAACACTTTCATTTTCATCTTGTTGAACTTTGCACAGCATGTTACACTATTGATTGCACTTTAATTCTGCTGTAGTGCGACTACCATCACTTATCACTTTATTCCTTATCATTACTTAATTTACTTATTTACTTGTGATTATTGTGATGATGGTATTGTTGTGATTATGTACCTTGCTGCAAAGCTAATGTTGAAGAACCACAGCCAAAGATTTGTATTATTGTGTACTGTAAAATAAATTCTGATTCTGATTCAAGATTTTTTTGTATCATTAAAATAATAATAGTTACAACAACCATAAAGCCTCCATAATGATAATGAAAAGAAGGGGAGACGAATTTTTTATTGACAACGGAATTACATGCTGGAAAAACATGCAGACACAGACAATAAGAGACACACGGGAGAAGTACGGGAAAACATTTTATTTTTTTGGGCCATCCTCGAGGCCTGCAGTCAGCGCTACCCGCCACCATTGTAAAAATTCCTGAAGGAAACACTGAACATGTTACATAAGAGGCACCATAGAAACATGTCACATAAGAGGCACCATAGAAACATAGAACGTAAGAGGCACCATAGAAACATGTTACATAAGAGGCACCATAGACACATAGAACGTAAGAGGCACCATAGACATGTACCTGCATGTAAAACAACAAATGTTGTACAACAAAACAAAACAAGAAGGTGTATTAATCGTAGAGGTACTGGGTGATGAAGTGATGTAGTTTCTGTCTGTTGACTGTCAGCTGGAAGAGAGGACTGACTCCCAGGAACACACACCCGCTCTGCTGCTCCTCTACCAGTACCTGAGGACAAACACACACGGGAATAAATGTAACAACTTATGGATTAACATTTGGATCCACAATGACACAAAGGACACACAAGTGGGTGCTACACATTGGTAGTGATGAGATGAGTTCTACCCCTCTTACAATAATAGCACATTGCATGTCTAGAAAGGCGCTATATAAATGCAATCAATTAATTATTAATAATAATATATTATATATCAGACCTCTGACCCGAATCCTTATAAGCCACTGATATTAATTATTAATAATATTTATAACATACTAACACAAGCAGGATGGGTACACATGCATGTGCTCACAGACACACAGACACAGACACAGACACAGACACAGACACAGACACACAGACACACAGACACACAGACACACAGACACACAGACACACAGACACACAGACACACAGACACACAGACACACACACACACACACACACACACACACACACACACTTACCCCCAGGTCTGTCAGTGTCCTGACCGTGGTGCGTGCCACTTCCTCTGAACAACTGTCTATGTTAACACAAAAACAAACACAGCTGTAAATGTCTTTGGTTCAAAGTTGTATTCAGCTCAACATCAGAGCTGTTTTGAGATTCTTTAAATCAATATGTAGCCTCATGGTAAGGTGGCACAGTGTGACTAATGCGGTTTATCTATTGTGTATTACATTGACAGGTTTCCACTTTCATGTTACAGCCCCCTCAGTGAGTCTGCTGTGTGTGTGTGTAGTCTCACCATAGTGTCCTCTGTCTTTCTTGGCCAAGTCACACAGATGGGAGTGTATCTGGGCCACACACACAGCCTCTGCAGGGGTCACACATACATTTTACACACATTTTTTCTTTGGTCTCCATTGATTTAGTCACTGTAATTGTGGCCATTGTTAAAGGATACAAATCCCATTACCTTTGAACAGAGTATGATTATCAAGCTAACATTTGCGTAATGGAATGCACATGCCTGCTCTGTACTAAAAAACAGCAAATATTCCACTTGTGCATGGATGGATGGATGGACATGCATGCAGACAGACAGACAGACAGACAGACAGGCACACACAGAGACACACAGAGACACACAGAGGCACACAGAGACACACACACACACACACACACACACACACACACACACACACACACACACACACACACACACCTGGCAGAGGTGTGTGTAGGAGGTGCAGTCCCTCTATGGCCCAGCCTAGTGCCCTCAATTGGGCAGCCAGAAGACTGTAGAGGAAGAACAGCATCTCTGGACACTGAGAGGGCTGACTCAACTAGAGAGAGAGAGAGAAAGAGACAGGGAGAGGGGTTGAGGGTGTAGAGATAGGAAGTTTATTTTATACATATTATAATATTGTATATACTCAACATACAAATATATAGGTTTCTGTGTGTGTGTGTGTGTGTGTGTGTGTGTGTGTGTGTGTGTGTGTGTGTGTGTACGAGTGTGTGTACCTTGTAGGAGCGTGTGTCATTTTCTTCACAGTCAGAGTCACTGTGGTTTGGGTCATCTGAGGCCCTCCAGTTCCTGACCACCTACACACAGGAGAGGAATGAACCAAGGAAGAAAGTGAAGAAATTGAAATTCAGTTATAGGCCCCTACAGTGAGATGATAAATGTGTGCATCAATGTATGAAACTTTGTGTGTGTGTGTGTGTCTCACCTCCTCCATGACAAGGACGCCACAGCGTACCAGACTGTCCACTGCATCCAGAGCAAAGCTATGAGAAGACTGACATGGCTAGAGAGACAGAGAGAGAGAGAGAGAGAGAGATACAGATGACAGATGACAGAGAGAGAGTTCTGTTAAAGATGTTGATCTGTAAAGGACTCTCTGTAACCCAATTGTAGGGCTTCCATGTAACCTGAATGGACTGTATGTAATGTAACTTCATAGAGCATCTGTAACCTGTAAAGATTCTTCGTAACATTATTATTTGTTTTGAATCAGAAGTCAATGGCAGTAAATGGGAAACTGCCATTTTTAGATTGTATCAACTTTGCCCTTTGTCTTTGCAAGTTATGTAAGAGAATATTCCCTCAATAGGAAAACAACATTTGTCATTACATTATATATATATATACCATTCCCTCTGATATCCCACCAATCGACCCCCCTGAACACCACATGCTGATCAGCCCTCCAACCTGGAAAGAGGTGGAAAACACAGTGCGTCGAGCAAGAACGGCATCAGCCCCGGGGCCAAACGGAGTCCCATACAAGGTGTATAAGAACGCATCAGATGTCCTGAGGTTTCTCTGGAGGCTCATGAGAACAGCATGGCAGAAGAAGATAATACCTAAAGCGTGGCGCAGGGCAGGTGGAGTCCTCATCCCAAAGGAGAAGGATGCAGTCAACATCAGCCAATTCCGTCCAATCTCCCTGCTAAACGTTGAGGGCAAAATCTTCTTTAGTGTCATTGCACAGAGGATGGCCGAGTATCTGAGAAGAAACAAATACATCGACACATCTGTACAGAAAGCAGGAATATCAGGATTCTCGGGGTGCTCAGAACATTTCAGCATGATCTGGCACCAGATCCAAACGGCAAAGGTGGAGAGACGGGACATTCACGTCGTCTTTCTGGACCTTGCCAATGCCTTTGGCTCTGTGCCCCACGAACTCCTGTGGTCTGCCTTCGACTTCTTCCACATACCGGACACCATCACAGCCCTGGTTAAATCCTACTTCCAAGACATGCAGTTCTGCTTTACCACCTCTGACTTTACCACCTCTTGGCAGTGCCTGGAAGTAGGCATCATGGCGGGATGCACTATTTCACCCCTGGCATTTGTGATGGCAATGGAAGTCATCATCCGAGCCTCAAAATGGGTTGTAGGCGGACAGCGAGTTGACTCTGGTCAGCGTCTCCCTCCGCTCAGAGCTTACATGGACGACATTACAACGTTGACCACCACCGTCCCATGCACCAGGAGGCTGCTCAGAAAACTGGAAGAGAACATCAGTTGGGCCCGTATGAAGATCAAACCATCCAAGTCACGAAGCATCTCAATTGTGAAGGGAGTGCTCTCTGACCTGAAATTCTTCATCGGCGATGATCCAATCCCAACAGTGTCTGAGCAACCTGTAAAAAGCCTTGGCAGGTGGTATGATGCAAGCCTGAAGGACAAAGACCAGGTTCTACAACTGCGCAAAGATATCAGCAGTGGCCTGCAGTCCATCGATAAAACACAGCTACCTGGAAAGTTAAAGGCTTGGTGCCTGCAGTTTGGACTCCTACCACGGATGCTGTGGCCCCTCGCAGTGTATGAGGTCCCAATCTCAACCGTAGAGAAGTTGGAAAGAGGAGTCACAGGCTACATCAAGAAATGGCTCGGAATTCCACGATGCCTTACCACCATAGGTCTCTACGGAGATAGCATCCTCAAGCTGCCCCTCACCAGTCTCACAGAGGAGTTCAAGTGTGCAAAAACAAGACTCCAGATTACACTGAATGAATCCAGAGATTTAGTGGTGAGCAACAACGCACCAACCTTGACAACCGGGCGCAAATGGACACCAGCCAAAGCGGTGGAGGAAGCAACAGCAGCCCTCAAACATGCTGATATTGTGGGGTATGTTCAGCAGGGAAGAGGAGGCTTCGGGCTAACAGCTGCTCGCCCTGCTTGGAGTAAGGCCACAGCACCAGAACGGAGGAAGATGGTGGTGGAGGAAGTACGCCATCAGGAGGAGGCTGGAAGATGGGCCAAGGCAGTCTCTCTTGCCAAGCAGGGACAGTGGACGCGATGGGACAGTGTGGAGAGGAGGAAGATTAGCTGGAAGGACATGTGGGCCATGGAAGCGAGGCAGTTGAGCTTTATTATCAGAGCTACATACGACGTCCTTCCAACACCAGTTAACCTTGGCCAGTGGTATGGTGAAGACCCGGGGTGTGCCCTTTGTTCCACGCCAGCCACCCTCAGGCACATTCTTTCAGGGTGCAAAACTAGTCTCGCCCAAGGACGCTACACGTGGCGTCACAACCAAGTCCTGAAGATCTTTGCGTCCACCCTGGAGGACAAACGAGCTGCCACCAACTCCCTACCGCCATCAGCATCCAACCACCAACAGGCAATTACCTTTGTCCGTGAGGGGGCAAAGGTTACCAGGAGCAGCTCGACACCATCTGAGCGAGGCCAGCTACGGTTGGCCCGCGACTGGAAGATGCTGACTGATATTGGACGACAGCTTGTGTTTCCTAAAGAGATCGCCATAACCACCCTGAGACCTGACTTGGTTCTCTGGTCCCCTTCTCTAAAAAAGGTGTACATCATCGAACTAACCGTACCCTGGGAGGACGCAGTGGATGAAGCTTACGAGCGGAAACATCTACGCTATGCTGAGCTCGCCGCCGAAGCACAACACCGCGGCTGGAACACTGAAGTCCGCCCAGTGGAGGTGGGGTGCAGAGGGTTTGTGGCAAGATCTACCACCAGATTGTTTACAGACCTGGGAATCAGAGGCCAAAGCCTGCGTTCAGCCGTCAAAGCTGCATCGGAAGCAGCCGAAAGAAGCAGCCAGTGGCTTTTTATGAGAAGGAAAGATCCCTGCTGGGCCCCGAAGTAGCCAACTAGAAGGTATGCGGTCAGCTTAGGCCTGACTCAGGGAAAAGGACGCCCCTGCCTTGCATAGTCTCATGAGATGTCAGCCATTCTCATGACGAATTAGGATTGACGCAAGTTCGGGGCTGATCCCCCTGAGCTGGCCACCTCTGGCGAGGGTGTATAGTGTGATGGCCGAAACACCCCATGACCTGGAGGAACACTACTGATGATGTGTCCGAAATTAAACCTAACCCCAGCCCCCCCCCCCCCCCCCGCATGAATCACTCACCATCAAGACGACACACACGCACACACACACACACACTCTCACGTACGTACCTGCACAAAGAAATTTACATCTTATCCTGTGTTTCATAAATCAAACTATAACACTAGTATACTCGCTTGAGGCCTCCTACCAACAATTTATAATTTTATTGTGTACACCAAAATGATGACTATGTTCTATAGAACTTTTATTGAGTCGGTGATGTCTTTTTGCATTGTGGTGTGGTTTGGGAACCTGAATCTGGCCAATAAGAATAGGCTTGGTCAGCTTGTCAGAGTGGCCAGTAAAGTTATTGGGATGAACCAAGCAAAGCTCGCTGACCTTTATGATCAGCAGGTCGCAAGGAAGGCCCATGTCATATTGGACTGTACTGACCACCCCCTACAGAGAGAGTATGAGCTGCTACCTTCAGGTAGAAGATTTAGGGCCGGTTGCTCAGACAGGGCTTAAATAAAGACAGGACTAGGCCTAATCTTGACTAGTTAAACTAGGTCATTTAAGCCGCTTGCATGAAAGTATCTCAACTGTGGCTAAGTCGGAGACTATGGAGTCCTGGAGTAAGCTAAGTAAGCCTTATTGCAAACACCTGGATTAAGCCTCATTTGAGGGAGGCGGAGCCAGGCTAGTTCATACAATGGTCCCCATGAAAACCCGGAATGGAACAGAAAACACAATTTTTAGGAGCTTTTATTTTGAAAGCAAATGGTTTTATCTTAATTGTCAGAAAAATATGTAAGAAACTGATGTGACTGATGTGGATCTTGAGATGGAACAATGGCAGTGGCAACCAGAATTCGTTCAAAGAACTACACTGAGTTGGAAAAGACGCTACTAAAACAAATTGCATCAAACCATCCAATCATTGAAAGTAAAAACCATACTGCTGCTACCGAGCAAAAGAAGAAGAGTAGTTGGATTGCAATTAGCAGCAGTGGCGGCTCCTGCCAAATCTCTCAGGGGGGGCAATTGTTGCGTTGATGGTTAAGGTGACACGTTCAAGGGTAAATTCACCTAAATCAGCGGGCTTAAATAAATTGACTCTCACAGCCATTGGTATTCAGTTATCACATATTTTATTTTAGGTGCAGCAAATCCAGGATAAAGAGCAGTGGCACAGGGGCTGATAATGTGCAATGGATGGATAAAACTATTTACATACTACAAAATACAAAATATGGACGGCATACATACTGCTCACTTGTATTGAAATGTAGCTCGTCTCTCTTTCAAAGCAGCAAAACAATCAATGACCCTCTCATTAAAATCAGGCATCTTCCTGACTAGTTCCCTCTCCATTGAAAGCATGGCCAGTGCATTCAGGCGCTCCTGGCCCATTGTGTTTCGCAGGAAGTTCTTGATTCTCTTAAGGGTCGAGAAACACCTCTCAGCTTCAGCTGTTGTCATGGGAGTGGTAATTAGGATGTTCAACAGAGCTACAGTCTCAGAGAAAGTCTCCTGGAGGTTGTACCTGTGTAGAACCTGGTACAGTGCCAGTGCACCAGAGCAGCCCTTGAACTCAGCACTCTCATAGACAAGGGACAGCTCAGTCTTGAGCTTCACCTGGTTCAGCATGGGGTATGCCTTGACAGTGGTGTTCAGAGCCTCAACAGGGAATGCATGGCAGTGCTGTTGGAACATCTCTCCTTGGAGCAGCGTGGCACTCACAAGGTGGTTGGTGAAAGAAAACCTTTCTTTGGAGTGGGCCAGGATTGTGTCGCAGATCTGTCAAAAGTATGGGGTGTGAAAGAAAATGTGGAAATAAGCACTTTGGAAGTACAACACTGAATAAAGACTGCTACCATCCCATCCCTGAATGTAACTCTGATTGGTGGTGATTTTCCAACACTGTGTTTCAAAACTTGGACCTACCTCTTTAGACAGCCTCTGCTTCTCTTCTTCTCCCAAGACCCTCCTTGATGTTCTGGTTCCTGTGGCTTCTTGCTGCTGCTCTTGAGATGAGCTTTGGTCCCTGAAGGCAGACAGACCAACAGTGTTAAGATTTCAAATAAGAAAATGTGGCTGAACAATCTGCTGTCTTGTAGTTGTAATTGTATCTACAGTAATTTCTGAAATGTAGTCTAACGATGATTTAAGGTCTCCAGGAGAGAGGGATCTGTTTTAAGTATAACAGTTGACTTTAGCTTTAACAGGCTGTGCACATGAGTCACTCCCGACCACTTAGATATCTTGGAGCTATTTAGGTAGATATGCTTATTCTTGAATAGAAATATGTAGGTCTATCTATTCACAAATTAAACCTCAGACATTTTTAGACATGTTCTATATATTAGCCTATTACATATATCTAAAAAAAATGCTTAGTTGTAATTCGTGTATGTATGTAATAAAATGTATTGTATAGTTTGATAAATGTAATATACTACATTACATTAAGTAACTACATATTAATATAATGTAACATAATAAATTAAATGCAAAGTTTTGTTGCAAAAAAGAAGCTTCGCATAGCAACCTACCAAATGAATAGTGGAATATCCTACTCCAATTACTCGGGCAAGCCCTAATTTTAATTCAACTCATTGTTATATAAGCCTACTAGTTTTACCGGCGCCTTTCCCATTCATCATAGCATGCACACATTTGATTATTACAAAGTTCTATATTACGGAGAAGGTACAAACTATATTTGTTGATCTTACCGTATGGCCTGCATGCTGCTTGTGAAGCTTTGGACGGCATGTTTTATGAAGACTGCGTCAATGTCCTTCTTCTGCAGCCGTATGACATGACGTAAGCACGTACGATTCTTTGGGCATGTCCCAAAACCCCATAGACAAATGACCGAATGGCCTGAAGTTACCAAAATAGATTTTACATGCAAGTCTACGAGAACAGCCTAGTGCAATTTCGAGTCGAGGGAAAGTTGCACTGAAAGGGGCGGGACTTGAAGCTGATTGGAAGATACTCCACAGAACACTAGCTGATTGGACTATGATATACTCCACAGAACACTAGCTGATTGGACTATGATATTCAGAAGCAACACTGTCTAGAAGTCATAGAAAAAAAATCTCTCTCTTCTCCCTTTGGTGGGGCATTGTCCAATTGCCCCTAATGAACCAGCCTCCCCTGATTAGCAGTGAATTTAATGCAAATGAAAAAGTAACAAAACGAACAGTACAGCAACTTCAGGTGAGATCTTCATTCATCTCTTCATGAGATTATCAGCATTTCACTTCTTATTTGCTGCCTGAGCCCAAATGGTAACCTCCATATTCAACTGTCAATCTTCATTCTAAGGTTCATATAAGTAAATGTGTGCTTCTAATGGCGCTTTTCCATTGACCGGCCTGGCACGGCTCGGCTCAGTTCACTTCGGCACGCTTTTGAACAGTTCCTGGTATTGGCGCTTTTCCACTATACACAACAGACCAGGATCGAGTAGGAGGAGTAGGAGATAGTAGGCGGAGTTACGCATCATAACAGCGCGCCATGGTGGTGACGTATATTTTCACGAGACACAACACAGCCACAACAATAGCAACATGGAGGAACTTGAAGATATCGTATGCCTTTCCCTCGGCATGTGGTATATTATTAACCGTGATTTTTTGGAGAGAAAGAGAAAGAGAGAGAGAGAGAGAGAGAGAGAGAGAGAGAGAGGAAGCTATGTACACATAATAAAGTCATGTTTTTTGAACCCTTAAAACCACTGCCTTCACTTGTCTGCTTTATGAACTGTATGAGCATATGAGATGGCTACTGCCTGGCTACTGGAGGCACCCTTTGCGGGTTAATAACTGTGATTTACCGTGGGTTAGGATAACAATTCAAACGTGTCCGGATAGGGGAGAGGACAGGGAATCCAAAACCATTTGAATGGTGTCGATCCTACACTCCTATCACGGTCGACACAGCGCGGAGCGAATTCCCTGGTAAAACGTTTCTCTCCCCCCGCTGTCAACAGGAGTTTAAACCAGCAGGCGCGGTGTTGCGAGCAGCAGCGGGTGAACTCCCGGTTCATTGAGTTTACGGTTAAAAGCATAACTTCTCGGGGTGTCAGCGTGGTGGTTAAGGGCTCAAAATGACCGTATACCGATGGTGAAGTTAGCAAAGGAGTATTGTGTTTTTACCACCTCCATAGCCGGTGTTATTCACGGGCAAAGACGGTGCATAATAGCGATTTTTGTGTTATGCTTGTTATAAATAAAAGTTCTATGATGCATTGAAATGACATTAAACTAAGATAATACGATGGTCAGCATAATTTTTCTAATCTTTATTAATAAGCTATTACAGAAACTGTAGTGACATTTTCCAAGAGCGAATGTGGTATTTAAAAATGGCGGTTAGTGATGAAATCTATGAACATGGGATGACGATTTCCATTGACCAATCAACGGTGTGCAGCGTCACACGTCACACGCAGCCTGGCAAAAAGGTTCCGGGTCTCAAAAAAGGTTCCTGCCCTCGATGGGTAACTAAAGAAGCGACCCGACCCGACCCGACCCAGGCCGACAAATGGAAAAGCGCCATAACACTGTTCATTTTCCCAGAGGAAACAATTGTGACCCAAGTGACAGAGCCAGTGCACAATGAGTGTTTACCGTCCACATCTGCTGCCGCCATAACTGAAGTTGTCAGCACCTGTCAGCGAAGAAGAATAAAGATGACAATGCATGAAAAGTTAGCCAGAGAATTTCATGAAGAGAAAATGAAATATCTAAAGGAAGAACATGAATTCAAAATGAGTATACTCCAGGTTGAATTGGAAATGAAGTTGGAGGAAAAAGCTATGAACACAATGAAGTACAAATAATGTATAAAGCAAATAACAACCTACTCCCTAGGAATATTCAAAAATTGTTTTTTGATAGAGATGGGAGTTATAATTTGAGGGGGGAGTTAAATTTAAAACATATTTATGTACGTACAACGTTAAAACGTTTTTGTATTTCTATATGTGGAGTGAAGCTGTGGAACGGATTGAGTGTGGAGCTAAAGCGGTGTCCAAGCATGACCCAGTTCAAAAAGCGGTATAAAAAAATGGTTTTCACCAGGTACGAGGAGGAAGAAGGGCTTTGATAGTTGTTGTTTTCACAGATTATTTGTTTATTTACATGATCTGTTTTCTATTGTTGGTCAATATGTAAATATGTAAATAAATGTGATTTAATTTAAAATATATATATTATATTTATATTGAAGTCAACTGCTGTTTATTAATTATTAATCTCTGTTTATTGGAGAAGGGGTAGGATTAAATAAGCTTATGCTTCTTCCTACTCCTTTTCAGACATGTGAAGTAAATAGTGTTTTTTGTTTTGTTTTTTGTTTTGTTTAGTTTTTTCTTGTTTTTGTTTTGTTTTGTTTTTTTCTTGTTTTTGTTTTGTCTTTTGTTGTTATAACTATTTCTCTCTGCACATGTTCGAAATAAATGCTTTCATTCATTCATTCATTCAAAGTACAGTGCTGAGACAATTGTGCTTAACTCTTGTGATTCACAATAAAAGTATCTTGTAATTTCCCAAGAGTATTTACACGAGTACTGACCATTTTATTCCAGCCTTGTCACTCATTTAATTTTACTCTTAAATTATGTACAAAGCAAACAATAAATGCATCTCACCCTAGTTGAAGTGCTGCAATGTGAAGGCATTCCTGTGTGCAAGTCCTCGTTGGTCACCGACTGCCACAACCATGGGCACATCTGCATCATCTTCACCTTCCTGTGGAGGTTCAGGACAGTGCTGCCTCCTCAGGTAGTTGTGCAGCACAGCTGTAGCAATGATCACTATGCAGCATCTTCTTGGGTTGAAGCGGAGTGTGTTGCGTAAACACTGGAATCGATTTTTCCATACCCCAAACATACGTTCAACCATACCTCGAGTGCGGATATGAGCCCTGTTGTACCTCTTCTGTGGCGCTGTTATGGGATTAATGTATGGTGTGAATAAAAATGTACTCTGGCCGTATCCACTGTCACCAAGCATTAGTCCACTATGTTGTCCCCTCAGAAACTCAGCACACAATGAAGAATTGAAAAAGATCCGTGAGTCGTGAGTTGAACCTTTCCAACGGGCAACAATATTTGAGAACTCCAAATTAGGAGTGCATACACCCTGAACATTAATGGAGAACCAGTTCTTGCGGTTCCTGTACTCCTCAGCATCAGGAGTTGATGGGCACTTGATTGGAATATGACATCCATCGATACAGCCAATCATTCCTGGAAAGTGTCCATACTCATAAAACTCTACTTTATAGTTGGCTTGGCTAGCAGCATCAGGAAAGTTGATATGTACTCTTCAGTCCACAAATGGCCCTGCAAACTTTGTGCACTATTCTACATGCAGTAGATTCATGGACACCACACAGATCACCTGTTTCCCGGTGAAAGGTTCCAGATGCCAAGAACCTCAAGGTAATGAGGACTTGGAGTGGAATAGGTACAGGCCTTCCTCGTTGAGACAGCTGAATGGATAGTCCAGGCTCAAGCAAAGAAATTATTTCTGATGCATTTTCCTTGTGCATCCGAAAGCGGTCTCTAAAAGCTATTTCATCAAAGTAAGTCAGTGGATCACTCCTATCCACAAGTACCCGTCTGGCTAGCCTCTGTAAGGCATGCTGGTCTTCATTGAGATAATCCAAGTACTCCATGCTTCCTCACAGACAATGTTAAACTGAAGTTAAACCTGCCTCCTTGGAGGATTAATTTAAGCTCCAACTTGGTTCAATTTAGTCCTAGAATAGCTCTAAACTTCCTTCTTGCAATCATCTTAATTTAAACCAGAATAGACTAAATCTGTCTTGTTTTAAGCTATGTCTCTGCAAGACGTTTTTAGTTAAACCAGTTTAAATGGCTTTTTAGTCTGGAACTAGGCTTACGCCATGTCTGAGCAACCGGCCCTTGAGTTCCAACTCATAGGACTAAAAGACTCAAAGACTCTTTTGTTTGCACTGCAATTAGCAGGCTGAATTTGCACAAATGATTGCCCAAAGCACTTTCTGCACTCAGCAATTTGCTTGTGCGTATGTGTGTGCGTGTGTGTGTGTGTGTGTGTGTGTGTGTCTTCACATAAAGTGATCTTGCACTGTACTGTATTGTTGTCTCTGTGTTCTGTCTGGTATGTTGTCTTTCATGTTGTATTTATTATGGATTGAATGTATTTTTAATACCTGGCTGCAACCAAATTTCCCATAGTGGGATGATACATTTGACTTGACTTGACTATATTGAGTCGTTTTTGTTATCGCACAATTGTAATAGGGACTATTAATGTAACAGCAACATAATTATATGTGTTGTTATCCCAAAGATATCTCAAGTAGACAGGGCTCTTCCTGTGCAAATAAAGGTTTAATAATAATAATGTTAGTAACCTTCTCAACAGCAGTGACATTGAGACGATATAAGATCATCATGTTTGCTGGACGCCATCTGACAATGAATCACTAAATCAATACAATGCATTAACATCCTAATGAGGTTACCTTCAGTATTCCTTAAGTCTTCTGTCTTTGGACACTCCTGTATGGGAGGTGGGAGGGATGGATGGATTATTAAGAGCAGAAGCACAGAAGCACGCGTGCGTGCGTGCGTGTGTGTATGCGTGTGCGTGTGTGCGTGTGTGTGTGTGTGTGTGTGCGTGCGTGTGTGCGTGCGTGTGTGTAACTAACCACTCCTATCAGTCCCGAGTCTGTCTCTGTCTGCTTCACTGTGACTTGAATCACTGGACTCGGCCTGTTTCTGGTCAACATTGTCATGGCAACACTGTCTGGGACAGTGCTGCTTTTCCTATTCGGGGAGAAAGAGACAGTGAAATGAGGTTATACTTATCTATATAGCCGAGTTATAAGGGAAAGCACTACTCTAAACTTCTGTGGGGCATTTCGTGACGTTAGAATGATAAGGTTCTATCTCCGTTTAGGGTAGTTTAGAGATATTGAGCGTCAAAGTTTTTACATTCCATTATGTTTGGTGAGATAGAACCTTTGTATTTTATGAATTACTAACTCAAAAATGTCAACATTTTAAAAATACCACCACACAGGCATTAATAAACACCTAATGGATCAGATTATGTAAAAAAATCTATTTTGACAAATATAGAACCTTATAATTCTAACGTCATGATCTGTCTCCAGGAAACCGGAACGGGATTAAACCTAATTCTACCCACCATGTTGTTCAAAGGAGATTAGAAATGCTTTCTAGTCCAGGAGGGTGGGTCTCACCTTAGACTGGCCGGAAGACATGAGTCAGAGGCGTTACTCTTCTTCTCGGCTCCTTTGCTGATGTCAGAGAGACTGCTCTGGGGCACTACGTCACCTTTGTCAAACATCATATGGAGGCGGTAGTTTGCCATCTTGATGAAGATGAAGAAGACAGTGACTGAGGTGCAGTAGATACTGAAGGCCATATTGGTGGGTGGTAGAGCCTGGAGAGAGTGGAACAGAACACACACACACACACACACACACACACACACACACACACACCTATCACATCCTGGAATATGGTGGAAAGAGAGAACAAATACACATAAACACACATGCACGCACACACACGCACGCACACACACACACACACACACACACACACACACACACAATGGAGCCCACCTACCTCCATTATCTCATGAGAGGTTATTGAATACTGTATAAGGATGTGTGAGTCACTCCTTGCAGAACACTGACGACAGCATCAAACTGTTGGCCCTACCTGTCTCTTTCACCCTGACATCCACTCTTTCATATTTTAATCCCCATAGATTCTAAGAGAAGGTAACAGATATTTTTTAAAGACTTGAGTTCTGATATCTTTTTATACAGGGTGTGAAGAGCATTCCTGCCATCTTAAAAACATGACATGTCTCCTGAGTGTGAGACAGAACTCTTCATCTAGAGGATAAATGTAGCCTTCATTCTAAATCTCTTTCTCATCATCTCACGTTCTGTGATCTTCATGCAGAGATGAAAATCAAAAGCGTTGCTGCCATTTACATCACACCTTTACCAACACTTTAGCTGCTATATCGGGATAGATATTACTATATGCTGGCAAACCATCTGATGGAGGTGATACTCATATAAAACATATTAATTAATCAGATATTTTTTTGTCTCATTTCTATTTATTTATTTATTTTCTATTTATTATTTTCGGAGTAATCATGAGATTGGACATGCAGTCTATCTAAAATTCTGTGAATAATCCTTCACAGTCTGAAAAAGAAGGCAAAACTAATCTGCTTTAAATGGTTTAGTGGGACAATATTATTCTAAACCTTTATTTATGCAGGGTACCATTAGATGATGTTGAAACTGCCCCATTAAGTCTAGACTACTGTAACATCACTAATACATCTGAGAACTGCTATCATCCTTAGAGCAGAACTGATTATGTAATAACAACGGATAATGTATAAAACACTGACAAACACACACACACACACACACACACACACACACACACACACACACACACACACACACACACACACACACACGTGGGTGATGGGGTTGGATACTGTACATGCTACCACTTTAAAATGAATAGACAGAACTCTGAATGCAAAGACTGACAGTCTATCACATCAACATGGGAGTTTTAAACATACAGTACACTGCAAAAACTGCAGTCTAAGCAAGTGTCTAAGCAAGTGTAATAATCTTATATTTCGATTTTAAAGTCTAGTTGGTCTTATTTTTAGTATACATTGATTATCTGGTGCTTTCTAAGGAAGATAATTTGACTTGATTCAAGTACATTTCACTTGTTTTGTCTTGATAAGCAACTTTGTCTTTATTTGAGTTATATTTAACTAGACAAGTAAAACATCAATTCAAGACTAGAAGCCTTATTTTAAGCAGTATTAATCGTATATCCAGACAAAAACACAAGAGTGAGGCTTAAATTGTTTACATATTTTGAATCTTTTAATGATCAACAATCCATACCACAGTAAACATGAACAGCTCTTAACACACAAGTATGGCTGAGCGATATGGACAAAATCAAATAATAGGGCTGGACGATATTGTTGAAATCACAATAATCACAGATTCTTTTCAGTAACGATATCACGATATGGCTCACATATGCAAAATCTTGTTAAATCCAGTTGAACTGAGTGGTAATAATAACAAATAACAAACATTTTCTAACATTCTTTTAAACTCAATTTAGTTCTGCACTGAAAGATAAACAATAACTGAATTATTGCCAAGCCCTCTATCACAAAACTGCATACCTCAATATTGATGACTGTTGGTGCTTTCACACACTCCAAGAGACCTTCATTCACCAGTTTAAGAGCTCATTTCATTCATTCATTTCATTTCATTTCATCATTGAGGTTGTACTTAATTGCAACATATTGGTGGTCTTCAAACGTAACTGCATAATAAGCTGTAAAATCAATAATAAGTAAATAAGTAAGTGTTTACCAGCCAGATATCTTTGATTAGCCCAAATACTGGTAGATGCTGGTCATTAACACCACTAATTATCAATGACTTATCCCTCGTATACTTGTTTCCATTGAGGATAAGCCATTTGAGTGACACAACCGTTTGCACGTCAGTAGTACCAATGTAGTCCCTCAGTTTTGAGTGTACATATTCTGTGTTTACAACTTCAGATGGTGGGCCCAGTTCCTTCTCATTTAAATAAATTGGGTGTTGCCTGCCATTCACATTGTGAGAGCATTCAAACCTCTGATTGTGCTGAATTAAGTAATTGAACAATAAGTAATTGATATAAGTAATTGATTCCATAAGTATTTGAATAATATCGATTCGGTGACAGTCCATCTATCCATCATCACCTATGCTACCTGTCGAGTCAGTTGGCTAGCTGAAGGTGCAGATATTCGCTACAATTTACACGTATTTGACACTTGAGTGACATTCTTGGCATGGATTGTTTAATGTATCTAGCAAGCTACAGACTACAGGTATATAACAATATAATATAGAGGTTTGTCCCGTTTCCATGGGAATGTCTTCATCATATTTTCATACATTTTTGCTGGGTCATTATGTCCTTATGCTGACTATGAGCTGAACATTGAATGTGTGAAGAGGTGGAGATACTTCTATTCAAACCAAAGCGTTACTGTCTTGCTGTCATAGCCAGTTCAACCACGGCAGAATCACTTTAGTTTATTGTTGTGTGTGTGGTGGGGGCTGTAGGTGTGTGTGTTTGTGTGTGTTTTCCCCCCACAGGAAGTAGCCTAGTTCATTTTCTTTGTAAATAGCCAGAAACTTTCTCTCCTTATAGGTTAACTGCCCAGGTGATATGAGGGTCCCGGACCTCTACTGTTGACATGTGAAAGGTAAGAATCCAAAGTGTGAGCCTACACAGTTAGGTAAGAAATAGGTTACCTTAATCTTAATCTGCATTAACATCTCATCAGCAGATGTTTTTGGCCAGTTGGCGTGATGGAAGCTCTTTGCTTTGCATGCTATACGGCTAGATACTATATTTTATTGGAAATTCAGAGTTGAGTGTATTAATATAGTATTATTATCATTGTGATGTTACCATATTTTAGGTATTATTAACTGTGTTTTGTGAGAGGAAAGTTTGAGAGCAAAAATGTTATTGAACTGTCATACACTCCTCTGTGTATCCCACTCAGTACATTACATATAATGAGGGGAGGCTGGTGGAGGTAGAAATCGTCGGACGGGCTCATTGTAATGAATGGAATGAGGAGTGGTGTCAAACACACAGTACAGTACAGGGTTCGACGTTAAGGTTGTTTCAGACTTGACCTGCAGGTCAAGTACTTCTCAAATCTACTTGCCCCATCAACATTTTTACTTTCCCTGCACTATTTCCCTACAATATTTTGCCCCCAGATACCGATGGTATCACGATACAGGGATTCTGCGATATTCAATACATTGTAAGACAATTCATCAACGATACATCACAATATCTGTGTTAACTGAAGAAAAGATACCACTATATAGGCAAAAAGCAGGAATTATGTTTTTTTTAGCCTACATCTTTCTTACTCGTCTCTAACATACACACACACACTGACTGCAACTTGTCCACGTGTGCCTGCCATCATTCATACAAAATAAATTGCCAAAAGGCCGAACTGCCCAGAAAGCAGGAGTTAAAATGTTTAAAGGACTATAGATGTCTATTGTATCTATGTGAAGACTGATGTCTGTCCTATTTAGAAAAGAGGCTACAGAGTAGCCAGCAGTATCATTATCTGGTTCTCCAGCTGCACAACAGCGGAGAGAAATGCGCTACAGAGAGTCGTGAGAACAGCACAGAAGATCACCGGCGCCCCCCTCCCCTCTCTGGAAGAGCTGTACAACACACGCTGTCTCAGGAAGGCCTCCAAGATCTCCAGGGACCCGACCCACCCTGGGTACGTACACTTTACCAGGCTGCCCTCGAAAAGGCGGTTCAGGACCCTGGCCGCTAAGACAAACAGACTGAAGAACAGCTTCTACCACAGGGCCGTCCAGGCCCTGAACACAGCAAAGACCTAAGTTCTGGGCCCTGGACAGTCTGGACGGATTGTATGGCAGCTGCTGGACTGAAGAAAAAAAAATCAGGTGTAGTGCTGAGGCACAAACATGTACATTTCAAGCCTGCAAACTGTGACACTTTAAATAAAGTGAAACAATACTATTGTGCAATATGACAACCCTAGTCGTCTATCTGTACAGTATAGTACAGTGGATTGTGTACATAGCCTTTATTTATGTAAACCAGCTCCTTCCCTTCTTGTGTTTTTTTTATTTATTTATTTTTTTTTAGTTTTTTCTCCCTTTCCTAACACCAGGGGAGCCACCCCTCCTAAATTTCGTTGTTTGGTACCTGTACTGTAGCAATGACAATAAAGTCCATTCATTCACTCATTGATTCATAATAATGGTCTTTATTGTCATTGATATAGTACAGGTACCATACAACGAAATTTGGGTTGATCTCCATGATCTGTCATGGATGAAGAAAATGATTTAAGGAATTGAGTCTAACCCTATTAGAATTCATTATTCAGGGTTAGGTGAGCATGTTGTCCTAAATGTGGAACTAAACCAATGATTCACAACTTCAGTCCACATTTCCAAACTAAATAAATGCCTCGCATTCAACCACACAACTGCTTTTCCAGTTTCAAAGTCATGTTACTAAGAAATTTGCTGGAGGAAAAACATCAACAATTATTGACAGATGAATTGTTTCTTAGGAGTAGTCAAGTCGGTTTGAGGGTGAAACTTGCCGGGAGACAAGTTTCTGACGACGCAGACAGTTTGCTCCTCCCTACTCTCCCCGGGGGGAATGTCTGGAGTGGGACTTCTTTAAGGAAGCACTGATTTCAATGTCAATCAATGTCTTGTTGTGTCTGAATTCCAGGTTCCTAGATGACATAGAGAAGATGCTGGGCTGGCGCCCCCCGGTGGTCTATAAGTACCTGTGGAAGTATGTGTGTCTCCTGGCCATGCTGGGGCTGCTGGGTGCTAGTCTGCTCAGGATGGTTTTGGAACGGCCGACCTACACCGCCTGGAACCAAGCTACGGTACGGGCTCTCCCCAGGCTGCTCCACCTGTGTCCTCCAGGGCATGATAGCTTTATGATAGCTTCATGATAGCTTCATGATAGCTTCATGGTGACCTCATGATAGCTTCATGATAGCTTCATGGTGGCCTCATGATAGCTTCATGATAGCTTCATGGTGGCCTCATGATAGCTTCATGATAGTTTCATGATAGCTTCATGGTGGCTTCATGATAGCTTTATGATAGCTTCATGGTGGCCTCATGATAGCTTCATGGTGGCTTCATGATAGTTTCATGATAGCTTCATGGTGGCTTCATGATAGCTTCATGGTGGCTTCACGGAATATGAGGATGTTGTCAGTATTTGCCTCCAAAAAACAACATTGTATTTGATAAGGATGCTATAGAGACTTGAACTCTATAGCAGTAAGCCCTCCCCTCTAGCTTGCCTCTGCCTGTCTGTCTAAAATACTCATTACAAAATGACACCCTTACCCTAAGCACAGCACTCTTAACACAACAGTGAGTACTTGTATTTAACCCTCTCCCCCGCTGTATGTCTGCCCCCTCCCACTTTCCGCCCAGGCATCAGAGATGAAATTGGACTACCCAGACTGGGCCCTGGCTGTCATGGGTCTTCTGATCATCTTTGCCACGTTGCCCGTCCCCCTCGGCTACCTCCACGCCACCCTGAAGGCCAGGGCGAGACAGAACTCCATCGGCAGTGGCCTGGACGGGGAGACAGGCAGGTACACCAAGTGCAGCACCGTGGAGTGTGACACCCCTATCGCCGCCCTATTGGAGGAACACAAGGGAAGGACCACACAGAATTCTCCCATGCCACTGGCTGAAGAGAGCTGTAGACTACTCTCACCAACGGTAGGGGTGGAGGAGGAGGAGGAGGAGGAGGAGGAGGAGGAGGAGGAGGAGGACTCGACAGGTTTGTGAGGGAGGGAGAGCGAGGGAGCGAGCAAGTACAGACTAGAATGTGTGAAGGTGAGATGGTGAACTCAAACTCAACAGTTGGGCTGCCATGAGACTTCACACAGTGGGACCCAGGAGGAATGCATACAGCTGTTATACAGCTGAATGTATACATGGAACAAAAATGTGTTGTTGAAAAAAATGAAATGATTAGTTATAAAAGACTCTGTTGTGAGATGGCCTCACAGTCATAACAAGAGAGGAGTTGGGTGTTGCCAAGACAAGTTCAAACATTACAATTGACTTCAGGTGCTTCTCTCCACTCTTGTGTTTGATGACGTCATACAGTGGGGGAAATAAGTATTGAACACATCAACATTTTGTCCAGTTAATGTATTTCCAATGAGCCTATTCAAGTGACATTTGCACCAGACTTTGGTATTAACTCAAACTATCCAGACAAAATGTTGATGTGTTCAATACTTATTTCTCCCACCTACAGTACATGTACTGTCCTGGAGTGGTATGGAATTCCTTAAAGGTGCCATCTGAAGAACTCCTTCTACTACTGGTTGGATGCGGATGGGTATTGTCCCTCTGATTGTATGACTTTGTAAGTAAAAGACGGACTGTTTTAGTGGAGGTAGAGATCGGGAGTACATGCTCGTTGTGATGCATGGATTTAAATGATTGTCATGATGATGACTTTTTTTCCCCCAACATTTCATCAATTTTGCATTCTAATGATATGTAATGCCCCCACCTTCTGATTTCTACCTCCACCAGCCTCCCCTTTGTTATACGTTTCACTTCTGTAATCCTATCTTAGGTGTTACAAGGTAACTTGGTGCATATGATACATATTTTCCAAAAAGGAAAGAAAAAGGCAAATATTACTGAGAGTATAGCCTGCTGAGTACTTGATCTTTTCCTTCAGTGATACGTTAAGAACAATATTCAAGTTCATGCACTTGTGGATCAAAGCATTGATATGTTGAAGTAATTGTTCATTAGCCATTTATTAGCATAATTCCAAAAGATGAATGAAGTCTCTGTACCATGCCAAATTTATGACATTTTGTTGGCAATACTATTGCAAATGTGGAAGCCAGGTACATTCTTATCTTTTAGTCAGAACTCTCCAGTGTCAACAAGCCCAATAGAATAATATAACCTGTGGTTATTTATTTAAGAAAATGGTTATTATTGAACTTTAACCTGTTGAAATTGTTTTGGCTAGGCTACAGATGTAAAGTGCCTAGGTCCTCCATGCTGTATAGTATACTGTTGGTTGCGGATGATCCAGTGATGAACACAATTGGTCATTGGTTTCAACATGGTTTTTAAATATGTTTTAACATTATTGTACGTTTTTACGAACACAGAAGAGCCATATTATGTGTTTTCGGATGCACGTTTGTATAGATGGTATTTTTGTTGAGAAAATGTAATATAATGCTACGTCTAATATATTTCTCCCGTCTTTCTAAAACTTTAGAGAAGCAATTTCAATGTATAATTACAAAAATATGTGAACTGGCTAGAATTATGTTTGTGTATTTTTTGTCTCTTACCTTGGCTGTGTTTGAAATGATCAACATGGTGAAATCAATAGAAAACGCATGTTGCTGATTTTATTTGATCGGTTTTTAGCCTCTGTTTTTTTAAACAGATGATGATGTCCTTTTGTAAGTATTTGTTATTTTTTAAGTATTCTCACATTGGAGTTAAAGGATCAAATGAAAATTTATTTTTTTGAATGTACAGTGAAAACATCTGTGCAGCTTGTTGTACAAATACATTTAATTGCAAAACCTTGAACAATTGTCTGTGCTTTTATATTAGGAGTGGTGTCAGCCTGACACACTTCTATCTAGGTGACATTATCTTTCTTCACAGGATTTACTTCATTAGGGTGTTATTGGCAGTGAGCAGTACACTCAATAGATTGATCGACAACACAGACAGACTCTTAATTTAGCAAACCAGTCGAATTACTTAACAGGTCGTGATGTCGGGAAAAATTGTCTGCTTATTCATCCACAAAAGATGAGCAAGCCATGTCACAAATGAACCTGACTTGGACTTCACTGGCCTGTGTGTCAAGTGTGTAATGGCAAAATATGTGTATGTAATACTAATAGTTTATCAACATCTAATACTGCCTGTTAACATGCTTTAATGACTCTAATGTTATTGATTATTAAACATTTATGTAGTTGTTGATTACCATGTAGGCTAACCCCTAGATATGAAGTATTAACCATGTGTACTAGAGCAACCGGTAACCAGCATGTCACTCCTTGCTCTACAGTACTTGGAAGGGGCTACCTTCTGGCCGGGGAAGTTTGGACTATTTCCCTTGTGTATGATTTCCTTGCCTTAAAGAAGAAACGTGTGTTTGTCTCTCAGGGGACGGCATAGTGTGCCATTGTATTTACCACCTGTCCTTAATAATGTTACAAACACTATGGAGTGTTGTGGCTCTCTTCGGAGTCTGGTCCTTCAAAACCTCAGTTTGGAAGGCTATGTAGCCCTACCACTTGGCCCTACCCCTACATGAAAACAAGAATTAGGACACCCCTAGCCTACGCGTGAACACGCTAAAATGGAGGACCAAGGGGTGAAATGAGATTGGGCCTTGGTATGTGGATGACCCTGAAAGGACGAAAGAGGCAGAGCTGAGTAAGCACCTAAAGTTCCAACTGTTCCAAGAGATAAGAGTGTGTGGTTCCTTGCAAAGGAATCATTGTTTGTTCAGAGATCACCTCATTCGGTCGAGTCTACCACCATAGATACTAACAAGATTCAAGATTCAAGAATGCTTTATTGTCTGTCACAGAGTGACAGAAATTCTCCTTTGACAGGCAGAAGTGCAGCTCAAGAATACAGTTTCCACATTAAAACACACATAGGTCACATACATTAATACATACAATAAAACAGACAGATATAACAGTGTTTATGTAGTGCCTATTTAAAAAGTCTAGTCATTTAAAAAGAATAGTAATAAAAACAGTATTATGATTTAAAAAGCTAAAATGCTAAAATGCAGTGTGCTTCCTATTTTAAAATGTTCAGGGCGGTGGTTGCAGTGGGAATGAATGATTTTTTATATGTGTTTTTCCGGGCCAGTGGAGTTCTATAACGGCGGCCTGATGGAAGTGGCTGAAATGATTGGTGGAGGGGGTGAGAGGGGTCCTGTGTGATTTGTGTGGCTTTTCTGATTAGTGACCGGTTGTAGATTTCAGACAGGGGGGTTTGAGGTGAGCCGATGATTTTACTTGCCTGATTGACTATACGGGAGAGTTTGTTTTTGTGTTTGACAGTGAGGGAGTTGTACCAGGATGTGTTATTGAAGGTGAGAATGGATTCAATGAGTGATTTGTAAACCAGGGTTAAAATGTCCTTGCTGACGTTAAAAGCCCTGAGCTTCCTCAGCAGGTGGAGGCGCTGCTGGGCCTTTTTGTAGATTAAGTCAGTATGCTGGGAGAAGGACAGAGAGATGTCAATCTCTGTCCCCAGGTACTTGAAAGACTGTACCTGTTCAACCAGCTGGCCGTTGATGCTGAGGGGCTGGAAGAGGTGAAAACCCCGCCCTGGAGAGGGGGTTTGGAAAGGTATGAAAACTGTATGTTCTAACTGTATTCTGGGCCCTCTGTTTGCTAGAAGTGGCTATGCTTGCAACCATTTATTAAAGACTTAAAAGAACAAGTATTGTGTATGTGCATCTTTGCCGAAGTCTCACCAAGGACCAACTAGTCTGCACTTAGATTTCCACGACAAGTGGCAAAGATTCTCTGCTTTGTTTGGATATTTAAGTGTCTGGGGATGGTGGTCGTCTTGGATACAGGCTCCAGTCAATCACCCTGGGACACCACAGGAGATGCTAACAAGAGGAAGAGATGAAGGGATTACAGTTAAGAGAGTGAAAGAAGAGTGAATACACCTGGCACAAAGAGAGGGAATAGGATCCGGTTACAATACCAGGTAAAAATGACAGAAAAAGCACATCACCATAGAAATAGATGATGATAACTAGTGACTAGCTGTTTCTGAAATATATTTCCATATTAGTGGATTCAATGGAAGAGCGGGAATACTGTATTCTATTGTGTGATTTGTGTCTTATAGAAGCTTTTCCTTTATTTTTAGAGGAGAGAGCTCTTGGTTGAAATGTGCATTTTATGCTGAGGGCCAAGTGTCTAACAGATAATTTAAAAAAAAACAGTGTTTGGGAGTAGTTCCACTGCATGTACACACGCTGTCTCAGGAAGGCCTCCAAGAAGGCCTCCAAGATCTCCAGGGACCCGACCCACCCTGGGTACGAACACTTTACCAGGCTGCCCTCGAAAAGGCGGTTCAGGACCCTGGCCGCTAAGACAAACAGACTGAAGAACAGCTTCTACCACAGGGCCGTCCAGGCCCTGAACACAGCAAAGACCTTAGTTCTGGGCCCTGGACAGTCTGGACGGATTGTATGGCAGCTGCTGGACTGAAAAAATCAGGTGTAGTGCTGAGGCACAAACATGTACATTTCAAGCCTGCAAACTGTGACACTTTAAATAACGTGAAACAATACTATTGTGCAATATGACAACCCTAGTCGTCTATCTGTACAGTATAGTACAGTGGATAGTGTACAATACATAGCCTTTATTTATGTAAACCAGCTCCTTCCCTTCTTGTGTTTTTTATTTATTTTTTAAATTTTTTTTTCTCCCTTTCCTAACACCAGGGGAGCCACCCCTCCTAAATTTCGTTGTTTGGTACCTGTACTGTAGCAATGACAATAAATAAAGTCCATTCATTCATTCATTCATTCATTCATTCATTCATTCATGTAGGTCAACTACTAGTTTAACTTAATTTTGCAGTAACTTGGTGGTAGTTAAACACAATTCAAAAGTTAGTAGTATCTTCAGTAGTTAACTACTTTATTGCCATGTAGCGGTGTAGTGAGCCACTGTTGCTAACTACATTTCCTCACAAAACAAAAAAGGAATAGGAATTTGACGATTTTTCCAGCCCTTGAACTTCAAATTCCCTACTATTTATTCCCCAACTGCTTCCCATCTCCCGACTTTGCTCCACCTCACCTGTTTTTATCTTTCTCAGTGATTTCAGAGTGTTTCTGTCGTTTCAGTTTCTATACAGACTGGTCATCTTTCAGTATTCTTTCATCTTTTAGTAACTGACTGCCCGTGTGTCGGACGAAGCCGTTTCGCTGTAGTGAACTATACTTTTCAAAGTAGCTTTAGTTTGACAAATTATATTTCTCTCAAGGGTAGCTGTAGTGTTGTTAAGCTTCTTCCCTTGTAAAGTAATTAGTCATTTAGTTAAATACATTTAACTTAGTAGCTAAGTAGCTTCCTCAACACTGACCAATTTCTCTTTCTCACAGGTTAGATTTATAGTATGGACACCCTCCTAAAAGGAAGCTTGGTAGCTGTATGTTTGTGTGTGGTTCTCCCACTGAGCTGGTCCCAGAGCCCCCCACACCACCAGCCTGACCAGGGGGTCCACCCGCCCCCACCCCCTGACCTCCAGCTTCAGAATGTGCTGAGGACAGAACAAGAGAACCACATCAAGCAGATGTGTGAGTCACAGAGAGGAGGACATTCAAAGAAGCACACAGATAAACAGGATAGATGTTTTTTTCTTTAGAGAAAGACAATTCAGACAGATTTCGCAAGATGGAAAGAAATTAATGTTTTGTATTAGTATACATACATACATAGGAGATATTGGCAGGCTTAACACGTGTGTCTGTGTGTGTGTGTGGGGGGGTAATACTCTGCCTCACAGATGCATATGGGATCAAAGACGCAGACGTTGTTGCCGTGTTCATAGCAGCAGCCGTGGGAACCGTTACTCTGATGGGCGTCGTCTATTGCATCTACAACAGGTTCTACACCAAACACCCCTACCTGCACACTCAGCTGCGTGACGACTCAGGTAATACTACTGACATCATTCTATTCTATATACAAAGTTATTCTAAGTTTGGAATCTTTCTAGTGACATTAAATATATTGTCCTGGAAATGTTGCATATGACCGTAGACACTGAAGGTTCAAGGGGAGGCTGGTGGAGGTAGACATCAGAGGACGGCCTCGTTGTAATGCATGGAATGGTACCAAACACACATGTTCTCCGGCATCGACCTCCACCAGCCTCCCCTCTGGTATGTTCTCTGATATTACTGGAACCAGTAAGTACTGTTATTTCTCACTTGTAGTTTTTCCCTCTGTTTCTGTCTGTCTGTCTGTCTGTCTGTCTGTCTGTCTGTTTCTCTAGAATTAATCCTCGATCTCCCGGAACCCCCGACCGTTGCCTTCTACGGCTCTGTAGGAGCGTTTGATAGAGAGAGAGAAATGTGGAAGAGAGCTGAGGATGATACCCCCTCTGTGATCACAGCGCCCCCCTGCTTGTCCCCTCCTCCCTCCGTGGGGCCCTACCCTCCTCTCTTCCTCTCATCCTACCATTTCAGGACCATATCTGCACGAGATCTGGAGAGGAGCTTCCTTTGATGTCACACACTGAAGCCAAAGACTTGGGAGGGACTAAGGCAATTATGAAGATGATCATTAAGAGTTATCATCATGCTCAATCACCATAATTTAAATCAATCAAAAAGGAGAGTCAAGTGTTGTTTTGTAGAAATTAGTGATAGTAGTGCATAAATTAATATACAGCTATTACAAACATGCAGATGATGGTACTATGACACATGCATACATTAATTAACATTACATCAATATACCTGGGCCAGAGTTGTAGGCTATATCATAAATGTCTTTAAATGCCTGTGATTATATTGTAAAATCCGCTGAGGAAACCAACCATCACACGTTATGAATGCATAATAAACTGAATGTCAACCCTTGTTGTCCCATTATGCCTTTCCTCTTTCCTGTGCACTTCCATCACGTTGTGTTATTGGGGACATACAGAAGACGATAGAAATGTACCATAATATAAATTAGCTATAAGCGCTTGTGCAACTGCAGGCTGTTCTATAGGTCCGTGTTATGGGGGCAGTTTGGGGTCTCCCCCCGACCTACCCCCACTAGAGGTATTAACCGATGAAGCAATAGGATAGGTGCCTACTGTACCCTTTACTGTGCAAGTCTTGAATTAGTATAACACTAGTTGTTACAAACAAGTTGTTCAGTATGATTTTGAGTCCTGTTGCTCTTTTTTTCCATCACCAACAAATATTTGTCTAGACCTGCGTCAGTTGGCCTTCTGTGACTAAACATGGCCTTGAAGAGCTGATTTGACAGGAATGCAAAGAAAGTCTGGTTCCTACAACCTCAACTTGTTTCCCACATCCATGTCTCAAACATGTAAGTCCTAATTATAACTGCTTTTGTGAATATTTGTTTTTATTTGCTTTTGTTTTACCTCAAGAGAACAGATGACCTAAACAAAATGATTGCCATTTGCTTAACCAATGCCCTCCCATTTATAGCCTTATAATAATATACTGTGTATATGATAAATGTTTATCAGTTTATTTGGTGGTTCACCATTTGTGCAGTCATAGAATACTGACATCGAATACATTTGCCAAGATAGCTTACATGGTTCATATCATATATAATAAATAGGAGAGTGAGAGGACATTGCAATGCTGTTTGCCTCTTGCAGTCAAACTGACACTCACTGGCTGAAGTGGTGCGCACATCTCACCACATCTCACCTAGCCTCCGTTTTTATTGACTGCTTTGTGACCTGAATGACACCACCTAGGCCACAGCCAGGCAACTGCCCCTGCCCCCAGCAGGATGCCCCCCCCTCCCCCCTGCAATATTGACTAACTACAGCACCTTATATTTATGATAGATGTTAGTATATTTAGTAGTATATTAATAGTATATTATATATATTTATAAAACTGTACATATTGATTTGTAAATTGACCTGTACACACTGTTGCATCTCTATAGTCCAACCTAATAGTATCGTTTTTACCCAACCTGCAAATGTCATCTGTGCATTTACGGCACAAAGACTCCGTGTCGTAAAACAGCTGCGTTGACGCTGAACACCTGTGTAGGCCTATAGACTAGGCTGTGGAGGCCAAAGTTGATCAGAAAACGATTAAGAATCGAACCGATAAAGCAGAATTGGTCTCGATAACATCTTATGCTATGGTGAGTTTGAGTGTTTGCATTGTTTTATGCTATTAGAATTGTCTGCCTTTTTTTGTGTTAAAAAGAGAATTACCGTAGTATGATCTCCTCGTGAAGTGGTGGATTTTGGTGGGGGCCCATTTTCACCATGTGGGAAAACTAGGGTTAGGGTTAGGTGCTAGGGTTAAGGTTGTGGGTAGGGTTAGGGTTAGGGTTGGGGTTAGACATGCCAGCATGTACCAAGTCGACGTAGCACCTAACCCTAACCCTAGTTTCCCCACATGTACCGTCTTGTCAGCTCTCGCAGAAATCCGCTAATAAACTGTGGGCATCGTGTTCCGTCGCCATTTTGGTGCACCCTCTTCTCTCAGTTTTGAATGGCGTGTTTGTTTGCATCCAACCAATTGTCTCAGATGAGATGAATCTCATGATAGATGGAGGTAGAATAATCATAATTGCCTTTTAGATTTGTGTTCGTTTGTCTCCAAGATAATTCCCTCTGCCTGATGTGTATCCATCTATGACAGGTGCCTGTCTGCTACGTATGTTTGTACATCTCTAGACTATGGAGCTGTATGTTCAATTAATCATCCTACCCTCTACGTTTGGTCTTAATTGTGATCAAGAAAATGTCCGCTCTTTTAAGACACAAGATAGATCTTTTCTAATTCTATGTGAATACGGCAATGTTAAGTTAGGCATATGTATGTGCAGTGGCGGGCGGTGCATTTCACACCTGCCTTCAGTGATGTCCGACACAGTCCTACCTGAATTATTCTACCTCTTAATACCATCATTATGACGCCATGGCTCTAGAAACTAGACAGAAACACAGTATAACCGGGCGTTGCATCACCTTAACATAATCAGACAAGTACAACAGAGTTATATTAATATTTCCGAAGCATTTTTAATCAATAAATCCGCATTTACAATGAAGAGTGTTAAACTAACATCTTTAAGATCGCTTCGCTTGGATACTGTCAAAACTTTTAAATAAAAGGCACTTTTATCGTCAAGAAACGTGACGATAAAGGCATAAACTATTCACCGAAAATAAAAGAAAACAAACAAATAATTTGGATATATTTGCGACAGTTCTGAAAGTGTATTCCTAGCCTTGAATGTCCACTTTGATAAAGGTTAAAACAAAACAATTCAACAAGTCTCCTTGAGTACTTTTACTGCACAGCTGATTCACGTGCGCCACCCACGTAATCTCCACATCTCTTGCAACCTGCAACAGAAGCATCAAACATTTATTTTTTAAGCCTATATTTGTCATTTTAATTACCTATATATTAATTCGTTAATATTGAAACGAAAATAAAATGAATTTTAATTACCTATATATTAATTCGTTAATATTGAAACGAAAATAAAATGAAATAACGAAATAAAATGACAAAAATATATACAAATAAAATAAAAAATAAAATGCTTTGTACTCACCAAAACAACTTCATTTGAAAACAAAATCCATCCTCCTTTCTTTCCTCAGGAATACTTCAATTACTCTGTTGTAGAGTTTATCTGTACGCTTCAGCTCCATCAATAAGTGCTTTTCAATTGACATGGAAGCTAATGCTGAAAGCCGAGTCTGTCCAGTAGCATTTCTGGCATACGTTTTAATTCGCTTTAAGGCCGAGAATGACCACTCGACCGAAGCAGTGGACACAGGGATGGTCACTGCCACACATGCCAAACTGTAAAGCTGCCCCATGGTCTCACTCAGATTCTTCTGCTTAAGGAAATGAAGGAGATCAGTCGGACTTTTCCCTTCAAAATCGGTCATGGCATACCTTCTATTTAACGTTTGTTTCTTTTTATTATTACTACTCAATCTTTTCAGTTTGTAAAGTCTGTCTTTGAGTGTCTAGAAAAGCGCTATATAATCATTGCCAAATTCCACTCCACCCAAGAGGACATCTCCAACTCCACTCAATTGTTGTGCTGAATATTTAGGGATTTTAACAACCAGTCCTATTAAGAATCCTAATGTATTATTATTATTATTATTATTATTATTATTATTATTATTATTATTATTATTAAATAAAACGTTACACTCCGGATACCATAGCTATTACATACAGTAGATGCCTCGTTAGACGATAGACAGTCAGACGCATAGCGGCTACATACAACAGTGGCCAATGAGGCACCTACGTTTCTGTATCTGTAGGATACTACACCGCAGAGTTTGACGTTTCAGTTTTTGCAGCGCGCAACTGCCAGATCAATATTTTGTCCCACCCCTAGTTCACATGCCCGGGAATTGTCTGCAGACAGTGCAGTACATAGCTGGTATTGTGGTATCGTTCTCCACCCATGGATATGTTTCTGCGTCTATTATCTTTTTCATAATCTAATTTAGCTAACTTTGGCTGCGAGCCTTCCACCATGTTTCGAATGAACAAACTAAAAGCTACGTCTAATGACGTAATTCCCAACAGGCAGAGAGGTTCAGCCAAGGCAGACAGCGGCAGCCCGTAACTGATAGGAGAAATCGAGATTCGAAAAAAACAAAACAGCGTACCGCTATTTTCTTTTACTTGCCCTGGGCAATAGGGCAACCGTTAATGTCGAACCCTGCAGTACCATTCCTCGTTCCATTCCATTCTATACAATGCTGCATATGCATGGGATAGTATGATATATTGGCATTTTAATGAAGTGTGTTCAATTACATTTCAGGAATGAGCCTCTTGCCACAACAATGTTGCCCAGACTGACTTCAGAAAACCTAATGTAAGTTGAATATTCTCAAAAGTCATGCCCTGAATTAAACTATTGTCTATGATAGCTGCACTGGATTTTGTCTGTTTTATGCCTGTGCAGTAACATTAATTACACATGTAAAGCGTTTTTATTGAGTTGTTACACCACCCTTTTCAAGCGGAGCATCCGTTGGTTGTTTGCTGCGGGAGCGACTTCAAATGCGCGTTCTCACCGCTCCAAACGAAGCAGAGCAAAGCAAATTTTATCCTAAACTCCGTTTCAAGTGAAGCAAATGTTCTACTGAGAACACACCCATAATATCGGAATGTGCCTCTCGTTGTTAAGAGAACAGATGCCAAACTGCCTACATGTTTGCTGTAATTATATGACTTGGCAGTAGGCAATCATCACCTAATGCTCATCTCATTCACAGTCTTGTATTCGGTGAACATTCGGCCTTTTCACACATTCGTCCGAACACCAAATGTGCTATTTTTGGCCGAATAACTTTGGCTGCCGAACATTCGGTGCATCCCTACATTCCTTAGATATTGCACAGTAAGGGAGCTGAGTGGTTGTTATTCCACAAGTGTAATAGAGACTGTTCATAAACTGTAACAGCATCACTATCTCTAATTACTTTGTACTTATAAAGAAATACTAAATTACTGAGTAGCAACATGAGGAGAAAAACTTCACTCACCTTCTGGGTTTTGTGATTTAATTTGGGTGTTGGATGTGCACAGGGTACTGAAGATTAAAAGCAAATGTATGGTTTTATTTCAATTATGAATGGGTTAGGGTTTGTCATTTAAGCTAATGTAACATAACTCTATTCTAAAAGGTAGCCTATAAATGTAACACCTCCCCTTTGGTTTACACCATGAACATGTACATTTTAATGTAGCCTATAAGCTGTTGCTATGAAACAGACCACAGGTGACTTTTTATTTATTTGTGTGCTTGCAGGATTGTACCTGTCTAGTTAGCAGTGTTTCCTCCGTAATTTCACCAAAAACTAGAGGGTGGCAACAATTATAATTTCTTAAATAGCGGTTAAGTCATTAAAGCCGAGCAGGTGATTTTATATAGAAGGTGATCAAATACCAATATATCCTACAGCTGCAGCGGAACATGCGGAACGCGCATGACACACACACACACACACACACACACACACACACACAGAAAGATCAATACGAAGTAGGCCTACATGAGTACACGCACAAAACCGGCTAACGTTACTCATTAACTGTTTACACAAGTAAAATCACAGTGTGACAGTCAGATGGAGCATTCGGTAAACAACAACAGCAAGGTAATGCTATCAGTTGAGTTAAAGAAAACCAACTCTTACCTTTGAGGACACCAACATGAGCTCTGTTTACCCGTACCTCCGCCGTTCTGTTCGTGGTGATTTTAGAGGCAATAGATTATTTTTGCCCCGCGCATATTGCTATAAATAGTTCGAAGCTAGGTGCTTGCACGTTAGGTGCGAGAATGCTCGGTTAACCCATTAGCGGGAACATTATTTGTTTCACAAAATAGGCTGATTTAATTGACCATAAACATCAGAGAATGTTCATTTAAAATACTCTATACTGAGCACTGGTATAAGAACATGAACCAGAGAACAGCAGTAAATGCAATAACCCACAGTCGTCGCTGATGATGTTGCATTTTCGATTAGGATACGTATGGGATTAAAGGGACCGGCGACGGGCGAAGAGAGAGAGAGAGGAAATCCAAATGTCCCGCTAAATTCGGACCAATCACAAAACTGTTTAAAACAGGCTGTTTGTAAGCTGCAGCTCATCCAAACAAAACGAAGAAGTTTGAACACATTACACCAATCCTGAGATCTCTACACTGGCTACCAGTCTCTCAGATGATTGAATTCAAAGTACTCCTAAATTGTATACAAATCACAAAATGGTCTTGGACCAAAATACGTATCAGATGTCCTCCCACCCTATATTCCAGCAAGGCCCCTAAGGTCAGCTGTCAATAATCAGCTAATCATTCCAAGAGTGAAAACAAAACACGGTGCAGCAGCTTTCAGTCATGCTGCCGCATGCTCCTGGAACAAACTCCCTGAAGAAATCTTGGAAGAAAAATGTAATTTAAATGTAGAAATCAAACAGGCCCAAACCCTAGAAATATTTAAATCTAAGCTAAAAACCTACATGTTTTGCAACAGTTATGATTAAACACTAAGGGCCAATCCCAATTCCTTTTTCTACCCCTATGGCTCGTTTTCGAGTGTCACTCGATTCGAAGGCAAGGCCTTCGAACACGTCACAAGCCCTACCCCTTGAAATCTAAGCCCTATGAATTGGGACAGCCCTTCACGGCGCCTACGTCATCACGCGGTACGGTTGACGCGTTGTGTTGCCGGCGAATTCTCACATCTCGCAATGCCTTCTTCAGCTGTGTTTATTTCTGTTGCGTGTGCTATAAGCATCTATTTTCGTTTGTTATCAACACACTGTAGTGTTTAGACATTCCTTTTTTAGTCTCTTCCGTCAGCGATGTCTTTTTTGTGGACATCGCAATAATGACAATGAATTTAATGACAATGAATGACTCCAACCAAAACAACCAGTCCATCAGTAGTCATAAAGCGTTGTCCAAAAATCACGTTACCAAGCGCCTTTCTCAGAACAATTCGTCGTCTAGAATCCAAAAATCAATCCATCATAGTGGTGGTCAAAAACGTAGAAAGAGGATCTCTTGGGGACGCGGCCACATTTGCCCGTGAAGGAGAGATGACAAATAAGCGGAAACATTTCTCAGTAGAGTCGAACGGTGATATATCATCATCCTTTACGCGTATCCTTAACTGTAGTTACATTTCGCGTGTCATATGCCATTAGACATGGAAATATGTCAATGCGCGGCTGTCATGCACAAATCAGCTTGTAACGTTAGACACACAGCACACAGCACATCGGCATAATAACGTTTTGTTGTTGTTGTGCTTGTTATAAAGAAAAGGTCTATAATGCATTGAAATGACATTAGTACATCAGACATTAGACATCAGACATGGAAATATGTCAATGCGCGGCTGTCATGCACAAATCAGCTTGTAACGTTAGACACACAGCACATCGGCATGATAACGTTTTGTTGTTGTTGTGCTTGTTATAAAGAAAAGGTCTATAATGCATTGAAATGAATGATACAACCCATTAATAATATTACATAATAACAACTGCTCGGATTAGATTGCGGGTGGAAATAGGTCAAAATGCGCATCATGTACAAGTCAGCCGAACGTTTGATAGATAACTTTACATATGTGTACCATCATCCGCTGTCAAACGCCACAGGTAATAATTGATTTATGACTGTACATCTCTGAAATGCTCGACTGTCATGCAGCGTTGCGTTACTGTAACGTTAGACACAGCACCGAAATAAAAGCGATTTTTGGGTTATGCGTGTTATAAATAAAAGGTCTATAATGCATTGTTATGACATTAAACTAAGACAATAAGATGGTTATCATAATTTTTCAAATCTTTATTAATAAGTAATTACAGAGAATTAAAATGACATTTCCGCATTGAATAGAGCGACATAAGATTTCTGTAGATGATTCGCAATGCATCCTGGTATCAAGGGGTAGCGTACACCTAGCCCTTCGAAGCTAGTGTGGTCCTGGAATCGCTCGAAACGAAGTAATAGTTAGCCCTCCCCCTTACCCCTAGCCCTCGATGAAATATGAATTGGGACAGCCCTCGCCCTAAACGTGAACGCGCAAATCGAGCCAAAGGGGTGAAAACGAAGGGCTAGGGGTGAATTGGGATTGGCCCTAACACTTCCATTCATGTCGTTTTATTCATTTCCATTATTTTATTCATTATCTTATTAAATGTTTATCTACAGTATATATATATATATATATATATATATATATATTCTTTTTTAGGCTATATGTAAAGCACTTTCAATTGCCCCAGTTGTATGAAATGTACTACACAAAAATACTTGCCTTGCCCTAAAGATTTTGAAACTGGATTGTTCAAGTTGAATATTTTGCTTTAATAACAGACCACTCTCTCTCTTCCCCTCTCTCTTTCTCCTCCTCCCCCTACCCCCCACATTCTCTCTTTCTCCTCCTCCCCCTACCCCCCACATTCTCTCTTTCTCCTCCTCCCCCTACCCCCCACATTCTCTGTCTCCAGCCTGTGGTTCGTCTGATAGAGGAGGCGAGTGGCCGTGGTCTGAAGGAGGTTCGGTTCATAACCCTTCAGAACCAGTAAAAAATCAGACGGCAGATCAAGAAGCGGCCCCTGTTCCTCTCCTCTGTGGTTCTCACGCCACACCTGCAGTGAGTAGACTGTTAAACACATCAGAACTCCAGGGCCACGGCGGCCACCTCGGCCTGGGCTGCGCATGCGTGTTGGGGCTGCTGCGGGCGGCTCCCAGGCGTACGGTGTCACAGACAGGGTTCCAGCTGCGCTTGCGCCTGCTACTGCCAGCCCTATCTTTATAAAAACCGATAATGGCCATCAATAATATATCATATACATCCATAATGCTTCGTTTCATTCCAAGCAGCCAGGGATTGTCCAGTCTCTCTCTCTCTCTCTCTCTCTCTCTCTCTCTCTCTCTCTCTCTCTCTCTCTCTCTCTCTCTCTCTCTCTCTCTCTCTCTCTCTCTCTCTCTCTCTCTCTCTCTCTCTCTCTCTCTCTCTCTCTCTCTCTCTCTCTCTCTCTCTCTCTCTCTCTCTCTCTCTCTCTCTCTCTCTCTCTCTCTCTCTCCAGGAAATCAGTCTGACCACATCTATTTACGTGGAAATTAATCAAGCTGCAAACCAAAAAGATGCCAATTCGCTTCCTTTTTTGTCTGTTTGGCAGTGAAATCCCTAATTTCATCACCTCGAGGATGACAAAAAGCTACCACACGGTATCGCGAATAGGTCTAAAATTCTATTCAAAGAGGTCTATAAAAAGGTCTAAAACGGTCTTAAATTTGACTTTTTGAAACTTGTAGGAACCCTGTCTCTCCCTCCCTCCCTCCCTCCCTCCCCTCCCTCTCCCTCTCCCTCTCCCTCCCTTTCTCGCACATACGTGGATTGTCCAGTAGTTGAACTCTCCCTGCCTTGCAGCCCCTAGCCTGACATGCTAATAGGTGTTGGTGAATGACCTGTTACCCAGCTGAACTCTCACTCTCTCCCCTTCCCTTCAGACTGTCAGCAGGCTAATACTACTAATGAAAAAATAAATAATACAAAATATATAGCAATCCCTCTTCACTTGGCCTGGCTCAGTTTAAAGTCCATTTCCATGGGGGATTCCGGGTTTCTGTGCTACAGGTTTCCAGAGGTGGGCTTATGGAGAACTATCTAATTGACATTACGAGGGGGACATTACATTATGGGCGCCAACCAAATCGAAAACTGTACAAGCAGATGTTCTGGGTTCAGTCTCTGCTGTCTTCCGTCCTTAATGAGCAATTCGAAAAAGTGAAGCGGTTATAACCAGAAAGCAGTCATGTCATTTTTGTTTACCCTCGTTTAGAGCAAGAGAGAGAGATCACTGGAAAAATACTGCCCTACACCTGATGTTCTTTTAACTTATTAACATAATATAATTATAATATATATTTGAAACAGATAGTGGAATTGTTGAGTTATAAAACTGTTTGACATATTTACTAGGGCTGAAACGGTTCTCGGTTTTATATTGAACCGTATGGTTCGCCATCCATGGTTCAATGCGCATTAGTGAATGTCGCTTTTTCGCGTTCCATTGAAAGTCGGAGGTCGAGTTTGTCTGGAACGCAGTTGCTTCTTGTTCAGATGTTTGTTCATGTCGAGCGGAGTTGAGAACATGGCAACAGTTTGAGGAAGCCCCGGATTGCTACGAATCTGCGTTGTGGGGTCATTCATTTCTGTTTTGGCATCGAATACATATATTATATATTATTCAGGGTTTGACGCTTACCTTTTCCCCAGGTAGCACTGTGCTACCATGTCAAAAAATGTAGTAGCACACCAAGAATTTCAGTAGCACAATGAAAATTGCGCAATTTTCGTATGACGACAACAAATTATCATAATCATAACATATCAGAATTATCATAACCGGCTCTTGGCCGTAATAAAAATGGAGACTCACACAATGTAAAGGGGAAGTAAGAATATTCATTTATTAATAAATGATTCATGAATAAATAAATAATTAAGCCCAGGCTTTCATATACAATTCATAAATTCTGAGCAATTAAATGCAAAGAATGTCTGTGGTCCAGCAGTCTTGATAATCTGGTCGCCTGGCCCGCTTAGAGCTATCAAGCCATCTTTCAACTGCTGGACTTGGATCAAACTGCTCAAGCGGAGGCCCCTCCAAACTGATTCGCATTAGGTCTTCTGTGGTAGAAACGGCCAGCCTACTTCTGGTTGCACTTTTAATGCGGTTTTGGGCTGAAAACCCCCTCTCACATTGGGCAGCCGAGATTGGGAGCACCAACATAATTTGGACCAGTTCCAGTATGTTCTAAGGGGAGAACAATTTTCATTTTTAATTAATTTTTAACCCTCACCTCTCACTATTCAAAAACAACATACATACAATAAACATGAATGTGTTTAAGTGTAGGGCTATCTGGATCTACTTTGCCTTACTTGGTAGTCTTTCTTATAGGGGTCCTTTGTGAGGAGAACCTCCCACAGCTCAGCATAGCTTTTGTCGCTGAAGTTCTCGCTTACGAGTACTTTCAGCCCTTCCCATTCCTGTTGCAGGGCAGGAATATCACACCTCGCTCTGAAGGATAGAAGAGAGCAATTGGGTTAGCACATATGCAACTAGTGTCTCACGTCTGTCAATGCAATGTCTTAAAATGCATTCTTACCCTGTCAGAGGCTCATGGAAATGCCTTGCCAGATCTGCAACGCTCTCATTTCCATAAGTGAGTAGGCTGGCTTGGTCTTTTGGCCAGGCATCAGGGTTGAAGACTTTGAAAGAGTCCATCCGACACCAAACTACCAAACCTAAAAAAGAAGATTTATTGCGATGTCGATTTGTGATTTACGTTGGTGTGATGCTTTTAAAAACAAAAGAGAGCACAGAGCTCCTTTAGTGTTTGTTGCCCATACCTCGCTTTGATAGCATCCATGCTGATGTCAATGGCAGCATCCACATGTCGCTTCAGCTGTGGATGTGTGAGGCCGTTCATGTTCCCCTTCAGGGTCATTCCCTTCAAAAGACACACACACACACACAAAATCTTGGTTGTGACCATAGCAGTATTACACAATCATGGTTGTGACCATAGCGGTATTTCATCCTCAAACTCTCTCAACCCTGCATAATCCTCAAGATGATCAATGTTAAACCCTGACATTACAAACACTGACTTACCCTAAACTAACCTGGAATCTCATCTCATTTCCCTGCTGCTGTGCGAATGTGGCCAGGATTCTCTCAAACAAGCCACCTTCCTTTGGCTGTGTCTTGAGTGCCTGAAGCTTGGTTAATGTTTTTCTTATTTCTGAAGTGGCTGTGGGGAGGATTAAACTGTTCCTCTGCAGTGTGAGGCTGAGGCTGGCTAGCAGGCCAAACAGGTCACAGAGAAAGTGGCAGAATACACAGAAAAGTGTAGTCTCCATTTCCTTCTTTATCTGTTGAGTAGTTGAGTAAATGGATACGATAAAGAATGGTTAGCTGTTGAAAATAAACTTGATGACGGTAGTGTTTGCGTTTTTAACCTATTCTTTAAAGCCTAACTTTAGTTTATTTATTCATAGTGGTCAACACAAGAAAACGGACCTTTTTGGCCCGTCCTTGCACTTCCACAGAAGTGGACTGTGAGGCTGCCAGATGCTCCATATGTTGGAGAACCACAGAGTATTGATCAGGATCACTGGCAAGGTCCTTCCCCTCTCCATACTGCAGGAATACCTTCAGCGCCCGGTGAATGTGGGGGATCCACCGAGTTCCCTTAATAATAATAATAATTATTAAGTGTTTTACAGGGTAAAACATCTGAATCATGTCCATAACAAAACAACATTCCAGATAAGTATTAAATACAACACCTTGACACTGCTGGAATTGTGGACATCCACTCCAAGCTCCTGTCCAAGAGCACTGAGCTCTCGTTTAGATTTTCCACTGTAGTGGTAGGTCTTCCAGTTGAGGTGCAGGAGATCATAGACTATCGACACCTTTGGCTCTGTCTTCTGTAGAGTGAGTATGGCAAGCTCCAATCTGTGTAAGAAGCAGACATATTCTTCCAACACAAGAGACTCAAACAAATGTGTTGCCACTTAATAAAAAATGTTTTCAAGGTTAAGAGTATGGAGATTGTAATGCAACTATGAATGGTTGTGTTCATGAGTATTTATTTAAAGTGTATAGTATTTATAGTGTACAGCAGTGTTTCCTCCAGGAATTTTTCCATTAGTGGCGGATAGCTCTCTTTCGCGTGCACGCGCATGAAACGCGCACGCGCGCTCAAAACAACGACCTAATTTCAAACTAGAGGGAGGATGGCAAAAAAAAAAAAAGCTACAAAAATCTTCCCAGAACCTGATTTGCACGACCAGCTGTTGCTGTAGGACACGTTCGATTGCAAAATTCATTTATTCTTTATGAATGAATGAATGAATGAATGGTCTTTATTGTCATTGCTACAGTACAGGTACCAAACAACGAAATTTAGGAGGGGTGGCTCCCCTGGTGTTAGGAAAGAAAAAAAACTTTAAAAAAACGCTTTAAAAAAACACAAGAAGGGAAGGAGCTGGTTTACATAAATAAAGGCTATGTACACTATCCACTATACTATACTGTACAGATAGACGACTAGGGTTGTCATATTGCACATAGTGTAATTGCACATTTATTTAAAGTGTCGCAGTTTGCAGGCTTGAAATGTACATATTTGTGCCTCAGCACTACACCTGATTTTTTCAGTCCAGCAGCTGCCATCAATCCGTCCAGACTGTCCAGGGCCCAGAACCTAGGTCTTTGCTGTGTTCAGGGCCTGGACGGCCCTGGGGTAGAAGCTGTTCTTCAGTCTGTTTGTCCTTGCGGCCATGGTCCTGAACCGCCTTTTCGAGGGCAGCCGGGTAAAGTGTTCGTACCCAGGGTGGGTTGGGTCCCTGGAGATCTTGGAGGCCTTCCTGAGACAGCGTGTGTTGTACAGCTCTTCCAGAGAGGGGAGGGGGGCGCCGGTGATCTTCTGGGCTGTTCTCACGACTCTCTGTAGCGCATTTCTCTCCGCGGTTGTGCAGCTGGAGAACCAGTTGCAGATGCCGTAGGTGAGGATGCTCTCCACTGCGCCGCGGTAGAAGGTCACCAGTATCTTCTGCTTGCTGTGTTCCTTCCTGAGGACTCTCAGGATGTATAGCCGCTGTTGTGCCTTCTTGATGGTGGCTTTTGTGTTTTCCTTCCAGGTCAGGTCATCCTGCATGTGCACCCCCAGGAATCGGAGGGTTGAGACTCTCTCCACGCTCTCTCCGTCGATGAGCAGGGGCTGGATCTCGGACTTTTTCCTCCTGAAGTCTACGATGATTTCCTGGGTCTTTGACTTGTTCAGCAGCAGGTTGTTAACCTTGCGCAGCTTGCTCAGTTGCTCTACCTCATCCCTGTACGCCGCCTCGTCCCCCCCTTTATGTTCCCAGTTGAGGGCGTGTAGCTGTCGTTAGTTGGCCTGCTTTTATTTAGTTATGCGTACGTTTGAGTTAGTCATCTCTAGGATTGTTGTTTGATATTAGCCTATACTTTCTCTTATCTGCATTTTGAGCAACTGTACAAGACCCAACAACACAACTCTGATACAGGACCTAGCTGCTATAGCTAACCCAACCCTGCTACAAGACCCAACAACACAACTCTGATACAGGACTAATGTTACCTAGCTGCTGTAGCTAACCCAACCCTGCTACAAGACCCAACAACACAACTCTGATACAGGACTAATGTTACCTAGCTGCTATAGCTAACCCAACCCTGCTACAAGACCCAACAACACAACTCTGATACAGGACTAATGTTACCTAGCTGCTATAGCTAACCCAACCCTGCTACAAGACCCAACAACACAACTCTGATACAGGACTAATGTTACCTAGCTGCTATAGACCCATTTGTACTAAACAACTACAACGTTGTATTGGACACATTTTTTTCGAACTAATCCACAGACAGCAGTCTTATTAACGGGCCCCTGTGGTGCCAGGTGTGGAGGCGACCCAGCACAATGGGGATATGCACTATCACGCCAAGCTCTACTGTCAATATTTGCGTGTGTGTGTGTGTTTTACTTTGAACGCAATTTCAATTGCAATGTCCCATGTATTACCTACATCTCCTCTGTGGAAAACTCTAATCCAGACGCAGCAGTTATTGTGCTCGGCGATTTTAATCACACCAACAGAACTTCCCAAACAACAGGTGTCATGCCCCAGCAGAGGAGCTAACATACTAACTAGACCACTGCTACGTTACTATCAACGAGGCTTACCGTTCGTTCCCGAGGGCACCGCTGGGAAGGTCCGACCATGCCATGCTGCTCCTCGTCCCGAAATATAGAGAGAAACTTAAATCCTGCAATACGACACCCAGCCATGCAGTTTCGTATCGCTCATAGCCACTGCTAGCTTCAGCAATGTTTGAAGTGTCTGGGACATCTTTTTTCTTGAAAAATCCATCCATCTGTCGCTGTTTTCGTTAAATTTTTCGGAGTTATTTAACGTGATATCTTATTTGTGCACCTAGCTAGCTAGATCAGCTTTTTGTATCTTTTAGATGGTACTACCGGTGACTTTTAGCCCGTTATTTGCGAGGAGAAAACACAGGCGCCCGAGCATTTCGGAAGGTAAGACTGCTGAGCGGGGATGGTTGAGTCTGCACGGTTCTCATGCCGGTTCACATTTAGACCAATCAGGAGTAGCCCTTGTGTCACGTCGTCAACTGAATGTTTAATGTCATTAATCTGATTTTGTATCAGTGGTTAGAGAGAGATGGGCGTGGATTTAGGTGCACTTTTAGTCAACATCCATTATAGCGCTGATCTAGGATCAGATATATTTTAATCAGCTAAAATGTTCAGAGGTGGATTTTTATTTTTTTATTTTTTGTGGACTGAATCAATTAGTGGCGGAGGAAATTCATTCGTGGCGGCCCGCCACCAATAAATGCATATAGAGGAAACACTGAGTATTTATGTATATGGTAGTGTTATCATAGCCTTATTTATTTAGTGCATAGTATTTATAGTTTACAGTAGGTAGTAATTATTTATGTATAGTGTAGCGTTATGCATTTACACTCACCTGTGTGGCATACAATGGATGGGTATGATGTGAGGCCCTGCCTCTCGCTGAAGATGGGCTATCACCCCCGCCTGCCCATGTTCACTGCGGCCCCATCAGCACCAAACGACACACACTTCTGCATCCATGCCGCTCCATCACCTTCACAAACAGCTGCAAAGGCAGCCTTTGTGGCCTTCAGAACCCCTTTACAGAAAAAAACACAATTAGAAAAACACAATAGTCTCCAAAACCAAATAGACTAATTACAACTTACATAAATTAAGACTATTAAAAAAAAACTTACCAATGGCATGGGCATGTTCGAGGGCTTGTTGTCCCACCAGAAGGTTCACAGGCTTCCCGTTGTCAAGAAGACGTACATATACAATCTCACACTCTGTGTTCGTGATGTCCGTGTCCCCGTCTATCAGTACGGCGAGATAGTGTGCGGAATTGATCTTCACAGCAAGGTCTTCTCTCATGGCATCCGCTATCTGCCCGATCATGTCAGCGCATCGTTTGTCATTACTATAGGTTGGATTTAATTCAACGCCATTTTTCTTGTGAAGGGCGAATAATTTGTGGAATTTAATAAATGGGATCTCTTCTTTTGCCACGTAGTAAGCGATGTTAAACTTTAACTTGAGCTGTCTTTTAATTTCCTCACTGGAGCTAGCCTTCTGGCGTCCAACAGCTTTCTCAAGGGGCTTGTTCTGAGCTGACATGAAAGCTTCCCTGCATTTCACATGTTTGCGAGACAGACCATGTTTTTTCACTGTGTCGCGTTTCAGCTGTGTGTCTCCTGACACAAACGCGGTCTTTCCAGCTAACTTCATGTGGGCGACACACCACTTGCAATACATCTTCCCTTCCTTCAGCAACAGCCACGGGAAAGATGTTTGCCACTCGGCACTGTACCTGTAGACCTTTGTCACTTTTGTCAGACCAGACTTCGCGTTGGCAGTGGCACCGCCATTATCACCACGTGGATAATGACCTTCCCCCTCCCCTGACACACTTTCTGACTGGGCGCTCTCCTCCTCGCTTTCCCCGTCTCTGTTTTCTTCGTCACTCTCGTCTCCAGCTGTAATGTTGACTCCACTACCCCCCTCTACCTCCTCTCTGTCTGGAACGGTGCTAACATTAGCCTTGCTAAAGTATGCCGTAATCAGATTCATTTTAACAGCGGTCTTTTTCTGACAGGATTTTCAAATGTAAATGCACGCTTGTTGTGCTTGCACACAGTTTTTTTTTTCTTCTGTTTTCAAAGGATTGCATTGGTTTAGATGCGCTGTGATCTTATTAACGAACATAAGATTGACTGCGCATGACAGTAGTTCAGCTTTTTTTTTTTTGTGTCGCACTGGTGCGATTGAATGTATTTCCAAGTCGCACAGAAATATATTCACTCGCAAATGCGACCAAAACAGTCGCACTGTCGAACCCTGTTATTATAGTCATCAGTGTTTCCCCTAGGTTTGCTGCCTTGGGAGGGTGGCATGGATCCTCCACCCCCCCCCCCCCCGTTGTGAAATGTTCATTTCTCCCCCCCCCACAATTAGTGTAACAGATTAGTAACAGAACAAGTTATCTCTGCTGATTGAAACAAACTGTTACAGGACTCAATTTACAACAAGTCAAGCCATTTTTTACACATTTGTTTTTTTTATTACATATTTATACATATTATTTACATATTTACATTGTTACACTATGTCGGGCAAGTTGTCACATTGGATTATCAACGGATAAGAACACAACTAATTCATTGTGAATATTGATTATAATTTCAAATTCCAAAACCAAATTCAACTTCATTAAATAACTCAAAATTAAAACAATCATGCTTAGAGAATCTGGCAAATCATGCCTTTGAATCAAAACATTAATGCTGGCATGACCCCTTTTTTTCTTGTCTAAATTGACTGACGTATATAGCGCCCTACTCCAAATATCTTTACAGTCTCTCATTCCTCCTTTACCCACATAGTGTGCAACTTTTGTTGCTGCAGTGAATCTTTCTTGGTTTCTGAAAGAACACTTCTAATGCCTGCTGGTATGGGAAGTCAGAGACCTCTGGCCCATTTATAGATATCCGCATGCAGGCTGCAAGATGTTCCCCCTGCAGCCTGTTGCGGATGTTTGTCTTGACCTGCAAATACATTCATTTTAAATGTGATGGCTTAAAAATATATCTTAAAACAGTAAACGCCATTATGTGAGAGATATTTCTTACCCTGTTCATGGTGGAGAAGTCCCTTTCACAGTTTACACTGCTGGCTGGGACCGTCAGGGCAATGGCAGCCAGCTTGCTAATGGTGGGTATGAGGGTCCCAAATTCTTCATACTTTAAGGACAGCGCTGACAATATGGCCAGCTGAGTCTTGTTCTGAAAAGGTTCACATGATTAACACATGATAATGTCATGTGAAAATGTTTGTCAGACATAAAGTTACCTTGAGTGGACCAGAGACCACTTGTTCCTTGAAAGGTGTCCATTCTTCAAGGACTGTGTCAACATCGACAGTGGGACAAAACTTCTCCACCAGTGTCCTCAGGTGTGCATGAGCACTTTGGTTGGTGAGGGTAGCTGCCTGTGGACCCAGTATCCCAAAAGCAGCCAAGACTCCCACCTCACTGAAACGCCTCTCAAGATGGGCAATCAGGCCAATTAGATACGGATCCATCACCTGCTCAAACAAAAAGATATCAGTAAACTATTAATCTAAATAAAACTGCACAGTGACTACATTTAAGTAACATCAATTAAAGCAGCCAAGCTACATAGTCATACTTGTGATCGAAATCTTTGCCAGAACTGCAGTGTGTTCCCAGGCCCTGTGTCATCTGGCTGTCCTCTTCTGCCCTCTCCTGTTCGGCAGTGATGCTGAATGCACCCAGCCCCAAAGGGTCTTCAAGGCTTTGGTTCAGCTTGTTCAAGTGTGAGCCGACAGGCTGATGATCCCCAGCATCCATTATGCCTTTTATTAAGGCCAGTGTGACAGAGACCTGGGAAATGAACCAAATTGACACCAAAATTGTGGTACCCTATATTTGCAGAAAATGCATGAAGTAGTTAAAATATTGCAGCTGATTTGGGTTATTAGTTACCTGCTCCTTGATTGTCAGGAACATCACATCCTCCTTCTGAAATAACTTAGAGAGGTGTGCCAGGTGAGGGAGAACATCTGCTTGCAGGTGGAGTAGGGCTGCACGATTTGGGGAAAAAAATCGAATTGCGATTATTTGGACAGATATCGCGATTGCGATTAATTTGCGTTTTTTTTTTTTAAATAGCAAAAAAAAAGGGGGGGGGAAAAGGGAGTTTTTGTAAAGTGTGGCCATATCTCCGGCTAGGAAGGTCGTATCAACGTGCAGTTTGTTTGTACGTCTTCAGGGGACTTAGAGGCTCCCTCCTCTAGGACCCCCACAGCCCGAGCTACGAGTGAAAGAACTAAACTTACATTGGGTTGCTTTAAAGTTGGGTTGCTTTAAAATCAAGCTTCAGATTAAAACATGTGATGGAGCATTACTAACCTGACTCAGGTGGTTTGTTTCACACAACCATCTAGGAAAGCTTAATTGGAAGCTGTTTGGAAAAGGGCAGGTACTTTCAAAAAATACTTGGCAGGTGATTGGATGAATCTATCTATCATTTTCAGAGAGCATTACCACATGATACCATCAAACTATTAACTGCTCTAATTCTAATGCAAGGATGAGAACTTAAAAGATATGAATTGGGACAACATATTTATTTATGTTTTTTTTAAACAGCAACACCATTTTGTTTCTCTCAACAAGTGTCTTTTTTTTTGACGTTCATTGACGTTGACGTTCATTGACGTTGAATCCGACGCGCTGTATGACGTATCCCATACGGGTAGTGGTGTTTCTCAACCCTCTCCTCGGGGCGCCCCAGCCGCTCCACATATTTGATCTGTTCCACCACCAGCACACCTGATTCAACTAATCAAGTCCAAAGCAATTATGATTTGGACTTGATTAGTTGAATCAGGTGTGCTGGTGGTGGAACAGATCAAATATTTGGAGCGGCTGGGGCGCCCCGAGGAGAGGGTTGAGAAACACATAGTGAGTTGGACTTGTGATCGGAAGGTTGTGAGTTCAAATCCCGCCTGAAACCACACCACTACTAGTGTGCCCTTGAGTAAGGCACTTAGCCCTCAGTTACTCCAGGGGGAATGTCCCTGTAATTCGTAATTGTAAATCGCTTTGGATTAAAAAAGCGTCTGCTAAATGGCATAAAAAAAAAAATAATAATAATAAAATAAAATAAAAATCGCAGGCAAATCGCAGGCTTTGCGATTAGCTAATCGCGTCATTTCAAATCGCGATTTCGATTTAAAATCGATTAATCGTGCAGCCCTAAGGTGGAGGGCGGCAATGAAGCGATAGGTCGCTAGGAATGAGTACAATCCCTTAGCACCAGGACATTTCCGGGACTCAACCTCATCTGCCAAGGCTGCCAGTACAGCAGGGATGTTTCTTCTCAGGTTTTTTTATGGCTTCATGCTGAGAGAGCCATCGTGTGTCCTTCACTTGCTAGTCAATGACAGATAAAACAGTTTATAAAAACAATGTAAGCTGTTTATTAGGATTGGATACATAAACAAAGTTAAAAGAAAGAATGTAATATGCAAGTAAATGGGCATAAATATTCACACACGGTATATCAATTTATTTAAAATGTAACATATTTACCTTCACTTTCAGCTCACACACCCCAAGAACCTCTGCTGCTGACTTCAGGGAAGCAGAGCGGTTTGAACTGTTTCTGAAGTACAGGTGGAGCTGTTCAAGGTGGTCTCTGAATGTAGCCATGTAAGGCACATTTTCGGAAGCGTCTTTGCAGGCTAGAGCTAGCCGATGCGCAGCACAGTGGACACTGAGGAGCCATGGCCATGTGTCCTTCAGCTGTTTTGCGACCCCATTGTTTTTCCCTATTGAATACATTTGTTAATCAAATTTAACAACGAATAAATTCTTAATCCACTAATTCCATGTAAAGAAAAAACAAAAACAACAAGTTAACCTACCAGTCATGACTGCAGCGCCGTCAGTTCCTAGTCCAAATATCAGGTGTGTGGGGATGTTCTTAATTTTAATAACCTGTTTCACTGCTGCCACCACTGAATCTGCTTTCCCATCGGTCAGATATATGAGATCCAGGAATTGGCAGAAGAGCTTCCCCTCATTGTCCAAGTATCTAATAACATAATAACATTTTATACATTTCCATCTCCCCCTCATATCAAATCAAATTCAAATCAAATTTTATTTAGTGCATTTCTAACAAAATGTGACCCAATGCACTTCACAAGAGCTAATATATTGAAATGTTATTAGTTGAAATGTTAAACTTTGATAGACTTTACCTCAGATGAATGTCCAGTTGTTTACAGACAGAGACATCTGTACTCATCAATTTCCAAGCCAATGGCTTGTGATTGTACGATGTCCCTTAATATTGGCTTTTCAATTACCCCTGCTAGAATTTCCAGCATTTCGTCAACTATTCTATGCGATCTATAGTTGGTAGTTTGGCCAATCTGAAAAATTGTTGGAAGGTTTTACATACAAGTAGGGCAGGCCTATACATGGACAATTAAATACCGTTTATTCATATGAATTCTTAAACACATGTATAAATAAATAAAAACATTGAATTGATTGTCAATTATAATGATCAGATAAGACCAACAACAAACACAGAAAACAAAATGCATTACTTGCATTGCGAAATACATACTTTCAACTTGTCGAAGTAGGTGCAGCCCAAAAGTTCACCCAGTTGCAGCAAGGCTGGATAGTTAGTGTGGTGGGCTATTTCATGCTTAATGAGCCAATATAAGCACTTAAATGCCCCCACCACGGCCTCATGCTCCAGGACAACTGTGGGCTCAAATGAGGTCAGGACTGTGTTGCCTGAAATAAAATGCAGAGGTTGACCACCCAGTCCACAAACAAGAAAGTAAGCAAGCATCATCAGTACAGTATCAAGGAGCCGTAACACTTATGATAAAATTATAAATAAAATATATATTTTTTACCTGCTGTCAAACTTGACTGGCGCTGACAGGCTAATTTATGATGGTCAGATGAGATGTGGTTGTCAAGTTTGTCCTTTCTGTAGGACTGGCAGGGTGACTCTATAAAAGTCCGGGTCTGGGTTCCTCTCACAACCCCCTGCCTGTGTTGCCTACATATCCGGCAGAACATTCCTAAAACCAAAAATGAAAAATTCCCCATTCATTCTGTTTATGCCAATAATGGTAATAAAACGTTTTCACATTTTTATCTATTTTGCACCTAACCATACCAATATCGGTTTTGTAGAGCCAGGAGTACTTCTGCTCTGACAGCCAAGCTGGATCAAAGCCTGTCTTCCTGTGCTTGTCGACGCGTAGAGCTGTATCCGTGCTGGGTTTGGTAGGACGGTTAACGTTGTTACTCAACTATTCTATTATGTGACTTGAACAAATATGATAATTTATAGACTTTATTGTTGAGCCACAAAGCCATCACTTTTTTTAAATTTATTTTTTTACTGTTTTGACACTATAACAATCTTGACTTCACTATCTGTCCATTTTCTCACCTGGTTCTTCCTGCTCTTGCTCTCTCACTCTCTCTCTCTGTGTCATCTCCATCCTCCTCTCTCCCTCTTTGCACTGACAATCACACACAAACATATATGTGACACAGCCCAATGAAAAGGGCTACCTGTAGGCGAAATCATTTTTCTTTTTTTTACATGTGCTTAAACTACAGATTGTAAGCTTTCAAATGATGCATCATACATTGAAATTGGAAACAAATTGAAGACGACATGAGTATTTGAAAGTTGCTACACCTTTCAAAGATGTTGTTTTTTCCTCACCTTCACAGCCAGGTAATGGGCGGTAACAATGTCTGGTTAACCCCACCCCCAACCACTCCCCCTCTAGCTGTCAGCTGTCACTATCTGTCAGTGGTAAGTCACTGGGTCAGATAGCTAACATTATTACCTAGCAAGGTATTACCTAAGCTAATTAGCCAGCTTATCATTATGGAGGCTTTATGGTTGTAACTATTATTCTTTTAATGAAACAAAAAAGTCTTGAATCAGAATCAGAATTTATTTTACAGTACACAATAATACAAATATTTGGCTGTGGTTCTTCAACATTAGCTTTGCAGCAACATAATCACATAATCACAACAATACCATCACAATAATCACAAGTAAATAAGTAAAGTAAGTAATAAAGTGTATAAAGTGTCACATGCAAGTAATAAAGTGTAAACAGTAACATGCTGTGCAAAGTTCAACAAGATGAAAATGAAAGTGTTCAGGTATTTTTTATTTATTTTTAACCTTTATTTATACAGGTAAGAAACACATTGAGCTAAAACTAAACTAAAACTACACAGTCTAAAACAAAAACTAGTCTAAAACAGTCTAAGATAATCTAAAACTAAGCTAAAACTACAAAAACCTAAAACTAGGCAGTTAAAGATCTAGGGACAGGGAGGGGTCAGTAATGGGCAAAAGGGAGGGTCAACTTAATAGCAAGAACAGATCATGGACTCGCACTGTATGCCTCTCAGCTTGAAGAGCTTGAAACTGGAGAGAGGGATCAGCTGAGACAGTTTCAGACTCTGCTGTAATGATTTCCAAGAGGAAGGGGCTGCAAATGAGAACGCCCTTTTGCCTTTCATGGTCCGGACCAAGGGGATGGAGTATGTGATGATGTCCTGTGTGCGAAGGCCGTAGACAGATTGCTTGCGTGACAAGTGGTTAGAAAGGTAGGAGGGGAGCAGACCAAGGATGGATTTGTAAATGAAAGTATACCAGTGAAGGGTTCGGCGGATAGAGAGAGATGACCAGTTAACCAGGGAGTATAGCACACAGTGATGTATAAGGGGTTTACAGCCTGTAATGAATCTTAATTTCTCAAGTAGTCAGGTAGTGTGCAATTCCTGCATTCCTCCAGCGTGTTTCTCCTGCCACTACAAACGGACAGTCTTGTTCCGAGGTGCCTTGTTCTGAGGTGCCTTGTTCTGAGGTGCTGTGGAGTCTGGTGGGCACGGGCATGTGGTGTCTTTTGCCTCATCAGAACAGAATTCTCTGATCTTGTCAAAGAGATACTTCTGTCTGTCCACGTCAAGTCCGGGTGGGGCTTGCACATGAAGATCACCTCTGGGGGGCTTGACATCAATGTGTTTCAGTAGCTGAAACTCGACTGGTTGTGCGTCGTTGTATTCCCTGGCCATAACCACGCCAGGTTTCTGAGCATCAAAGCTGCAACAGACAGAAGACAATACATTAAATTAAATATAATATCAATTAAATATAATATAGTACATGGGCCCTGGTTGATGAGGGTCAGAGGGGTAGTGGACCTAAGAAAGAGAGACAAAAGAGGAAGAGAAGAAAAAGATTAGATGCAGTGAAAACCAACATCACAGAGAATTGTGTTTGTGTAAACCAAATACAATCAACAGTCATAGGATGAACTAATTCTCACCTGTTGTGCAAAGTCAAAACTGTAGTGCATCGTGATTTCTCGGCTTGCTGGTGTGGAGGGGCCAAGAGAGAGCTGCGATTCCTTGCAGACCTCCGCACAGGCAGCATTCATGCGCTGGTACAGAGAACGCTCCTTTGCAACACGGTCTAGGTGCTGCTCCTGCTTCTTCAGCTTGGCTGATTTCACCACATCCGGCAGATTGGCACTTCGGAACACTTGGTAGTTGCAGGGGTGCAAACTGGCGATGGTCCAAAAAGGTGACACTTTTTTTTGGTCCGTAGATGGTTAGCTCTATCATTAACAGTGGTCTAACAATGATGCGCGTGTAAGTAGCGATGGCCCTGACCTTAACACCCTCATAATTAATGTAAGCAACCTGTTCTCAAAATAATTATGCGGGTTCCTGCAGGTTTCAACAAGTTACATTTAAGACCTTTATAAGACCACTTTTAATAGATTTTAAGACCTATTGAGCAAGTATCACATTCGTTGATTATTTTCATTAGCAATGCTGGGTGATCTGTTCTGTTGCATATAGAACAATGATAATGTAAGTTAGCCTACTCTATCAATTTCTTGATTAATTTCCATTGCTTCTCAACACATTAGATATAATAGCATAAATAACAGAATAAACTCACACACTTACTCACACTCACTTACACTGCATAGCCTACATACTGAGATATGGCACACACACACCTCTCACAGGAGGTCCACACACACACACACACACACACACACACACACACACACACACACACTATATTTACTAAACCACACATACCGTTGCTACCACTGCAAGTTTGAAGAAATTCTAACTTCACATGCCTACAGTCGAATCGCCTCCTACGGCGATTATCGTATCGAGGCCTCTTGTCTTATCATTTCACGTGGCAAAATATCGGGGTTTTGGGCGCAGCTTAACCAATGTCACACGAGCAATAAGTGTGCGATAAGTTTTGTTTTATATGTTGTCTCTCATCCGCACGCGTCGTATTCCCACGCAGTGGGTCTGGCGACAATAATACATTTTCCGGTCAGACTTTTTAAATAAAAATAAAATCGATTCTACGCAAGTCTAAAGCACACAGAAGCCATTAAAAATGTTTCTTTTGAAAGTCTCGCCCTGTGTCTGATCCTGATGTTATAGAAGCAGTGTAGCAGCAGGTTAAAAGCGAGGTAAAGGGGGACGCGAGACAGTCTCGGGCAGCGTTCGTAAATTTGCTCTGCGCACTGGGCTCAACGTCATAAAGGGACCAAGTAATTTGATTGGACAAGAGGCATTCCATGACTGCTGATCAGATTTCCAGAGCGAATTTACGAACGCAGCCTAGGGCAAACCACTCGCCGACTCGTTTTTTTCATAACACGAAACTTGAAGTTGTAAAGTACCCTCTCGATATAATAAACAACAGTTTAACAATCACTAAATACTTATAATGATCATCTAATTATGTGTAGTTATGTGTTTCTAGCATGTCGATGTTCTATCAGGTAAATTCGCTAGAACTAACCTCCATACCCTGGTTCAGAAGAAGAAATCAGTCCTTCGTCACTTACATCATCGTCCTCGATGAAACTTTTAGGTGGATTGGTTACCCTAGCCTAGATGGTCTTTGTGACATTTCACAATCACAAACATATATGTACAGAAACTCACTAAAGTATAAAACACTGCTAAAATACTGCTTCTCTTCAAATCACTCCAAGACACTTTGAGGTCAGTGCATTAGTTTTTTTGGTGAACTACCGTAATAACCCTAAATGGCTAGAGAGTGCAACTTCTGTGCTTTCAGAAACTTTTGGATTTTTTTCGATTGCACATATAGTTCAAGAATTACGATAGTTTGAACGAACCCTGTAAATTCCTGTTGAGAAGTTATCGCAACATAGAAATAACTTCTATGTTATTTTATTTGATTACTTCTTATGTTTCTACTTCCATCTTAAGAACTTTTTAAGACGTTTTATTTCAACTGCAGCAGAGTTTAGCAGACAGGAAGATGTTAGCTTGGGCATCATGTGACTTGGATGAGATGAGATGTAGACCCCCCCCCCCCCCCTCCCCAAATATTTTTTTGCAGATCTGCATGATTCACGTCGGTCTATTTTGAGGTAAAAACGGCGAATTTCACCTAAAGGTGACAAGTTTGCACCAAGTTGTTCCGCTGGCACTCCCAGCACAGATCTGTCCGGGGTTTCGTGCTTGTTATGTGAGGGACCAAGGTCTTCCACAGCCTTCGGAAGCTGTTCACACTAACAACACGTTGCTCTGCAAAGAAAGAAATTATGTTATGAGTATGACAGCTGTACATATTTACCCACACAACATACAGTAGTAGCCTTACACACACTAAACATGACTTCTAGTAGCCTTACACACACTAAACATGACTTCTAGTGGCCTTACACACACATGTGTCTGTGTGTGTGTGTGTGTGTGTGTATGTGTGTGTGTGTGTGTGTGTGTGTGTGTCTCTCTCTCCCCTCTCTCTATCCCTATCTCTCTCCCTCTCTATCCCTCTCTCTCCCTCTCTCTCTCTCTCTCTCTCTCTCTCCCTCCCATTTCGACTAGTTGTTTTTACTTGAAGCTCTTTTCGTGACATGTCTTGTAAGTCATGGCCCACACAAATAAATCATCCTATAAATCATCCTATAGATTTGGACACTGCAGGGAGATTGACACAGGAGGACTCTGTGGGGCTTTGTTGCGTGGGACGGGGACACAGAGCTGTGTGTCTGTGAGTCTGTGTGTCTGTGTGTGTGTTACTGTCTACATCCCTGTGTGTGTCTGTGTGTGTGTGTTACTGTCTACATCCCTGTGTGTGTCTGTGTGTGTGTGTTACTGTCTACATCCCTGTGTGTGTGTTACTGTCTACATCCCTGTGTGTGTCTGTGTGTGTGTGTTACTGTCTACATCCCTGTGTGTCTGTGTGTCTGTCTACACCTTGGTGGTAAGGTATTACAGTATTACAGCTACAGTCTGGTAAGCAAGACTTCCCTGATCTCCTCTTTTAGAGCTGAAAGGTTCTTTAAAGAAAGATAATAGATCACATTACAATTCTACTGACATACAGGGTCTGGTTAAAAAGTCTGCAAGTCTGGCAACATCATTTTTCTGTTTTTTCACTACCTTTCATTATCTACCTGTCATCTGTCAGTGATGACATGCTGACATGTTTAAATAGCAAAATGTTTTGCTAATTCAAGATTCATGTTTTTTTATTGCCATGTGTGTCAAACGTTTATTACATCCTATTACAAGTAATGAAGGGGGGTGCTGAGGGTGCTGCACCAGAACCATAGGTTCTCAAGGCTACTTGTGGTCTTGACTACATGTCCACTTTCTCACCTGGTTCTTGCTGTCTCTTTGGTGTGCTGACTCCATCCTGCTCTCTCTCCTCCTCCTCTCCCTCTCTCTCCTCCTCTCTCCCTCTTTTGCTGTCCACCGAAAGGCAAACATAACAACCAGAATATGTATAATCTAATAAGAGGTATACATTGATCCATATCAATTTATAACATCATTCTAATTGTATATTGGGTTGCTGTGGGCAATGCAGTCAGATAATGTCATTTTGACTTGACTCTCTCACCTGAAAAACAATCGTATGTCCATCTATGGAAAAACAGACATTTCCAATGAGTGAGGGTTTGTTCCAATGCTTCAATCCACTTGTTTATTGTATTTTATTACCATAAAGCCCAATTCTAGCAGAATAAGACATATTGTATTATTACTACTACTATCTATTATTACTAATCACCTCTGAGCTAGCTAGCTAGCTTGCTAGTTCGTTAACACTATTCACACAATGGAACTATAGCCACTTTCTAGTCACCATGGAACTATAATATGACACTTTCTAGTTAAGTCACAATAATAATGAACAATTTGAACCAATGTTTTCTGTCAGAAATACAGAAATTATATTTGCTACGGTTACTTACTTTCATATGCTGACTTCCTTCATCTGTCTCTCTCTCACACACACACTCCCGCGCTAAACAATTATTCTCCGGGCGAAGCACGAGACTACTTGCGAACCAATGAGGTGCGTGTATGTAGGCTACTGGACCGGAGTGTGTAACATCATCTGTAATTGGGCTAGAATGATTTCAGAAAATAATAATAATAATAATAATAATGATAATAATAATAATGATTATTCTCTTTTAGGTCGTGCTGAGATGAAATTTAGGGATACTCAAGCACCGCTAAAAAGCGTCTAAAATCGTCCATATCGCCAGATTCGGGTTGGGTGCGTTTAATAAACACGGGAAGTTAGCCTGCTTGTCAGAGGTTTGGGGTCTACGTCCGTCCATTACTAAAACTATGATTGTTGGCCTTTATTTGCACTTCCAGCAGAGACGAATGGCTTGTTTGAGATTAGCACGTCAGAGCGTGTGTGTGGAGGGAGCTGAGCCCCGCCCTTCGTGAAACGAGGAGACAAGCGGACAAGCGTGGCAGCAAAACGCACAGAGGAGAAACATATTAAATGAGGGTGCACATAAATTAGGCAAATGACACAGAATAAACATATTTCGACCACATAAGAAACATATTTCGACCACATAAGAAACATATTTCGGCCATATACATGGGAGAAAAATATAATTATAAAAAATAAAAATAAAACATGAACCAAATTGACATTGAACATTTTTCTTGGGGGGGCGGGAGGTCCCGTTGGGGGGGCGGCCCGCCCTCCCACGGCAATGGTAGGGGAAACACTGGTCAACAAGGAGAACGGGAGACTCTGAGTGTCGGAGGTCAGTAGAAGCCTTTGTCTCAGCTCGCTGCCTCACTGTCTAACACAGGGGTCCCCAAACTACGGCCCACCCCCACACTTGGACCGGCCCTTTGAACAACGTCGCCCCCCCACACTCTCAACAATGCCAGAAACATATTTAGAAAAAAAATTAATATATGTTTTAATCATATCATATCAGGTATTTGATATTAAAGGTTGGCTTTCAAATTAAAATGTCCCTTAGTTATAAACTATTTTCATTAATAACATTATTAGTTAGTTTCACCCGCCCACAGAATGCGGAACATTCAACGTAACGTTCCATAGTGAACAAGCACGGATCTATAGCAGGTGCACGCGAGCTAGAACGAAAATTCAGAGAGATGAAAAATGTGACGCAACGTCATCGAAGTGCGATGTGGGCGCAAAGTGCGAATGCCTTAAATCTGCGTTCAAAGTTTTTCAATGCAAAAAATCTGATTTACTTTTTTTGTAATAAGAAGCAACTTGAAGTTGTGAAGTACCCACTCGTTATTTTTTCGAGCAGTTTTCATTTAATTAAATACGTGTAATAAGTCTTCAAAATAAGCTTGTTTTATGAGATGAGTTTGAGAAGCTTGGGGGCGGGAACGTGAGCGCAGCTAAGAACAACAATCGGTGTGAATGGCTGTGAGCTCAATCGACGTAGCCAATAGCTGGGCGAGGGGGAGGGATAAAAAGCCACATGCAGGAAGCAGCGCGCTTTTGTTTACACCAGAATGTGTTCATAGACCAGACTCTAAGGTAAGATCTTCTATGTATGTACATGCCTTTGTTAGTTAAGTTAGTTGTTAGTTACTAGTTGAAACCAGTGCGTTCGTGTATTTAGACATTTCTTTATTATTACCCACGAGCAACTAACTGAAAGCACATTGTTCCGTCTGCAAACTGAAGATTGTTAGCATGCTAGCATTGTAGCTCGGTATTCTGTCTATGTTGTAAGTACGGTTAGTATGTCTACGTTGTAAAAGTTGTAAGACTCATGTTCAGTGTGTAATACTGGAATACTGTAACATGTCAAGTGTAATAGATTACAGAAATGTTAACTGTCCGCCAGGCCCCACGCCTTCATTGATGTTTTAAAGCGACCGACACCAGTTCGTAGACGGTTCAGTGTGGTCCATTGCCGGCGTGGTAGGTCGTCTCCTCCAATGGCGCCATCTCCTGGGTCCCAGATGTAGCGGTGGATTCGGGAGGGCCCGGCTGACTCCCACTCCTGCTTCCAAGCTGCTGCCAACCATGCATCTCTGGAGATGTCCTCAGAGGTGGAGTTGAGCATGGCTTGTGCTGCCTTGTTGTAAGGGTGGCGGGTCTTGAGTCGGCTTGGAGGTGCTGGTGTTATGGTGGTGTTGTGCAGGATGTGCCAGTCATGCTTTTGTGCCTTCCTGGCCAGGGCGAGGGTGGCAGCCTCCCGTCGGAGGCCGGCCGGTGCTATTCCCGCGAGGACTGGCAAGAGGGACACAGGGGTAGGCTTCAAGCATCCAGTTATTATTCTGAGGGAGGTATTGATAGCCACGTCGACCTTTCTCGCATGAGGGCTTCTGCTCCAGACTGGCGCGCAGTATTCCGCTGCAGAGAAGACCAGGGCTTGGGTGGATATTCTAAGGGTCTTAGCGGAGGCTCCCCAGGTTGTACCAGCAAGGCGGCGGATCAGCGTGGCCCTGGATGTCACTTTGGCCTTGACTTCTTCCAGGTGTTGCTTGAAGGATAATGTCCGATCCAGGCGCACTCCAAGGTACTTCGGGGCTTGCTGGACCTCCAGACATTTGTTGTCAACGCGCACCTCAAGTTCCCTCCTGGCTTCTCTGGTGCTAAGGTGGTATGCCGCTGCGACTGTCTTTCCGACACTGAGTTGTAGACGCCACCTTCGAAGGTATGCTACCAGTGTGCCTATGTCTACGTTAAGACCCTCTTCCATCGCCTTCCACGTTGGTCGGCTCAGCATGATGGCAAGATCGTCTGCGTAGCCATACTTTCTAGATGCTGTATCAGGTAGGTCGTGGATGTAAACGTTGAACAGCATCGGCGAGAGAACAGACCCCTGCGGTACCCCGTTCCTCAGTCTTCTGAGCCTACTGCACTGGCCGCTGCTGGTCTGTAAGATGAAGCTGCGGTTGGAAAGTGTCTCCATGATGAACTTCACCATGTGGCGGTCCGGTATTGTCCTCAGCAGCTTCAGGTGAAGTCCCCGGTGCCACACGGTGTCGTATGCAGCAGTCAGATCCAGGTACACTACCCCAGCTTTCTCATTGTCCTGGAAGCTGTCCTCGATGTCCTGACAGAGTAGTGTTACCTGGTCTGCTGACCCTCATCTACTACCTGGAGTTACTATGGAACTATGGAGTTGGACAAACATACTTAGTTACCAGCACTTTAGGTAATTATCATTGTCATGTTAGGCTAGCTATTTTATGAACATGGTATGATGGTATGGTAGTATTTTATGAACATGGTATGGTAGTATTTTATGAACATGGTATGGTAGTATTTTATGAACATGGTATGGTAGTATTTTATGAACATGGAGTGCCAGTAACTGTAGGCAATATTTTAATGTACTATCTTTTTTCTGTTGCAGCTTTGATGCCCCCCACCCCACCAGACACAGCAGCTCAGAACATGACTGTCTAACTCAGAGCCGAGTGCTCATTGAAGTACACCACACACTCTGGCAATATTTTGTTGAATAACAAGAACAGTTGGGCATAGATACAGCATTTTGAACTGTGTCATGATTTATTAGCTATTGATAGTCAATTCACAGACCTTGCATGCTTACCTGTGTATAGTCTGTTGTATGTTCTCAGTTGTTGCCCTCAGTTCCAACTATACTTGTACTTGTTGCATGGCAAATAAAACTTGAAACTGAACTATAAGGCTGGACATTGACCACTGAGCACTACACTATTTCCAGCACAAGACATCAGCAAATTACTCTGTTATTCTTATTCTGATTGATGATTTGTTTGGATCATTAAAAGAATAACAGTTACAACTACCTTAACGCCTCCATAATAATAAGCTGGCTAATTAGCTACAGTAATAACATTGCTAGGTGATAATGTTAGCAATAGCTAGCTAAGTACTGTAAAGTTCTCTTTGAAAAGTCTATCTGACCCAGTGACTAACACTAATGTTTGCACACTGATTGTACTTTGCACAGCTTGTCGCACTATTGTTCTGCTGTAGTGTGACTACCATCACTTATACTTATCACTTTATTACTTATTATTGTGACTATGTACCTTGTTGAAGAACCAAAGCGAAATATTTTTATTCTTGTGTACTGTAAAATAAATTCTGATTCTGATTGAAGACGTTTTTGTATCATTAAAAGACTAACAATAACAGTTACAACAACCATAAATAATAATAAGCTGGGTAATTAGCTTAGGTAATAATGTTATAGCTGTATAACTATAGCTGTCTGACCCAGTGACCAGTATTGACAGCTGATAGCTGTCAAGCTAGAGGGGGAGTGGTTGGGGGTGGGGTTGACCAGCTATTGTTACCGCCCATTACCTGCCGGTGTGAAGGTGTGAAAAAGTCCCAAATCTTTCAAAGCCGTTTCCTCAGGATTTAGTTTTCAGGGTTAACAAGTTTCAAATACTCATGTCGTCTTACATTTTTTCCCAATGTCTATGTATGACACATCATTTGAAAGTTTACAATCTGTAGTTTAAGCATTATGTAAAAAACAGAAAAATGACTTTGCCCCCTCCTTGATCATTCCACCAGATCGCGTCACAAATGGCCAAACGGTTGGTAAAGAGAAAAGTTGATTCAGAATGCAGGGTTTTTAACCAACAGTGCACAAGTGATTATTATTGTTAAATGCAAAGAAAAGGCTCATCTGTCAAGAAGCGGTGTCTGTGTTCAAAGAATACAATCTGCGCCGACACTATGAAGCCCGCCACAAAGACAAGTATGCTAGTGTACAAGACCAAATGAGAGCAGAGAAGTGTCGAAGCTAAAATCAGCTCAGCAGAATACGTTTGTACCCGAAACCCAGTTATACCAGTCATCCGTTCGGGCCAGTGCTGATGAGTTTGTCAATAAATGTATGAATGTGATCGCGGAGGAGGTGTGTCCCGCGGTGAGTCTGTCAGCAAGTAGGCACCAGATGAATTGAAACAATGGGGCATTAGATAATGTAGATGCCCAGCTGCAGGAGAAAACGAAATAATTTTACCCATATGTTCATGATCTGTATCAAGCAGGGATTTTCCTGCATAGAGAATTATGAGGCGGCCGCCTCCGTCATATTTCTAGCCGCCTCCAGCTCTCGACAAAACTCTGACGGTCGTATTTTCTACAAGCGTTGAACTCGTGGATTTCTGTCATTTCTAACTGCAATTGCGGCACTGAGCCGACGTGGTGGCGGGGGCGCTGTTTCGCAAATAAGTTAGCGTTCGTGTTTGCTAGCGAAACAGCTGATAGTTGATGTTCAATGTTTTGATTAAATTTCGTCACTCTGTTTTAATATTTTGATCGTCTGTGTTGGTAGGATTCCCTGTGAACTGTCCATCTGGGCAGAGAGATGGAGGCTTCTGCTTACTCAGTGTCAGAGAGCCAGAGGACACACCTTGGGGACATGCGCCAGTGCTACATCCAGTTAGGGAAGAAACTAAACACGGCGGATATTGTGAAAATACAGCAGCGAATTAGAAGACCAGACCAACACCGTTGTGCTACAACTGATCAGTAAGTCACACATGCTGCTAACGCTAACACGTGCTGCTAACACTAACACATGCTGCTAATGCTAACACATGCTGCTAACCCCTAACACATGCTGCTAACCCCTAACACATGCTGCTAACGCATGCACGTCTAACAGATGAATGTCATGTATGATAAGGCAGCAAGCTGGCTTGGAAGTGAGCTGCCAGTCAAGCGTCCAAAGGCCACGCCCACACAGCCTCAGAACTGTCTGACCAGGAAGTAGAGCCTAATTAGAAGATTATTTTCTTAGTTTATTATGTGTTAACATTTTTCCTGGACACAAAATACATTTGGAACCATTTAATGTCCAGACCCTTTAATTACAGCAAATGCCATCAGTAATATTATTATTGCATTTGCAGGACGTGTCCTGTCAGTCTAGATGGGAGTTCAGTGAACTGTTTGTCTGTCATGTCTAATCGACCTGCGTTGTTTCTGCCTCCAGTGTTTCCAGCCGCAGGTCCTCTTCAGCTCATGTAACCAGATCTGGCTGTGTATACAGTTCTCCAGCCCTGAAAAGCCCACAGAGGGGTCCAGAGATGGTGAAAGAAGAGGATGGAGGAGACCAAAGGAGGGAGGAGGGAGTGATGGTGAAAAGCCCACAGTGGGGTCCAGAGATGGTGGCAGGGAAGCTGGAGGAAGAGGATGAAGAGGAGAATGGTGTGATGGTGAAAGAACAGGATGGAGGAGACAAGTCCAAGTAAGTAGTTAAAGGGCAGTTGGTAATTAAACAGTTGGTAATTAAACAGTTGGTAGTTAAAGGGCAGTAGGTAATTAAACAGTTGGTAATTAAACAGTTGGTAATTAAAGGGCAGTTGGTAATTAAACAGTTGGTAATTAAACAGTTGGTAATTAAACAGTAGGTAATTAAACAGTAGGTAATTAAACAGTTGGTAGTTAAACAGTTGGTAATTAAAGGGCAGTTGGTAATTAAACAGTTGGTAATTAAACAGTTGGTAATTAAACAGTAGGTAATTAAACAGTTGGTAGTTAAACAGTTGGTAATTAAAGGGCAGTTGGTAATTAAACAGTAGGTAATTAAACAGTTGGTAATTAAACAGTTGGTAGTTAAAGAGCAGTTGGTAATTAAACAGTTGGTAATTGAACAGTAAGTAGTTAAAGGGCAGTTGGTAATTAAACAGTTGGTAATTAAACAGTTGGTAGTTAAAGGGCAGAACTATAAGCACGTCTAACAGATGAATGTCATGTATGATAAGGCAGCAAGCTGGCTTGGAAGTGAGCTGCCAGTCAAGCGTGCAAAGGCCACGCCCACACAGCCTCAGAACTGTCTGACCAGGAAGTAGAGCCTAATTAGAAGATTATTTTCTTAGTTTATTATGTGTTAACATTTTTCCTGGACACAAAATACATTTGGAACCATTTAATGTCCAGACCCTTTAATTACAGCAAATGCCATCAGTAATATTATTATTGCATTTGCAGGACGTGTCCTGTCAGTCTAGATGGGAGTTCAGTGAACTGTTTGTCTGTCATGTCTAATCGACCTGCGTTGTTTCTGCCTCCAGTGTTTCCAGCCGCAGGTCCTCTTCAGCTCATGTAACCAGATCTGGCTGTGTATACAGTTCTCCAGCCCTGAAAAGCCCACAGAGGGGTCCAGAGATGGTGAAAGAAGAGGATGGAGGAGACCAAAGGAGGGAGGAGGGAGTGATGGTGAAAAGCCCACAGTGGGGTCCAGAGATGGTGGCAGGGAAGCTGGAGGAAGAGGATGAAGAGGAGAATGGTGTGATGGTGAAAGAACAGGATGGAGGAGACCAAAGGAGGGAGGAGGGAGTGATGGTGAATCAAGAGGACCGAGGAAGAGTGGAGATGAAAGACAGTGAGATGGATGGTAAGTCTTTGTTATTGGTGAGGGTCATTGCACTGTTGTAAAACCAATGCTGCCAGTGCAGGGGGGAGTCAGTCAGTACCTGCATCGTCTGACAGTCCTGCTCTCTCCCGCTGTGTGGGGTTGATATATCAGGGCTAGTTCCCCAATCTAACCCAGTCCTGGACTACAGGACAGCCACATGTAAACAAGTGACTTACTACATTTGTCTAAAGTAAGTGAATCAGTTTCCAAAATTGGGGAATAAAACATAATAATAACAGACAAGAGAGAAATATGATAGAAAATCCATTTTAGGAATAGCAACTGCACTCTACTGCCCTCTACTGCACTCTACTGCCCTCTACCGCACTCTACTGCACTCTACTGCTCTCTACTGCACTCTACTGCCCTCTTATGCTCTCTACTGCCCTCTACTGCTCTCTACTGCTCTCTACTGCTCTCTACTGCTCTCTACTGCTCTCTACTGCTCTCTACTGCCCTCTTATGCTCTCTACTGCCCTCTACTGCTCTCTACTGCTCTCTACTGCTCTCTACTGCCCTCTTATGCTCTCTACTGCTCTCTACTGCTCTCTACTGCACTCTACTGCCCTCTTATGCTCTCTACTGCCCTCTACTGCTCTCTACTGCTCTCTACTGCTCTCTACTGTACTCTACTGCTCTCTACTGCTCTCTACTGCCCTCTACTGCGCTCTACTGCTCTCTACTGCACTCTACTGTCACACAAATATTCAGAGCTTTGAACGAGATTATTAACACCCGAACAGCCATGGGTGGGGTCATTAACACTAGAACAGCCATGGGTGGGGTCATTAACACTAGAACAGCCATGGGTGGGGTCATTAACACTAGAACAGCCACAGGTGGGGTCATTAACACTAGAACAGCCATGGGTTGGGTCATTAACACTAGAACAGCCATGGGTGGGGTCATTAACACTAGAACGGCCATGGGTGGGGTCATTAACACTAGAACAGCCATGGGTGGGGTCATTTGACCTAGTGAGTAAAAATAAATTCTACCTTTGAAGTCGATCACATTTCAGGACCCTCCTTTCATGACTTTTCCAAGATAAGTGCATTCTACCACCCAGTATCCTGACATGTTCTAAATCTACCTCGTATAAAGCTATTTCTATAACAGGTTTTACCCAAGTTACATACGCAGTAGTGATAGGATATTATATGTCTATGTACAGACAGTTATGAATGATAAACTGTACAGTAGGTCTCGCTATAGCTATCGCAGCAAAGTACTTGCAGTAGCCTACATTTGATTATGTCTGTAATCCTCAACGGATTTTCATGGAACAACATGGAACAAATACCATTTTATTTATGATACAGTATATAATGTGTATAAAGTGTATTTATGATACAGTATATAATGTATATCAATTTTCAAATATTAGCATATTTATGACTATTATTTTTTTAATAATGATAATCAACCTCTTCTGCATCATATGTGCAGCCACTCCCCGTGATAATCTGACCGTAATCCTGTATGGTGGTACGATGCTTGTAGGAGGTGCAGAGGTTTATCTCTCTGAGAGACATACTTAGATAGATAAACAAATGTTGATATTTAATTTCTCTATATATATTTTTTTCTTAATATCCTAATGCTGTACGTAAAGCACTTTGAATTGCCCTTGTTGTATAAAATGTGCTATACAAATAAACTTGCCTATGTAACCCTGTATATGTTCCTATTCTTACAGACCAGCAGAGCTCCAACCCAGGTTCAGACAGCGAGCCCAGCTCCACCACACCAGGAAACCATCAACAACACAGGAGCTTGAGGCAGAAGAATCACCTTAAAACACACCCACAGACTGGGAAGAGTTTTAGGCCAAGCACATGGTGCCGGTGGTCCTTGGCCTCCCCTTGGGGACCGCTGAATACTGGTAAGCAAACTGGCTAGTAGTTGCTCTATTGGTAGAGGGCTGCAAGGGAATTTTTCCTGGCTACATAGTATACAGGTTTTTACTTTTGCCTGCTCACGGCTCTGTCAGTATTGATTGACTGATTGACTGATTGACTGAACATTTTCATTGTGTGAAGTGCATTGAGTTGCATCTTGTAAGAAATGCGCTATACAAATAAAATTTGATTTGATTTGATTTGATTTGAAGCAGGACACCTGAAGATGCCTCAGAGAACACACACCGGAGAGAAACCATACCACTGCTCCCAATGTGGGAAGAGTTTCAAAACAGCAGGAAATCTAAAGATGCATCAGAGACCACACACAGGAGAGAAACCGTACCAATGCTCCCTGTGTGGGAAGAGGTTCAACACAGCAGGAAATCAGAGAAACCAAACACATGCAGAGAAACCAAACACATGCGCCCAGTGTGGGAAGATTTTTAGTGAAGCAAGACACCTGAAGAAGCATCAGAGAACACACACAGGAGACAATCCATACCACTGGTTGTTATTGGAATGAGTCTACAGTCGAAGGCAGTAAGACTGTAGACTTGGTTACTTTCTTTATTTTTTTGTTTTGTGATATATGGAGATCTTTCTTGGTCAGGTGGCCGGAAATGATATATTGATGACTCAGAGAGAAGGTTGAATTGTAATCATTGTATTAGGCAGATCTGGGTTGCATTCTCTTGTACATATGTTTCCAAGGCAGCATGCTCTGTACTGTCATTAGTTCCCATACATGGCTCTATCCTGTGTCCATGCTGTTCTACCCTGCTGACCAATGTAAGGCTCCTATGTCCTTAGAGTTAAACTGGTCTCACTGTTACTTTATGGTATATGCCTGCTCCTAAGAATGTTGTTTACTACTGAGAGTGGGCACACTTAAAGTATGTTTAAGGTTAAACAATGAGTATCACAAATACTTTTGTGGGGGGGGGGGGGGGGGTTGGGACATGTTCGTGTTTTCAATAAAAATAAATTAAAAAAAACATGTGGAGTTCTTAATAAAGTCAATGAATGACCACATCAGAAATAAATTAGGCATCGGTTTCATCATACAAAGTACATTATATGTCAATATGTCAATGTCTGGAAGTAGATCTTCAATCAAAGGAACGGCCTTGTGTTTCTGGTAACAAGGAGTGCTATTTGATTCTTTGATAGTCATCAGTCTTGCACGTGTTCTTGCCTCTGTTCACAGCGTTAATAGGTTTTATTAACTTAAGACAATTTTAGCATTATCATTACACTACACCCCTCCTTTTCTTGACTTAAGTCTATAAAATCTTAGGCTCTCCATCAATGGATTGTAGAATTAACCTGCTCAGAAACAGTTGTAAACAAAAATACAGATGTTAAGCATAAGTTTGTTAATTGGGTTATCTGGACTGTTGTTCCCGTCCCTTAGAATTCCTAGAAGAAAGTTTGTAAGTTCGTGCTGTTGAATTCAGCTGTTTACTGCTGATGACACTGTTAGTTGCGTGCGTCAGTACAATTGAACAATTACGACTACATAAAAGTATGTGTAAGTCTCTCGTCATCATCATGTCTCTGTCTTAAATCATAAGAATTAACACTTCCATTGTTTGTCACATTGAAATGTCATTAGTTTGTCTCATTTCTCATGTTTCATCCGGCAATAGCTTCCTTCAGCATCTGCAACTTTCTCTCCCCACTTCTGCAATGGTTATAGACCAGATCTTAACAGCATCTCGGTCTCTGAGTCCTTCGCTCAATGTCTCTTGATTTCCTTGATTCTGTTTCGCTGAATCTAGCATCCTGTTCGTTAGACGCCATCTGATATATGGAGATCTTTCTTGGTCAGGTGGCCGGAAATGATATATTGATGACTCAGAGAGGCCTGAATTGTAATCATTGTATTAGGCAGATCTGGGTTGCATTCTCTTGTACAGATGTTTCCAAGGCAGCATGCTCTGTTAAGTCCAAGCTTCAAGCATGGCTACGCCATAAGGGATGCCGAGCTTGGCTACGGCTGGTGCCGAGCAAAGTACTGATTGTTTGTTACAGCTTATATACCGTGCTCAGAGAGGGAATAGCTTTACCTCGTAACTTACAATACTGACATTAGTTCCCATACATGGCTCTATCCTGTGTCCATGCTGTTCTACCCTGCTGACCAATGTAAGGCTCCTATGTCCTTAGAGTTAAACTGGTCTCACTGTTACTTTATGGTATATGCCTGCTCCTAAGAATGTTGTTTACTACTGAGAGTGGGCACACTTAAAGTATGTTTAAGGTTAAACAATGAGTATCACAAATTGGGCATATAGTCACACAAAAACGCATCATATCATTTTGTTATCTTGATTTGCCATAATGTCCACGGTGACATGCTTTTTTGGTTGTCATTTCGGCAACATTTTTGTTTGCACTTTGCAAAGTATTTTACATACATTCAGGAGAACCTTTGTGGTAAAGAACAACAATTGTTTTTTTGTTGTTGTCCCCCAGGAGTCTATTTCCCTGCCAAATAATAAAGCACAATGCTAGCTAGGCCTTGTAGAGGAGGGGCGATCAGGTCAGTAGGAAGTACTCATGTATTTTAGTTCTCACAGTCGATATTAACCCTCTATGGCATGACTTTTTATTTTAGATGGGAACAAATATTCACCCCACTTTTTCACCCCAATGTTATCGCCTGGTTACACGTTACAGCTAGCTAGCTAGTCACAGCTACTGTTAGGTTCACAACTGTTGTTCACTGCGTTGTTGTTGTTCATTGATTGGTGTGAGTGTGTGAGTGCATGAGTGCGTGTGAGATCATTTTGGAATTTCATAAATAATGAAATCTGTATGCCTTTTGAGTCCTGTATGCCTTTTAAACTGCTTCAGAATAAATATACCGTCATTGAAATTCTATTGTGGTTGTCTTTGGGAATCTGTCTTTGAAATCTATCCTCTTCTCTCTGCCAAGCCCCCGCATCACCCCCTTTCTCTCTGGTCCTCCTCATCACCCCATAACTCCTTCAATCTCCTTCTACAGCTGTCATCTTCTCATTCTCTCTCCCTCTCGCTCTCTCTCCCCCACTCTCTCCCTCTCATTTCCATCCTGTGTCATCTGTCCCGCTCTTATCTTCATCCTAATTTTAATTTTCATCTCACCCTCCTGGCTCTCTTTCTCCATTAGTGTTGAGTGTTGTCTGACTCAAACATTGCTAAATCTCTCTCTGTCTCTTCAGGCTGGTTGGTTGGGTGATGTTGAAGTTGTTTGGGTCTGAGTTCTGCAGTGTTCAGGTTAACCTCAACCACCTGGCTGCCCTGCGCAGAGCCTCACAGCAGGTACGCACACACACGCACACACACCTCCTCACATGTACATGCCTGCATGCTGTTGACCTTGACAATGATGAGAGTCATTGATTTAATATGCATGCGCATGTCTTTCTTTGTTCCACAGAACACTTCCCTGGTGTATGTGTGTGTACATCAAAGCGTTGTGGACTACGCTCTTATCCCCCTGGCTCTCTTCTGTAACAACCTGAGAGTGCCCTACACACTCTGTCCCCTACAGATACGCAACACCTGGCTACGGTATACATACACACACACACACATACACACACACATACACACTCACACCTCAGAACACACAAATCCTGCGTTCTTACAAAAATGTGTGGGTCGCTCACTCTTCCAGTCATTTAACTCAGGTGATGTGCTGCTATAGGTCAATCCTGCAGAGACTCCTCCCTCTTGGTGCAGGACTCCTCCCTCTTGGTGCAATCGCAGAGCAGGATGCTGAGATGGACAGCCTGTACTCACCAATCATGACCTCTGTAAGTCGGACTCTTTGAGTGCCGCTGCGGGTACACACACACACACACACACACACAAACACTCAAAAGCAGACCCTCTTTGAAGCTCTCCCAGTAATGCCACATGTTTGAATGGCAGCTTTTTAATCAGAACGCAAGCTGTCGCAAGCCTCGTCTACTCTCACACTCATTATTAGATGGAAATTAACTACAGGCCTGAGTTTCACCAGAGAGTGATGATTGCGTTCTGTGTGTGTTGCAGCAGAGGGAGGGGGGGGGGGGGAGTAGAGAGGGATGGAATGAGGGGAGAGAGAGAGGGGGAATGAGTGGAGAGAGAGGAGAAGAGAGTGGGAAGCGAGAGAAACAGAGGAGGAGAAAAGAGCTAGTGTGAATGCAAGTGTGCGTTTGGCAGGCCCAGGCAGGTTTTTTCAGATTTTCGAAGGAAGTGATTTGTCTGTATGTTGTTGCCTTATTTAGAGAAGGCCAGTGAAATGTAGGAATCTTTTTTGCTCTCTCTTGCATTCCTTTTGTCTTTTCCTGTTTCTCCTGTCTCTTTTTTCTTTTTTTTATTCCTTCATTCTGTTTCTCTGTCTCTCCTCTCTCCTCTCTCCTCTCCGTACTTGAGTACGGTATAACTTTGGCTTTGTTTAAAAGTTGTCCATTTACAACATAAAAGCATCTTTTCTTTTGGAGGAGTTAAAGGCTAATTAAGAACATTAATCAATATATTAGAATGAAAAACAGGTCAGCTGCACACTTATCTGAAGAACTGCAGCAGTGAGTAAGCAGGTTGTTTATCAGATGTAGCCGTAAGCTGGTAGTTTAATGGACGTGCTGCAGTGTGAAGGTTATCTATTGCCTGTGTGGAAGTAAGTAATGTGTCAGTGTTAATAGACTTGTCATGTTTATTGAGTGTATTTCTCAGGCCTGCTCTGCTGCTGTTCAGTAGTCATTGAATTTGCTCCATCTGTGAGAGAACAAAAGGACGCACAAGCACGCACACACACAACCACATTTTGACACACACACACACTTTGTTCTTTTTCCCATCTCTCATTCCCTATCTGTAGTTGGTTGGTGAGTTGCTGTGTGAGGGTCAGACACTGAGTGTGTGTGTGTCGGGGGAGAGCGGACGAGGAGGGCAGTGGCTGGCACGTGTCAGACAGGCTATGACAGACGGAGCAGTACCCAATATCAGCCTGGTCCCTGTCGGCATAACCTACGACTGTGTCCCCAAGACTGATTCACAGGTTTGGAAGTTACACACACACACACGCAACCATGCACACACACACACACACACACACACACACACACACACACACACACACACACACACACACACACACACACACATTAATCATCTTAAAGGAGCAATCTCTAACTTAAATTTCTTCTGTGGCAACTCAAGGTACAACAAACACTTTTTGTGCCACAATAGAAACCCAACCCATCATTTAACTAACCAGTGCAGGGCTATTTTGAAACAGAGATGGAAGTGACAGATGGCAGTATCCCTCTCAGGGGTTTTTAGTCCTCTCCTCCCATTGCCACATAAAAAAGTAACTTTTTGGAATCGGATGACGATTATCGTTTCCTCCGTGTGTGTGTGTGTGTCCGACGTCCGTACATGCGTGCGAGTAGACGGATGGGTGGCAGTACTGAATGCTAGGTTAATTGCCATGATAAAATTCCCTCTTATCTTGTTCTTCATTATAGTCCAGCAGACACACACACACACACACACACATTCACTCTTCATCTTATTGTTAATTAGATCCTGCTCATTAGTGTTATTGCACCTCTAATCTTCCTCCTAATGGGAGAGCCTTATCATGATATAATCACAATGCAGTGTTTCCTCCCGAATATTTCACATTAGTGGCGGAGCGGTTATCTTTCGCGCGCACAGCGCATAAAATGCACACTGGCGCTCAAAACAAAGACGTAGTTTTACCAAAAACTAGAGGGTGGCAACAATTATAATTTCTTAAATAGCGGTTAAGTCATTAAAGCCGAGCAGGTGATTTTATATAGAAGGTGATCAAATACCAACATATCCTACAGCTGCAGCGGAACATGCGGAACGCGCATTACACACACACACACATGGGCGTCACCACCATATATTTGGGGGGGGACGTGTCCCCCCCACCTTTGAAACAAGGTCGTTTGGACCCCCCCACATTTGCCATCAAAAATATGTTGCATGACTGGTCAGCGTTATTTTCATTGCTTCACAATCAAATCCGTTCCACTTTATGAGTAGGGGATTGCCCATATCCAGAAGTCCACTCCGCGTTTTACTTCTGTTTTTAACACGGCAGCAGCAGAATCAGACACGCACGCAGATTCAAAACATTCAGACTGAGGCAAGATGATATTTAGATCATCCACCAAGATGGATATAAGGAAAAAAAATTCTAAGAAGAGAAAAGTAAGTCAAAGTCATCCAAGTTTTCCCGTGAGTGGCCAAACAGCAACATTGCGTTCTCCCAAGGTCAAACACAGCCAGCTTTTCTGATAAGAATGTTAGCACCTTATGAGACATTCTCTGTATTAGCAATAGAATTAGCATAGCCTACTAGCAACCAAATACGAGCTAGATCAGCTATATGGCACTAGCAGTTTTGTTAGGCATTACTAGTGCGGTTAGACATGTTTAAATGCAGAACAGACACAGGCGAAATGTCATCAAAAGCACAGAATGGCGACAAACACCTCACAGTGCTTACCTGTCCTGTCATTATTGCATCTCCTGCCCGTGTTCATTGCCCTGAGCATTTGCACAATTTAATTTGGCCATTGCACCCACCCAAAGAATCAATTTTGCATCTGATTGCTTGAGCTAGGGTTAAAAAATAAGAAGAAAACACCTGTTCCATTTATTTTTCTATTTCTAAAATGCTTGTGATTGTATTTTTTGTATTGATGATTGTATTTCTATGTCAAATGTTCTAATAGAGAAAAACAATATGAACAAGTGCTCAATGCATCCCCATTTCTCCTGATATAGGTGGTTGAGAATGAGAGTGAGTCAGAGGCAGGGGCAGCAGGCAGGGGCAGTGGAGACAGCTCTAATTCACTCTTTGATTTTGTTTGTTTGTTATAGTTGTATGTTCTGCAATGCACTGAAGAGGGCTAAGTTTGATTGTAATAGGCTCTGAGTAGCCTAGGTACATATTTTATGTTTCCTCATAACTTTTTATTCAATTTGTTGACTCAAAGTTACCTCATTCTTTTCTAATTCACTCTTTGATTCTTTTTGAATCTTCATATTTAATAAAGTACCTAAAAAGTGCCACGTGTCAGTGTCAGGCCTCTGTGAGTTAAACCAAAACATAATAGTAGTCAGTAATTGCAGACCATGCCAGCTCCAAGGAAAAACAAAGAAAGAGGGAGATTATTTTGGGTGTAAAACGCACCAGAATGCAGGAAATTGAATCTACTATTTAAAAAATTTCGGGGGGGGGACCCCCAGACCCCCCGAAAAAAAAGTGTCCCCCCCACATTCAAAAAGCTGCTGACGCCCATGCACACACACACACACACACACAGAAAGATCAATACGAAGTAGGCCTACATGAGAGTACTCGCACAAAACCGGCTAACGTTACTCATTAACTGTTTACACAAGTAAAATCACAGTGTGACAGTCAGATGGAGCATTCGGTAAACAACAACAGCAAGGTAATGCTATCAGTTGAGTTAAAGAAAAACAACTCTTACCTTTGAGGACACCAACATGAGCCCTGCTTACCCGTACCTCCGCCGTTCTGTTCGTGGTGATTTTAGAGGCAATAGATTATTTTTGCCCCGCGCATATTGCTATGAATAGTTCGAAGCTAGGTGCTTGCACGTTAGGTGCGAGAATGCTCGGTTAACCCATTAGCGGGAACATTATTTGTTTCACAAAATAGGCTGATTTAATTGACCATGAACATCAGAGACATACATTACGAATGTTCATTTAAAATACTCTAATATACTGAGCACTGGTATAAGAACATGAACCAGAGAACAGCAGTAAATGCAATAACCCACAGTCGTCGCTGATGATGTTGCATTTTCGATTAGGATACGTTTACGGGATTAAAGGCACCGGCGACGGGCTAAAAGAGAAATCCAAATGTCCCGCTAAATTCGGACCAATCACAAAACTGTTTTGAAAGCGCGTCGCCTCGCGCCGCGCGCCTGTTGAGAGCGATTCAGTCTTGATTGCAGTGCGAACACAAACGACGAGGTTAATTGCAACATTGTAACATATTATTGTAAATAACTACGGCCTAAATCGTAACGAAATGTTGGTCTGGAAGCGGCCTAAATCTAGCTTCAATCTGCTTTTTTTCTGTTCTCCGGTCATAATAACTCGCTGCCTTTCTGCGCAGCCTGAATCAAAGTGGACTGTCTGAATCAATTAGTGGCGGAGGAAATTCATTCGTGGCGGCCCGCCACGAATAAATGCATATAGAGGAAACACTGCAATGGCTGACTAATCTGTGTGTGTGTGTGTGTGTGTGTGTGTGTGTGTGTGTGTGTGTGTGTGTGTCTGTGTGTGTGTGTGTCTGTGTGTGTGTCTGTGTGTGTGTGTGTGTCTGTGTCTGTGTCTGTGTGTGTGTCTGTGTCTGTGTCTGTGTCTGTGTGTCTGTGTCTGTGTCTGTGTCTGTGTGTTCTCAGACTGCTACGTGGCAGATGAGTTGGTGGTGTCTCGTGCGTATGTACATTTGCATGCGTCATGTTCATGGGAATAAGGATGAGTGTCTTTGTGAGTGATTTAGATATAGTGCTTTAATTATACCACTTTTATAGCCTATGGTGTGTGTTTTCCCCCAGGCTGGGTTTCCGTCTGCTGTGCGGAGTGTGTTGTCCCTTCTGTGGGGTGGACAGAGGGGCAATGTGAGGATCCACTTTGCCCAACCCTTCTCTCTACGGGTGGGTCTACAACACAACACAACACAAAGGGCTGTTGCAGACTCGCAGTGGTTGCTATTGTTTGTCCTCTTTGACGAACTGTGCAGATCAAAGCTCACATTTGAAGAAGTGCTCAATCTGGGTCAGTCTGAATGACAGTCAGTGACGTCCTAGGAACCGCTGTCTTGTCAATGAAACAGTAGTCTAGTGTTTCTTAAGTCTTGTCTTTGTGACTGTAGGAGATGTGTGAGTCAGGGAGGTGCAGAGTGGATGGAGGACGCCCTCTACAGGACCTGCTGCTGCCTGCTATCCTCAACAACAGGTGTGTGTGTGTGTGTGTGTGTGTGTGTGTGTGCGACTCTGTGCCTGGATCTGTGTGTATGTGCACGCTACCTGCTATACGCCAAAACAGAGGCATGTGTATGCAGTAGGTGTGTAACGGTTTACGTATTTGTACCGAAAATGTTCAGTACGGGTCCTTCGGTTCGCGTGTGTACCGAACGAATTCAGCTGTACCCACTGCACGTGCAGAACTTTTTTGTGTGTTGAAGTAATCTCAGCAAGTATGGATGCGCACACACGCCACAGAGACATTGTCAGTAGTTTATCTTAAACTAGAGCTTGAAGTTCCTCCAGAATCCCTTAAGTCTCCTGTTTGGGAAAATTACGGTTTCTCAGTTACCTACAAAGACAGGTGGATCGGACTAAAGCTAGCATTGTTCAACTGCGATCGGGTTGGCTGTACGTCGAACTTGCTCACTCATTGAGACAGCATCACCAGAACATCACAAAACAGTGAAGTACAAACCCAGCTCCCCCATGGTCTTTAAGTAGCCCATACTCCGTTGTCGAGAACACAGGTTTTAAAGGTTTTACTGTTCTCCCTCTATACCAAGTCTCTTGGCTCGGCAATCTCCTCTCATGGGTTCTCCTACTACAGCTACGCAGATGACACTCAACTCTTCCTGTCCTTCCCCCCCTCTGACCTACATGTGGCAACACGTGTCTCTGCATGTCTCGCTGACATCTCTACATGGATGTCAGCCCACCATCTCAAGCTCAATCTTAACAAGACTGAGCTACTCTTCATCCCTGGGACAGCCTGCTCTCTCCAAGACTTCTCAATCACAGTGGAGAACTCTACTGTAACCCCCTCTCAGACAGCCAAGAACCATGGAGTGATCCTGGACAACGGCCTATCCTGTGCGGAGAACATCGCAGCGACAGCACGCTCCTGCAGATTCTTCCTTTACAACATCAGAAGGATACGACCATTCCTCACCAGAGAAGCAGTGCAACTCCTGACCCAATCCCTGGTCATCTCCCGCCTTGACTACTGCAATGCACTCCTGGCCGGGCTCCCCGCCTTCGCCATCAGACCTCTGCAGCTCATCCAGAATGCTGCTGCCCGTCTGGTGTTTAACCTCCCCAAATGTTCTCATGTCACCCTGCTCCTTCGCACCCTTCACTGGCTCCCGATAGCAGCTTGCATCAGATTCAAGACCCTGGTGCTTGCCTACCAGGCAGCAAAGGGGACAGCCCCTGCATACTTGCAGGCAATGGTCACCCCCCAAACTTCAGCCCGTGCACTCCGCTCCTCCACCTCTGCTGGCCGACTGGCCCCACCACCTCTACACCAACACGGCAGTCGCGCTGCCCGGTCACGTCTCTTCACGACACTGGCTCCCCGCTGGTGGAATGAGCTGCCCAGGTCTGTCAGAACTGCAGAGTCACTACCCATCTTCCGTCGGAGACTGAAGACCCAGGTTCAGGTTACATCTGAACTGCTCCTCCTGAGACATTACCACCCCCCAGCACTACGTCTCCTGAGACACCTGCTTTTCCCCTTTACTATGCCTCCTAAGACTCTACTGCCCCCCTTGTACTGTCTCTTCAGTGTCTATAAAAAAATAAAATAAAAGACTTTTTCACGACGACTGCCAGTGGCCCCTGGCCTGAGCTAGATTATACCTCCTGCTAGAACCGGTGAATTGATTATTCACTTCCTTAGTCAAATGTATTGATTGTAAGTCGCTTTGGAATAAGGCGTCTGCTAAATGCCAAAAATGTAAATGTAAACATTGAAAGTAATCAAGTATTTTTATGTAGTTCCCTCTCGTCCGCATTTCATTCAGCAAACCATACCAGCCCTTTATGAACAAGCACAAACTACAGTTGTCCAAGACTTATCCAAGGCACCATCTTAATTAAGAAAGGAAGACCCACTGTTTAGTAATAATGAGGGGGGGGGGGAAATAGGAAAATAAAGTTTGTTTTGTGAATTTTTACCCTGCTGTACCGAAAACATACCGTGACTTCAAAATCGCGGTATGTACCGAACCGAAAATGTTGTATACCACTACAGCCATAGTATGCAAGGATGCATACTCCTTAAACACACACACTCACTCGTCGCCATGCAGACGCACGCACACAACCATTAGGTCATCCCAGGATCTCTCTGTGTGTTTCTATTCCCTGTTGTCGTCATCCACGTTCACGTCACTGCCGTCCCCTGTGCACTGCCTAAAGAGGTCGCACACTCTCAACATGCACCCTTGTCTGGGCTGCCTAAATGATGCTCACTCACACAGTCTATGGGCCTTAACCAGGCCAGCCGTTTTATCCCTGTATGACGCTCTTCTGAATGAACTGACACATGTTGCAATATTTGATTTGATTCCTTCTATCCTCCCTTCTCTGCCTTCCTCTCTCATCCCTTGCCACCAGCTCCGAGGCCATATTTGGGCAGAGGATGATGTCGTGGGTCCTTCCCCCTCATTATATGCCTGAGCTCAGCCAGTCAGAGAGAGACCTCTGCGTCGCCCTCACCCTGCATCTCATCTACTGTAAGAACCTTGTTCAAGTCAAGTGTTTTCTCTATCCACCTCAGACAGACTACTTGTCAGGTGTTACTCTCTGCCTCTCTCCTATTTCCTTCTCTCTGTCTCTCTCTCTCTCTCTCTCTCTCTCTCTCTCTCTCTCTCTCTCATTCCCACCGTCTCATATTCGATTAGGTTACAGAGTACTGGGAACGAAACGTAGTTTGACATCTAACCAGAGTGCAAAAGACATGATATGTAGGCAGTGCATGGTATTATAGTAGTATGAGGTATTACAGTGCGCATAAATAAATGAATATAAAAAGTACATTGAGATGTGTATCAATATGATGTGTACAGTTATGATTTACATACAGTATGATATGTACAGAACAAGGGCAATAGATCTTGAAGTATGTAACATAATATAAGGGTGCATTCACACCTAGCTCGTTGGTCCGAATCAGGGAGCGTTTCCCCCCCTAATTCGGTTCATTTGGGCATATGTGAACACAGCAATCGCACTCTGCTCCGGATCAAATCAACCGGACCGTGTCCGCCTAGAGAGGGTGGTCTCGGTCCACTTGCTATTGCTCCACGGAGCGATTTGTTTGCAGTGAGAATGCACGTTTCCCACAAACCAAAGTCCTGTACTCTGCACTGTCGAAACACACAACAACATTTGATTGTCAATCACTATAGTATCTTTAAAAAAAAAAAGTGGGTTAGGGTTAGGGGGGGGGGGGGGGTGTAGTGCCGTGGAGATTGCATCCTCCGTTGACCTGTTCGGCCGGTAGGCAAACTGGTGGGGATCCAATGTGGGGGGTGGGTGGTTTTTAAGGGGAGTCAGGATGCAAGGACCAACCGCTCGACCAACATATCTATATGTTATTCTCTCTCTTTGTCTGTTATGTCGTACACTGAGGTGATGTTAACGTGTGTTGATGTATGTGGCCTGTTTCCTGTTTACAGCTACTGCATCCTGTATGGCTGTGATGTCAACCAGCCTGGTGGCTTGTCTACTGCTGCACAAACACCGCAAGGTACTGATCATACCGGCCTGATACTAAAAGATGTATACGTGTCTGTGTTTTAGTGTCCGTGTGTTTCAGTGTCTGTGTGTGTGTGTGTGTGTGTGTGTTTGCACGCATCTCTCTCTCTCTCTCTCTGTTGGAGTGACCTCCTCTCCCATGGTGATGTCATATTGATGAGTCCCAGTCTGAGCTAATGAGCCATAAACACACCACCATTCCTTGTTAGTTTGGTTGAATGGCCACCATTTCCTGTGTCTTTCCCCTCTCTCTGTCTGGTCTCACTGGGTGGTCATGTCATGTTTGCTATTTGTTTCCATTGGTCATCAGACAGTTTGCTCAGCTACCCGACCACCCCTCTCTGGCCCTCTCTCCATCTCTCTCTCTCCATTACCCTCTGTCTCCACTCTCTCTCCCCAGGGTGTGTCTCTCTCTGCTCTGTGTCGTGACGTGGCCTGGCTGATCGAGGAGGTCTTGTTCAGGAACAAAGACATGGGCTTCGGGGGAAGTCTGGTCGGGGTGATCTACCACGCCCTCACCCTCCTCACCCCCCACCTTACCCTGGCAGCCCTTCCCTCCAGGACAGACCCCCTCGTCGCCCCTCACCCCTCCCTCTCCGCCACCCTCAGCCTCTCCCTCCACACCCGTGTACTCACACACACCTTCATCCAGGAAGCTGTCGGAGGTGGGTGCGTGTGCCGACGCCCGCACACAGGGAATATCAGTAAACGCTATGTTAGCACTCATGATTCTGCTCTATATGGAGCTAACAGCTCTATTCAACATGCTGTGTGTGTTTTGGTCAGCATGTGCTGTGTCGGCCATGCTGAATGAGGTGGCGCGCTCCGGGGTCAGCAGCACGCTCATGGGTGACGATGTCCACGGTGACGACACCAAAGGTGACATGGAGTTTGGCGTGGCGCTGTGCCAAGACGAGCTGACGGAGAGAGCTCTGCAACTCTGTCATCTACTGCCGCCTGGCTATATACCTGTGAGTATGCGCACACACACACACTCTCTCTCTCTCTCTCTCACACACACACACACACATTCTCTCTCTCACACACACACACACACACACATTCTCTCTCTCACACACACACACACACACACATTCTCTCTCTCTCTCTCTCACACACACACTCACACATTCTCTCTCTCTCTCTCACACACACACACACCAGGGTTTCCGTTAACCGGTAATTACCGGTCTTTGTCCGGTAAAATGTGTTGAAGTCCGACAAATTTAAAACTCGTCGGTCATAATGTCCGGTGAAAATAATTCCCTCTAAGCACAATTTGAATACAATTCGCTAAAGTTCACATTCTGATTCCTTCTATTTTTAAAAAGACGAATATATAGGCTATGTATTTCTTTTATTATTATATGATTTGACGCCGGCATGATGATGACTCCTAATGTGTAGGCTAGCCTATGCGAAACAGCGGTAATAGTCAGATGCCACATGGGATTGATGCCAGATGGGATTACAGCCTAACCAGTCTATTACCGCTAAACCCAGTAGCCCATTCGGCGATAACCCGGCCCATCTGGCAACCCTGCCAACCCGGCCACCATAATAATACGCAAACGTTGCAGCTCAAAGTCAAGTGCACCATAGCGAGCGATTAAATTAATGTAAACATGGCAAGACAAAGTAAGCTTAACAATGACTTCATGAAACCAAGCAACAATGAGTCTGAGGAGAAGTCTGACTCTGAAGAGATGGAGGTAGTGGCTCCTCCAGTCAAGAAGTCTCGAGGGTTCCGAGTTGAATGGAAAGAACATTTCCCCTGGCTGCGTTTAGATGAGGAAAGAAAAATGTTCTGCTCACCGTGCGAAAAATCGGGGAGGAATAACGGATTCACGAGAGGAGCAACACATATGAGAATGTCGGCTCTCACTGATCACAGTCGGTGCAGTGAGCACATATCGGCGGTCAGTTTGAGGCAACAGCAAACCGCTATGAAAGGCCACTGTGAGCAGGCTAATGAAACGGCTAACAATAAGCTGCACTCTCAGCTACAAGTTGCATTTCACATGGCAAAAAATGGCATCGCATGTCATCAGTATGTGGGACTGACTGAGCTACTGAAAGCAGTTAAGGCTCCAGATTTTGTCTTGAGTGAGGGCATTTACCGCCACAGCGACTCCGTTGATGACATGGAAAGGGCACTGGAAGACGTTGTGATGGATCAGCTGGATGAAAAGCTAAAGGGGAGTGACTTCATTGGAATTATCATTGATGAGACAGTAAATATCACCGTGGACAAGAAGCTGATTATATACGTGAAGTTGGAAATAAAAGGAAGAGTTGAGACATGTTTTCTGGGCAATTATGATGTGCACTCCGGGACCGCACAGTGTATATTTGACAAAGTGGTGGAGGTGCTCCGCGAGAGAGGTGTGGAGCTGTCCCGCGTCATTGGCCTGGGCTCGGATGGGGCCAGTGTAATGATGGGGAAGCGTGCTGGAGTTGGTGCTCTTCTGAAGAAACAGAGTGCGTTTTCCATTCAGGTGCACTGTGGTGCCCACCGAGTTGCGCTGGCCGCGCTAGATGCTGCAAAGGCTGTTGACCAGGTAGGAGCCTACAAGCGCACAACGGCTTCTGTGATAATGGCATAGCGCGCATGCGAATCATGTTATATTCTTATATATTATATAGCTCGCATCTAATCGTATCGGATGAGAAATAGACATTAAACGGCATATATAGGCTACACAACAGTAATCACCGCGACAAACAGCTATATTATATTCTAATATGATGACCGGAATATCTCACGTTTGTCCGGTAAATCGAAATCTTCCCGGACACGATGACCGGCGGCAATTTTTTCTAACGGAAACCCTTACACACACATTCTCTCTCTCTCTCTCTCTCTCTCTCTCTCTCTCTCTCTCTCTCTCTCTCTCTCTCACACACACACACACACACACACATTCTCTCTCTCTCTCTCTCTCTCTCTCTCTCACACACACACACACACATTCTCTCTCTCTCTCACACACACACACACACACACACACACATTCTCTATCTCTCTCTCTCTCACACACACACACACACACATTCTCTCTCTCTCTCTCTCTCTCTCTCTCTCTCGCACACACACACACACATTCTCTCTCTCTCTCTCACACACACACACACACACATTCTCTCTCTCTCTCTCTCTCTCTCACACACACACACACTCACACACACACACACACACACACACACACACACACACACACACACACACTCGTTGATCATTTCGTAGCCGACAGGAATAGCACAAGTCATGTGTTGGCCCGCACTGAAAATATTGTACGTGTTAAGAAATCTTTCACATTGAAGAACACAACCGTTGTCAAGAGGTTTAGAATAGTCTACAACAAAAGGGTTTTAATGCAAGACAACTTGGGTAGGACACTCCATTTTAGAAAGCGCATTTTCCAGACCAAAACAGTATTCAAACCTGCTTCTGCCTCCTCCTCGCCTGAGTCTGATTTTGATTCGCTCACATATATTCTCTTACATCCTGAAAAAGATCATGACAATAATATTTGTATTATAGTATCAAATAACCATTATTGCTATCATTATTCACTTCACAATCAAGGTTTAAACCCAGCTAAATGATAAACAGCAGTCATTCCCCTATGAGTGAGAAACTTTCTCTTTGTGGGGTGGGGTAGGGGGAGGGGTAATATGGCTACAGTAGGCCTAAAAAGTTGGATATGGGCTGTGGCATTTTCTGTAGCATTTCATGTCACATTTTGCTGCAAATCCTGCTGATTGGTGTCTCCTCATTAAATGTAAATGTAAAAAATGTAATTACTGTGGTACGTAAAACTCAAATTAACTGTTAGAACCAGGAAGAGTCCTGTAGGCTTACCTCTTGGGGGCTCATGTTCTTCAGACTTCAGCACAACACGACCAAACGAGTTCGGGGTTATCTTTGCAACACAGGGTTCAGACCTGGGACGATGATCAGCAACATTCAACAAGCATGGCGTCGACCTCAACCCCCCTCCGACTAGAACTTCTGCAGGCCTGATAGCTGGGTTGTGTGGAGGGCTGTCCAGTCCGCTGTCTGACGATTGGGGTGTGTTGTTGACCCTCTCAATCACTCGTTGAAATCTATGGATATAGATAGTTTTCAGCATATTGTTAGAAATACTTTTGTCACACATGTTTCAAAATCATTCCTTTTTCTGTTAATCTTTCAAACATCATACCTCTGTGTATAGGGGGGATCAGCGACGTCCTGTTCTCTCTCCAAATTGTCTAAGAAGCCTCTACTGAGTTCAGCGTCGGCCAATTCTCTCTCCACAATGTCTAAGGAGCCCGAGAATTCAACGTCGTCGCGGGTCCACATCTCAGGATCGCCATATTGAGCAGTGTTTTGCAGTGTCTCTGGAGCAGCTAATATTCCGGCCCAAACGTTTTCAGGCCGATCGCCTAGGTCTAGGATGCCTGTATCAAGCCTGTGTACACGCATATAAATGCACACATATTATTAAACAGTCACGCCCCCCACCCACACACACACACACACACACACACACACACACAAACCCCCAATCCTCCACAGCTGTTTTCATTGTAATAACTTGTATACATAGTGTAAACATTATTTGATTATTAATCCAACCCCACACACCCACCAGAACACACTACACATTAAAGGCCTTACCTTACATATTAACTTCCATGGCGATTTCGGGGTCTCTGAATGCACTCGATGGTGGAGAATTCGTCAGGATTTGAGTTCTATCTCTCGCGGAAGTGAAGAGAAGAATTCGACTGGCACTCGCTCTCTCTCTCTCTCTCTCACGAAAGTGTCTGCATCAAGAGCTGTCTTATATACCATTTAAAACAGACGCCCTCCGAACGTCATTATGCATATTGAAGCATTCGTGAACCTTTTTAAATGAGGGTTAAAATCATCACCTTTATGCGCGTCTGTAGTCTTTGAAAACAAACGGAAATAATCCGCCGAGCGAACTCACGCTGTGACTAAAGCCAAGCTCCGGCGCCAGGTGTATTGTTTGAAATCTTGCCTATCAACGGCGCCACATCGCCGTATTAACACATACAAACTGATTAACCAAACATTATTTTAGACAGACGTCTGGGCACGCAACACCCCACCACTCCACATGGTACGCTCTGTGTGACACCTCGGAGCCCCAGCCTTACTAGTACTCGTTTTACATGATATAATAACGAATTCCTATGTGTAATGAAATAAGGACATACGAATAAATGTTCTTCATGTTAAAACGTTTTATTATCATCATCACATGTCATAGTGTAAACAGTCCCACACACACACACGCCCACACACACGCCCACACACACACACACACCACCCCCGTCTGTGTGAACACGGCGATGAACTGCTCTAAAAGTCTTGTTAACCAAACTCCAACTAATCGTCGGGGTAATGCAAGTTTCCTGACAGTCGAACATTCAAAGATCTGGTCTATCTCGGCCATTATTTTCTCCATAATGATCCACTCATCCCACGTCACCAACATTTTAAGATGCCTCCACATAGCGACATATTCCATGTTGTATGTGTATCTATTTCTGCCAATACCACCGTAACACAACGCCACATTTTTCATTGCATTAGTCGGTTTGTACTTAGAACCATTGTTAATGTCCTGGATACAGCTCAAACACACATAGTATGTCATTTCAGTGTTGTCAGCAATCCACAATGTTTGACAGGGAGGGTCCGTTTCTCCAGACATTTTAGGCATCACATGGTTACGTAGCATTCGCCAGTCTCCTGCGCTGAACGGCACAACAGGAGTCGTTTGATCGTGTTTTCCCCCGGCATCTAACACATAGATCTGCACCACCCTGTATCAATGTGCACACACACACTTGGTCGCCATTCACAAAGCTGAGCTTTATTCGTCACGTTGTACATTCAACATGCAGTAGCTGGTATAGCGCCCCTACAGGCCACTATCGGTACATCTCCCTTTTTCTAAGGATTAAGATGAAGTTGATCTCAGAGAATAACAGTTCACAGATATTACAAGTCTATATCTATAGCTTAGCATACGTACTAGAATTCTCAAGATGTACTCTCCAGCTTGTACAAATAAACAATGTAACGGTACTCTAAACAGTACAATTATTACACTTCTCTTAACTCTTTCCTTTTTTTCATTGAAAACAAACTGTAATGGAACCATACAGCATCAATTCACAAATAACCTGAGTCCAGAACAAACAGTAATGACCCTGAGAACAGAACTCCAAGTCCGCAATAAAAAATAAAATAAAAATAACAAACCCACCCTTTCTGTGCGTGTTATTAGCACTCCTCTACAAGTCTCCTAGGTTTGACAATGGACCTACTCGGCCTTTGAACCCGCTCCACCCCAGGGGAGGGTGACTCGACAGGAGGGCTGTCCGTGTCTGATTGAGTATGCCCCCCTTCTATTTGCTCTCCCGGAGTCTCCCTGTCATTGCCATTCTCTGCAGGCTGTGGTTCTGGGCGTGGAATCTTCAACAGGTGTCTCCGGTTCCTGCGGATTGTATTGCCATTCTCGGTAAGTACCTCGTATGATCTTGGAGCAGTCTCTTTAAGGACCTGTGCGACCGGTCCCCATCTTCCTTCGCATCTGACTCTCACTAGGTCCTCTCGTTCAAGAGGTCCCAAGGGCCGTGCTCTTTTGTCATAGGCACGTTTGGACCGGTCCTCTCTCTGTGTGGCCCGGTGCTCTCTCTGCGTGCGGTGGTCAGCGCGCTGGAGCAGGTGCTCTGCTGACGGCAGCTTTGTCTTGAGCCTCCTGTTCATCAGCAACTCTGCTGGTGAGCGGCCACCTTCCAGCGGTGATGCTCTGTAGTTGAGGACTGCCAGGTACGGGTCCTCACCCGCTTCCGCTGCTTTCCTTAGCAGTCGTTTCACGATTTGCACTCCCTTTTCCGCTAGACCATTTGACTGCGGGTACAGTGGGCTTGAGGTTACATGCTTGAATCCATACTGTTTTCCGAACTCTGCGAACTCCTGGCAGCTAAACTGCGGCCCATTATCACTTACTAAAGTCACTGGAATACCGTGCCTTGCGAAAATAGACTTAGAATGAGCGATCACTTGCTTTGCTGTGGTATCAGACAACAGCGCATACTCTGGATAGTTTGAATGGTAGTCCACTATGATTAAATAGTCTCTCCCTTTCAGCTGAAATAAGTCTGCACCTACTTTTTCCCATGGCTCGGTTGGTTTGCTATGAGGCAGAAGCGGCTCTCTAGGCTGCATATATCTATGCTGTTGGCAAATCCCACATCGCTGTACTACAGTCTCAATATCTCTGTTCATGTATGGCCAAAACAGTACCTCACGAGCCCGCCTCTTGCTTTTCTCTATTCCCAAATGGCCCTCATGTGCTAACTTAGCCATCTCTGGTCTCATGGAGCCGGGAACTACTATTTTGTTACCTTTAAGGAGTACCCCGTCGATCACTGTCAGTTCATCTCTAGTGTGACGATACGGACTTGGCAGTATCCTGGCCTCATCTCCTGGTGAGAGGATGGCCGCTATGACCTCCTGCAACTCTCTGTCGCTTGCTGTTTCCTGCGCGAACTGGGCCCATTTCTCATTTGATGCAGGCAGCTGGGCCTTCACACAGTCCACATGGATTTGCACCTCCTGCTCGGTGCTGCTCGGGCCCGTGTCACTCAAACTCGCTCTGCTGAGAGCGTCTGCCACTATTAAGTACTTTCCTGGAGTGAACTCGAGCGTCATGTGGTACTTCTGTAGCCGTAACATGAGACGCTGGATGCGTGGCGGTGCATCTCCAAGTGGCTTTCTGGAAATGGCAATAAGCGGCTTGTGATCAGTCTCTAGTATTATTTCCCTGCCGTAGATATATTCATGGAACTTTTCACATCCGAAAACCGCGCCTAATGTCTCTTTCTCAATTTGCGCATAGTTGCGCTCTGCAGATGACATCGTTCGGGATGCGTAAGCGACGGGAAACCATTCTGTGCCGTGTCGTTGGAGCAGCACCGCTCCGAGACCCTCTTTGGATGCATCAGTAGAGACTTTGACCGGTTTGTCAACATCATAGTACTTTAACACCGGCTCTCTGATCAGGTTGGCCTTTAACACCTCCCACTCATTTGCATGTTCGTGTTCCCACTGCCATTCGTTTTGCTTTTCCAGTAGACTACGGAGGGCCTTTGAGCTTGCAGACAGATTTGGTATGAACTTCCCCATGTAGTTGACTAACCCTAATGCTCTTTGCAGGTCTGTTTTATCTTTTGGCGCTGGCATCTCTACTATTGCCCTTATTTTCTCTGGATCAGGCTGTATCCCTTCCGCGGACAACTTGTCACCTAGGTAAGTAACCTCTGTCACCCCAAACTCACATTTCGACTTGTTCAGTTTAAGCCCTGCTTTACGTGCTTGTTCTAGCACCCCGCGTAGCCTCTCGTCGTGTTCTTCTTTTGTTGTGCCCCAGACCACTATGTCGTCAATAAACACACCCACACCCTCCATACCATCAAACAGCTGCTGCACTGTTTTGTGGAACACCTCTGGAGCTGAGCATATCCCAAACGGTAAGCGGAGAAAGCAATGCCTTCCAAATGGTGTGTTAAAGGTACACAGTTTGGAGCTGTCTTCGTCTAGAACGATCTGATAGAACCCTGATGATGCGTCTAACTTAGAAAAGAAACGCGCGCCTGCCATAGCATTAGTTATGTCTGAGTTAGTTGGTAGTTTGTAGTGTTCTCTTTTGATCCACTTATTCAGGTCTTTTGGGTCTATACAGAGCCTCAAGTCACCATTCTTTTTCTCAACTATCACCAGAGAACTGACCCACTCAGTCGGTTCCTCTACTTTCCTCACTATGCCCTTCTCTATAAGGGCTTGTAGTTCTGCTTTCAGCCTAGCTTTAAGGGTCACCGGCACCTTCCTTGCCGGGTGGATGACAGGTTCCGCATTTGCTTTTAACTGTATTCTGTACTGCCCAGGTAGGCATCCTATACCACCGAATACGTCTCTATATTGCTTCCTTATTTTTTCTGTGTCTGCTACAGTCTCATGCTGTTTCTCAGCTGCACCACTAGGTGTCACTACAGACCTGTCAATTACATGCACTCTTTTGATGAGGCCCAATCTCTCACAGGATTTCAGACCTAATATGGTCTGTCTATCACCCTCAACCAACACAAACATAGCATTAACAGAGTGCCCTTTCCTTGACAGTGTGACCCTACATACCCCTTTTGTAGGAATCGGTTCATCATTGTACGTTCTCAGATTTATCTTTTTCACATGCACTTTTGGCTTCTTGTACAGTTTATTAAAGTCTTTCATCGTCAGTATGTTCACCTGAGCCCCCGTGTCCAATTTCAGAGGAATTGTCGTTCCATTGATTTCCAGATTGGCTATCCACTCCTCCTTATTGTCCTCGTTCTCCACAGTTCCCACGAACCACTTCTCGTCATCCTCGTCTGTGTCGGTCGTGTCGCTGCCTTGTTGCACCACCTGTACTTTCTTTGACAGGCAGCATCGGGCGTAGTGATTCTTCCTACCGCATTTGCGACAGTCCACACCGTAAGCCGGGCAGTTATTCGCTGCATGTCTGCCCCCGCATCTGTCACAGTCTGTGTCCTTTGTGGGCCTGGGCGCGCGGGACTTTCCTTTGCTGTTCCACTTGCTAGCGGCCCTCTCATGCACCGCGTCCACCGATGCTGGTTCGGGCTCGAATGACTTGAGCTGCATCTTGGCGCTCTCTGACGCCTGGCAGATTTGTACTGCCTTCTCCAGGCTCAAATCGGATTCTCTGAGCAGTTGCATTCTCACCTTCTTGTCGACAACGCCGATGACGACCTGATCCCTTATTAGCGAGTCACACAATGTGCCAAAGTTGCACGACTGGCTTTTCAGACGCAAGTCCGTGACAAACTGTTCAATGGATTCTGACTCGGCCTGTACTCTGTTGCGAAAAACATACCGTTCGTACGTCTCATTTTTCCTAGGTGTGCAATATTCCTCAAACTTTGCTAGCACTGCTGCATACTTTTGGTCATCGCCCTCAGGAAACCGAAACGTGTTGAAAACGTCCCTCGCGGCTCTGCCTGCCACTGTGAGAAGCAGTGCTACCCTTCGACGTTCATGTTTCGCCTCTTCCAGACCGATTGCCAACACGTACAGCTCAAAACTTTGCTTGAAAGCTTTCCAGTTCTCGTGGACATTTCCACTTAACTTCAACTCGTCCGGCGACCGAATGTTATTCATCTTTGTAGGCTAGTGTCACCCCACTCCTGGTACCATGTATCAATGTGCACACACACACTTGGTCGCCATTCACAAAGCTGAGCTTTATTCGTCACGTTGTACATTCAACATGCAGTAGCTGGTATAGCGCCCCTACAGGCCACTATCGGTACACACCCTATCATCATTGTTGAAGGAATAGCCGGCTGAACGCCCCTCGTTGAGACTGACAACTCCGGTGATATTTTCAGCCTGTGATCTCATGAAAAGTCCGAATGTCTGATCAGGGTAATGCTTCTTCCTCTTCCGCGGTGCCAACACTAGGGAGCCCAGACGATCGACCTCGGCGTCTGATCCGATGTCATTGAACTCCATGCATGCGAAATCATCACAAGTATCCATTGTTGAGTCTTTGACATTTAAGTGATAGACACAGCTAGGCTATTTAAACACATTTCAACCCTTGCTAGTCAACTCCTCCTAAACACCTACGTCAACATTCGTTTTGGACCAGCCCTCATATTCACACCCGAGCCAAAGGGGGTGTGTTCTGAACAAATGGCGGGGGCAAATAAACCCTCAACGGGGGCAAATAAACCCCCCTTCTGTAAAAGATCAATACCTTATGATTTATGACCCCCCATAAAAGATCAAAGGAAATCGAGATCAAAGAAAGGTGCCGGGTATATCTACTAACCTCTCTTTCTCAAACCTACAGTAGAACTCGTTCAGCTCGTTAGCGAGAGGGAGGTTGTCGGACATCAGCGGGGACTTGGGTTTGTAGTTGGTGATGGTCTTTAGGCCTTTCCAGACGGAGGCGGAATCCCCCTCAGAGAGCTGTTGCTGCAGCTTCTCCGAAAAGCGATGCTTCGCCTCCTTCACCGCTTTGGCGAACCTGTACTTGGCCTGCTTGACCCGGTCCACGTCCCCACTGCGCCTAGCCACCTCCTTCTCTGACCTCAGACGCCTTAGTTGGGATGAAAACCAGGGCTTGTCGTTGTTGAAAGACTTCCTGGAGCGGAGGGGGACACACACCTCCTCGCCAAAGCTGATAAATGATGTAACAGTGTCTGTGTATACATCCAGATTGTTACCAGCCTCTGGCCCCGCCCACTCCACCAAGTCCTGGTCACAGCCTGCACTCTCCAACCAGGCGCAGAGTCGCTCACATGCCTCACTGGACCACACCCTGAAGCGCCGTACAACAGGCTTAGAGAGTTTTAACCTCTGCCTGTAGCGAGGGATCAGGTGTATGAGGATGTGGTCACTGTGGCTCAGTGCGGCACGGGGGACAGAATGGTAGGCTTGTCGAGCTGTACAGTAGCAATGGTCCAGAGTGTTCACCCCCCTGGTGGGACACGTGACTTGCTGCCTGTATTTGGGGAGCACCCGGCTAAGATTAGCCTGGTTAAAATCCCCGATAACAACAACAAAACTGTCCGGGTAACTACGTTCCACACTCATCAATTGCTCTGCCAGTGTGTCTACTGCTGCGGTGACGTCAGCATCAGGTGGAATGTAGACACACGCGAGAATGAATGAGCTGAACTCGCGGGGGGAATAGAATGGACGACAGAGGATGAATAGGGATTCTATAGCCGTGGAACAGTGTTTGTGGAGCACTGTCACCTCGGAACTCCAGCGCTCGTTTACAAAGAACAGTAACCCCCCACCCCTAGACTTGCTCACCGCCTCGAAGTCTCTGTCAGCCCGGAACGCGGAGAATCCCTCTAGCTCCACCGCCTCGTCAGGAACAGATGGCGACAGATGGGTCTCCGTAAACGCGAAGACAGCCGAGGAGTGGAAGTCGCTGTTCCTCGCAACGAGACACCGGAGTTCATCCATTTTATTGCAAAGGGAGTTCACGTTGCTCAGAAAAATGCCCGGTAGTGGTGGTCGCGTCCCTCTCCGCCGAAGGCGAACCAAGCAGCCGGCTCTCCGACCTCGCTGCCTCCTGATCCACCTCACAGCACTGGCGAAAAACGCGGTCCCCCTCACAAGCATATCCAGAATGTCCGTGGAACGGGTGAGTAGTTTGGGGAAGATGTCCGGTGGGGTTAAACCCCGATGTGCAGTGGAGGTGGTGGTGGAGGTGGTGGTGGTGGTGGAGGTGGAGGTGGTGGAGGTGGTGGTGGTGGAGGTGGAGGTGGTGGAGGTGGTTGTGGTGGTGGAGGTGGTGGTGGAGGTGGTGGTGGAGGTGGTGGTGGTGGTGGAGGTGGTGGTGGAGGTGGAGGTGGTGGTGGAGGTGGTGGTGGAGGTGGAGGTGGAGGTGGTGGTGGTGGAGGTGGAGGTGGTGGAGGTGGTGGTGGTGGTGGTGGAGATGGTGGAGGTGGAGGTGGTGGAGGTGGAGGTGGTGGAGGTGGAGGTGGTGGTGGAGGTGGTGGAGGTGGTGGAGGTGGTGGTGGTGGTGGTGGAGGTGGTGGAGGTGGTGGAGGTGGAGGTGGGTGTGTTGGAGTTTGAGGTCTCTGGAGTTTATTGACTGCAGTTTTAGTTCTGTGAGACGTATGAATATGTAAATCTGTATGTAAATCTGTCCATTTGAAGTTGAGGGCAAAACGTTTCCTTGTATGGTCATGTTGTTCGAGGTTGCTATGGTAACCGTAAGAGACACAAATGAGGTCAACTGTGTGACATTTCTAAATGCATGTAGTGGTTTCAACACCTCCTCCCTCTCTCTTCTCTCTCCTCCTCTTCTCTCTCCTCTCTCTTCTCTCTCCTCCTCTTCTCTCTTCTCTCTCCTCCCCCTCTCTCTCTCCTCCCTCTCTCTTCTCTCTCCTCCCCCTCTCTCCTCCCTCTCTCTTCTCTCCTTCCTCTCTCTCCTCCCTCTCTTCTCTCTCCTCCCCCTCTCTTCTCTCTCCTCCCTCTCTCTTCTCTCTCCTCCCTCTCTCTCTCCTCCCTCTCTCTTCTCTCTCCTCCCTCTCTCTTCTCTCTCCTCCCTCTCTTCTCTCTCCTCCTCTTCTCTCTTCTCTCACCTCCTCTTCTCTCTCTCTCTTCTCTCCTCCCTCTCTTCTCTCTCCTCCTCTGTCACAGTGCGAGAGGTAAACAGACTGTTTAAGAGGCAGAATCCCCGGAAGGCAGCTGGTCCGGATTCCGTCTCTCCCTCTGTCCTGAAGCACTGCGCCGACCAGCTGGCCCCGGTGTTTACCCACATCTTCAACGCCTCGCTGGAGCTGTGTCACGTCCCAGCGTGCTTCAAGGCATCAACCATCATCCCCGTCCCCAAGAAGGCCAAGGTCACAGGCCTCAACGACTACAGACCCGTCGCTCTGACCTCTGTCGTCATGAAGGTCCTGGAGCGCCTTGTCCTGGCCTACCTGAAGCTCATCACGGATCCTGTGCTGGACCCCCTGCAGTTCGCGTACAGAGCCAATAGATCCACGGAGGACGCCGTGAACATGGCTCTGCACTACGTACTAGAACACCTAGACACTGCAGGCAACTACGCCAGGATCCTGTTCGTGGACTTCAGCTCGGCCTTCAACACGATCCTCCCACACATCCTGGAGCACCAGCTATCCCTGCTGCAGGTGCCGGTCTCCACCTGCAGGTGGATCACGGACTTCCTGATTGACAGGTCTCAGCGGGTGAAGCTGGGGAAGAGCATTTCCAGCTCCAGGTCCACCAGCACGGGCTCCCCGCAGGGCTGCGTCCTGTCTCCAGCACTATTCTCCCTTTACACCAACAGCTGTGTCTCCCGCCACCCCTCGGTCAAGCTCCTGAAGTTTGCAGATGACACCACCCTGGTGGGCCTCATCTCCGGGGGGGACGAATCTGCCTACAGGGGTGAGATCGAGGGGCTGCAGAGCTGGTGCAGTTTAAACAATCTGGAGCTAAATGCTCTGAAAACAGTGGAGATGGTGGTGGACGTCCGAAGGAAAGCAGCCCTGCCCCCTCCCATCACGCTGGGAGGTACCCCGGTGGCCTCCGTGGAGTCATGCCGCTTTCTAGGCATGACCATCTCCCGGGACCTAAAGTGGGAGCAGAACACCGAGGCCCTCACGAAGAAGGCCCAGAAGAGGATGTTCTTCCTCCGGCAGCTGAGGAAACTCAGGCTGCCGAGGTCCATGATGGTCCAGTTTTACACGGCCATCATAGAGTCCATCCTCACCCACTCCATCATCACCTGGTTCCCTGCTGCAACGACCAAGGACAAGGCCAAGTTGCAGCGGGTGCTACGTTCAGCAGAGAGGGTGATCGGCTGTCCCTTGCCCTCCCTCAACTCCCTGCATGACACCAGGGCTCTGAGGAGGGCAAGGAAGATCATGGCAGACCCCTTCCACCCCGGCCACGGCCTCCTCACCCTGCTTCCCTCTGGAAGAAGGTTGCGGCTGCCTAAGGCACTGAAGGCCCGCCACAGGCTCAGTTTCTACCCCTCAGCCGCCAGGCTGATAAATGACTCTGGCTTCCCCCCCGCCCCCGCCCCCAAGTCTGCCCAGGACTGAATATGCACTGGACTCACTGTAAAAACTCTGCACTGCACTTTATACCGCACTATCCAATGCACTGTTGTCTGTCCTGTGTTGTTGTTGTTGTGTTGTCCTGTTTTTTGACACGTGAAAAAAGTATAAACGCACTTGCTGTGGTGACGAAGCAAATTCCTATATGTGTAATGCATAGTGGCAATAAACGTTATCTGAATCTGAATCTGAATCTGAATCTCCTCCTCTTCTCTCTTCTCTCTTCTCTCACCTCCTCTTTCCTCAGTCTCTTCCCATATCAACACCGTCACTGGGCTCGGAGTGGAACAAGTCAGAGGTGTTTGGGTGTTCAGTTCAGCTTGAGTCCAGCTCTGCAGACTGCCTGCCTGTCCATCACTTCAGTCCCACAGCCCCGTAGTCAAGTCTCTCTCTCATAGCCTCTCTATCTCTCCCCCCCCCCCTCTCTCTCTCTCTCTTTCTATCAAGCAACACTTGTCTGGGTCACCGTCACACACCCCTCCTTTCTCCCGCCACCCGTCCCATTAAGAGATGAGACAGCTGTTGGTCTTGTTCATCGGGGGCCTGATCCCCGTGTCTTTGGGGAAGGTCTCCCTGCGCCGCCTCAGCGCCGGGCTCAGCCGGCTGGGCAGGTTAGTCTGCTGCAGGAGCTCTCTCCTCCCTCTCTCTTCTCTCTCCTCCCTCTCTCATCTCTCTCCTCCCTCTCTCTCCTCTCTCCTCCCTCTCTCTTCTCTCTCCTCCCCCTCTCTCCTCCCTCTCTCTTCTCTCTCCTCCCTCTCTCTCCTCCCTCTCTCTTCTCTCTCCTCCCCCTCTCTCCTCCCTCTCTCTTCTCTCTCCTCCCTCTCTCTTCTCTCTCCTCCCTCTCTCTTCTCTCTCCTCCTCTTCTCTCTCCTCCCTCTCTCTCCTCCCTCTCTCTTCTCTCTCCTCCTCTTCTCTCTTCCCTCTTCTCTCACCTCCTCTTCTCTCTCCTCCCTCTCTCTCCTCCCTCTCACCTCCAGCACGTTGGCGTTCTCCTTGGCCGAAGCCTCCAGGAAGCTGTTGTTCCAGTCCATCTCCACGGTCGACAGGACGTCGTCGCTCGCCACCTGCCTCTCGCCCCCCCGGTCCGACTTGTTGCCCACGACGACGATGGGCGTGTACTTGTCCTCCTTGACCTCCAGGATCTCGTTGCGGAGGCTCTTGACGGCCTCCAGGGACTCGGGGTCGTCCACGGCGTAGACGAGGGCGAAGGCGTCGCTGTTCTGGATGCTGATAAACCATTTTCTCTGTTTCTGTTGATTGAAGGAAGTGGATTGGGAAGTGGAGCTAGCCTTTGTGATTGGACGTAGAGGAAAACACATTAAGGTGAGTTTGATAAACCCTCTAGGTATGATGCCTATGATGTATGACACTAATTACACATTTTTACCATATTTAACTAAATGTCTCCCTCAATAATATACACATACACACACAAACATAAACTCTCTCTCAGGAAGAGGATGCTCTCTCCTACGTGGCTGGGTTTACAGTGGCTAATGATGTCAGCGCACGTGATTGGCAGATGAAACGCAATGGGAAGCAGTGGCTGCTGGGAAAAACCTTTGACAGCTTCTGCCCTCTTGGTCCAGCCTTAGTGACCACCGCTGCTGTGAACGGTGAGAGAAGACAGCGATAAAGTACAGGAGCACATATTGTGAAAGAGTAATTGTTTGTGAATAGTACTCTTTTAATCATGTATTAGAAAGTCATGGCTGTTTTTCTGTGTATTTGTTGTCAATCAGACCCTCATAAACTGGGTGTTCGCTGTCTGGTGAACGGAGCAACAGTCCAAAGCAGCAACACAGACCAATTGATCTTTAAGACAGAGAAGCTGGTAGCCTGGGTCTCACAGTAAGGACTGTTGGTTATCATACACAGGTCACCTTCGTAACACTAATGGAGCTGGCTTAATACATCATAATGATGCCCTATCTTGACATCTGGTGGTATCTTACAATTGAGTCCACACAGGCAATGGAACAGAGTAGCAGTGGCGGATACAGAAAGTGGCTGATGGGTGGGCCTGGAAAAATCTGGGTAGGCCTGAGTGAAACTCATCACCGCACGTTTTAGACCTATGTATGAGCAGCCAGATGGATGGAACACAACCGGGCTCGCGATCATAGGCGCCGATTTATGTTTCTGCCCGTGGGTGCTCGAAACATTTGGGTACGACCAACACGCATGCACACACACGCACACGCACGCACGCACACACGCAAAATATTCGCAGGGATTGGAGGAGATCACTATGCAGACCATGAAACGGAAAATAAATAAAGTAAACCCAGAGAATGCAACGGACAGCCAAACAAGTTATTATAATACACACACGCAAGGCATTCAAGCGCACGCAATAGTCAATGAATTAACCAATAACCATCAACTATGGAGGACCAAGTCTGACAGAATTAACAATAAATATATAGGTACATAAATGAATGTATGAACAAATAAATGAACGAATACACACAGTATAACGAAATACAATTCTATATGTATTTATTCTTATTAATACATGAATTATGAGCTTATTAGTGGTTAGTGGTTAGGGTGGTTAGTGGCAGGCCTCCCTGCACAGCGGGCTGTAATCATACAAACACAAATGAAATAGCCAATCAGTAGCCTGTCACAATTCAGAACTCCCTCGCTCACAGAGGGTGCCTGCAATCATAAATGTATGCCACGGTGGGCCAGACTAAAATATGAAACCATGGCCTACCTTATCGGTTGGTTATACAAGGCGGAGTCGTCTGGGTTTTGAATTGAATAAATTGATGACTCGTGTTTGTCACAGGCCTGCCGGAGACGTTTCCAATTGTTGTATCCATCTCTTATAAAAGTGAACTCCGTGTGCGCCTCTGGGAAATGTCGACACACTTTACAAAAAATAGCGTCTCTTTCTTTACTATATATTCCATCCACTTGAACTTCTCGTACCAATTTCTACTGAAGGAGCGCGATTTCCCATCTATTACAGTGGTAGGGAATGTTACCAGCTTTGGTTGAGTGGCTGGTTCCTCCATGGCTGACAGATCCGAGTGTAGTCCTACCAGTTAGCTCTTCACAAGCCGGTGGCAATGTCGGTCGCTTCGGTGGAGCTTTAGCGTGTATGCTCAAGTTAGCATTAGATGTTGAAGCTGTGGCCATTTCTCCCTCTTTATCCCCAGGGCCAGCACACATCTCATCACAATCCTCCTCTCTGTCTTTGGACAAGGCCTGGTCCAAACTTTCATTATTTTCACTGACTTCCAGACGTGGCTTTTTAAGAAAGCGGGTCAATGTTAGCTGTTTAGCCATCGTAGCGCGCACACTGAACAACTGGTCAAGGTCAACTGAACAATCAGAGTAAACGTAAAAGAGGAAGCCATGTAAACGTAAGAGAGGAAGTTGAATATTATTAGTATTAATACATACTTTTAATCATTTCCAAGACAAAACTATTCACATTACAGTTAGTTAGTGAAAATTAAACTTTAAAAATATTTTATTATTAAAAAATATGTATTTTTATGAATCTGACTGGGTGGGCCAGCTGTCAATCTGGGTGGGCCTAGAGTAGTAGTGTTTGTTGAAGTGTGCTTAACCCAACCTGTGTTTCTTGTATGCATCTACTATGTGTTTGTGTCCTGTTAGGTTTGTGACGCTGAGTCCAGGTGATGTGTTTCTGACCGGTACTCCTCCAGGTGTGGGTGTGTTCCGGGACCCACCAGTCTTCCTCAAGGTGATTGCAGCAAACTACCCGTGGTGTAGTGGTTACATCTTTTCTAGTGTCTTCTGTTGACTACCAAATCAACACCTAGCTACTGCCCCATGTCTAAATCTGAAAGATGGTGTATTCAATTTGACAAAAATATCCACTAAGCCTATAAGAAGAAACTTTAGCTCTAGTACCTCCATATTGCTTACATCTGTCTGACCCTTTCATATCAATATGCAGGTGTTTAAGATGGGGCTTATGGGTTGATGTAGACTTCAGCATATGTAAGGACTAATGGAGAATTCCCCTGTGTGTTTCAGAAAGGAGATGTGGTGGAGTGTCAGATAGACCAGGTGGGAGCCATAAGGAACACAGTGGTCTGACTCCCAGCCAGCTGATTCGTCATATCTCCTGTCAATCATTGAATGATTGCAATTGATTGGTGTCTTTATGGACCCACGTGCAATTACTGTCAGTCATCAGACCAAGTGGGAGCCATAAAGAACACAGTGGTCTGAATCACAGCCATCTGATTGGTCATATCTCCTGTCAGTCATTGAATGATTGCAATTGATTGGTCGCTTTATGGACCCAAGTGCAATCACTGTCAGTGTCATAAGATCACTGAGTAATGTTGAGCTAAACTGATTACATTTATCAAATTAGATTGATATCTAAATGGTGCATGTTTTCCTATAAAAATCAATAGATTTTGTTTGTGGAATGGACTGGATATCTTTTATAAAATCAAGTACTTTCTTCACATGCGTGTCCTGTGATGATTTCTTTTTAATCAAATTAAATCTACTGTCCGACTTCAACGTACCTGGCCAAAAGAAATAAATAGAGCACCATAGACACATAGAACGTAAGAGGCACCATAGAAACATAGAACGTAAGAGGCACCATAGACACATGTCACATAAGAGGCACCATAGACACATAGAACGTAAGAGGCACCATAGACACATGTCACATAAGAGGCACCATAGACACATAGAACGTAAGAGGCACCATAGACACATAGAACGTAAGAGGCACCATAGAAACATCAGTGTTTCCTCTACATGCATTTATTCGTGGCGGGCCGCCACAATAGAATTTCCTCCGCCACCATTCAGATTTCTCAAAAAAAAAAAAAAAAAAAATAGCCCGCTTTTCAGACCTTCACAGCGCTAGACACACCCACAAGCGCGAAGCGACGCGCTTGCAAAACTGTTTTGTGATTGGTCGAATACATCTAGGCTGCGTCTAGTCTACAAACTACTTCAAATGTTACAATCCATTACAGATTGATTAGCAACACTGCATCAGCACGACGGTGGGTTATTGCATTCTATGGTTCGTGTTCTTATACCAGTGCTCAGTATACAAGTATTTTAAATGAACATTCGTAATGTAGTCTGATGTTCATGGTCAACTAAATCAGGCTATTTTGTGAAACAATTATGTTTCCGCTACCTTAGAACTACTTAAAGTAATTGCCAGAAATGTTAGCTAGCAATGTTAGCTAGCTATGTGTTCATAAATTCCTGGTTCCATTTTCAGATGAGTTTGTTAAAGTATTTCAAACGAAAAGTACCAGAAGATGAGGAAGATGGTCAGGTAACCACACATAGTGAAAAATATGATGATAAATACGATGTAATAATATGATGAGACGGTATGATATGGCACGTGGTCATATGGTGGTCTTGCGGCCTGTCTCGTTCCAGCGAGTCAACTCGTATACATTGTGCGCTCTGCGCTGCGGGCTATCTTGTAACTTCGCAAACAATAGCAGCATTTAAAATGTTTTTTTTAAAAGTTTAGTTTATGTTCAACTGGAAAAGGTAGTGAGCACAGAATTTCGTGTTTTGAATCTGCTAAAATTGCCTTTTAAAAAAGCCTGGAGCAGGAGAGAAGAGTGGAGCAGCAGAGAAAAGAGTAGCAGGAGAGAAGGGTGGAGGAGAGAAGAGTGGAGCAGCAGAGAAGAGTGGAGCAGCAGAGAAGAGTGGAGGAGAGAAGAGTGGAGCAGCAGAGAAGAGTGGAGCAGAGAAGAGTGGAGCAGCAGAGAAGAGTGGAGGAGAGAAGAGTGGAGCAGCAGAGAAGAGTGGAGCAGCAGAGAAGAGTGGAGGAGAGAAGAGTGGAGCAGCAGAGAAGAGTGGAGGAGAGAAGAGTGGAGCAGCAGAGAAGAGTGGAGCAGGAGAGAAGAGTGGAGCAGCAGAGAAGAGTGGAGGAGAGAAGAGTGGAGCAGCAGAGAAGAGTGGAGCAGCAGAGAAGAGTGGAGCAGCAGAGAAGAGTGGAGGAGAGAAGAGTGGAGCAGCAGAGAAGAGTGGAGGAGAGAAGCGTGGAGGAGAGAAGAGTGGAGCAGCAGAGAAGAGTGGAGGAGAGAAGAGTGGAGCAGCAGAGAAGAGTGGAGGAGAGAAGAGTGGAGCAGCAGAGAAGAGTGGAGGAGAGAAGAGTGGAGGAGAGAAGAGTGGAGGAGAGAAGAGTGGAGGAGAGAAGAGTGGAGCAGCAGAGAAGAGTGGAGCAGGAGAGAAGAGTGGAGCAGCAGAGAAGAGTGGAGGAGAGAAGAGTGGAGCAGCAGAGAAGAGTGGAGGAGAGAAGAGTGGAGGAGCAGAGAAGAGTGGAGGAGAGAAGAGTGGAGCAGCAGAGAAGAGTGGAGGAGAGAAGAGTGGAGCAGCAGAGAAGAGTGGAGCAGGAGAGAAGAGTGGAGCAGCAGAGAAGAGTGGAGGAGAGAAGAGTGGAGCAGCAGAGAAGAGTGGAGGAGAGAAGAGTGGAGCAGCAGAGAAGAGTGGAGCAGCAGAGAAGAGTGGAGCAGCAGAGAAGAGTGGAGGAGAGAAGAGTGGAGCAGCAGAGAAGAGTGGAGCAGCAGAGAAGAGTGGAGCAGCAGAGAAGAGTGGAGGAGAGAAGAGTGGAGCAGCAGAGAAGAGTGGAGCAGCAGAGAAGAGTGGAGCAGCAGAGAAGAGTGGAGGAGAGAAGAGTGGAGCAGCAGAGAAGAGTGGAGCAGCAGAGAAGAGTGGAGGAGAGAAGAGTGGAGCAGCAGAGAAGAGTGGAGGAGAGAAGAGTGGAGCAGCAGAGAAGAGTGGAGGAGAGAAGAGTGGAGCAGCAGAGAAGAGTGGAGGAGAGAAGAGTGGAGCAGTAGAGAAGAGTGGAGCAGCAGAGAAGAGTGGAGGAGAGAAGAGTGGAGGAGAGAAGAGTGGAGCAGCAGAGAAGAGTGGAGCAGGAGAGAAGAGTGGAGGAGAGAAGAGTGGAGCAGCAGAGAAGAGTGGAGCAGCAGAGAAGAGTGGAGCAGCAGAGAAGAGTGGAGGAGAGAAGAGTGGAGCAGCAGAGAAGAGTGGAGGAGAGAAGAGTGGAGCAGCAGAGAAGAGTGGAGCAGCAGAGAAGAGTGGAGCAGCAGAGAAGAGTGGAGGAGAGAAGAGTGGAGCAGCAGAGAAGAGTGGAGGAGAGAAGAGTGGAGGAGAGAAGAGTGGAGCAGCAGAGAAGAGTGGAGGAGAGAAGAGTGGAGCAGCAGAGAAGAGTGGAGCAGGAGAGAAGAGTGGAGCAGCAGAGAAGCAGGGAGACAAAGGAAAACACAGACTCTCAGGCTGGGACCCTAAATGGGCAGAGAACAGGAAGTTCCCATGGCTGTACAACAGTGACCGTGGTGAGTATACTATTTACACCATATCATGCACTTCAGAATATTTCAGTGCAATATGACCAATAATGCCAATTTACTCTGTCCTTACAGGAATGTTTTGCCGCTTATGTCGGCAACATAAACAGACCCCAAAGGGAGGACCAGCAGGAGCCAATCGGCCATTTATAGAGACAGGCAGCCAACAATATAGGCTTGATCAATTGGACAGGCATGCGAGGACAGAGCACCACAAACAAAGTGTGAAGTGTCATGCTTCAGTGGCACAAGGTGAACTTTCTTCTTTAGATATAGGAAGCTATTTTAATTGATAAAGGACTATCAGGTATAACCAGCTTTTGTTGCAATAACCATTTGTACCTGCTTTGTATAGGTTCTTCAGTTGTGACTGCATTCAACCCAGTCATCAATTTAGAGCATGAGGCCATCATTGGGGGGTTTAAATGCCTCTATCACCTCACCAAGCGAGAGCAGGCACACCACACCAATTATCCTGCTCTCCTTGAACTTGCCGAGTTGCTGGGGTGTGACTACTTCAAAAAGCTGAAGGTAAACAATGATCATGCTTGCTATGTTGTTCTTGTTCTTGTTCGTTGTTCTTGTTCTTGTTCGCAAATTATCTTCAAAATGTAATATTCCAACTATAATCAAATGTATTTTTAGATAAGGAAACAGACCACCTACCGGTCCCATGTCATCATAGATGAAATGTTGGAGATTTTGGCTAAAGTGGTCATGGAGCCAATCCTCCAAAACATCCACTCGTCCTTGGCTATTGGGCTGGAGGTGGATGAGAGCACAGACGTCTCTGTGCAGAAGCAGCTGGATATACACATCAGGTACTATTCAAATCAAAGTACACTGATTGTGTCTGAGTAATACATATATGTTGAGGATGTCTTTTTGTGCTTTTCAGATATATGGACAATGAAGGCCAGCTCCACAGCCAGTTCCTCGATCTGGTGTCAGTGTCTGACGGAAAGGCAGCTACTATAGTGGCTGCCATAAAGGATGTGCTGCACAAAAACAAGGTTCCAACCGAAAGGTTATTTGGATTGGGAACAGATGGAGCTGCTGTAATGACCGGTATGAGACACAACATGAGCAAGTGGAATTACTGTAAATGGGTTTTTATTTTTACTGCATGTTTTAGTTGCTCAGACACTGACCATGAAATGGTATCTGCATGTCTTGATTCGATTATATTTATTTTCCTGTAACAGGGCGGGTGAATGGTGTGGCCAAGCAGCTGCAGGACGACTTCCCCTGGATGCTGCCAGTGGCGTGTGCTGCCCATCGCCTCGCCCTGGCATGTAGGGATGCCTCATCTGCGGTCCCCTACATGGCTACCTTCAGGGACCACTTGCAGCAGCTCCATCTATACTTTCATAACAGCGCCAACAGAACGGCCGTTATGAAAGCTGCAGCACAGACCTTGGGCCTCACTGACTTAAAAATGAAGGTGAGATCACAGAAAAACATAATAAAATACTTTTAACTTTTAACAGTAATGTTGGCCATGATTGTGTACTTCAGATGCACTTCCTGTGTTCTGAATGTCTTCTCTCATGACGGAAATATGTTTCAGCAAGTGAAGGACACACGCTAGCTGTCCCAGCACCTGGCAGTAATGAATTTGCAGCGGAACCTCAGTGCAGTCCTGGGTGCCTTGGCTGATGAGACAGAGTACCATAAGTGCCCAATAGCCAAGGGCCTGTATGGGTTCTGCTGCACCTACCGCTTCGTTGCAGCGGTCTATCTGCAGGCGGATGTTCTGCCACATCTGGCTCGGCTGTCCAAGATGTTCCAGAAAGAAAATGTCAACTTCTTGGCCATCAAAGAGCAGGTATTTCCTAAAGGCAAATCACTTTTAACATGTTGCTCTAGAACTCAATAGAACTAATCATAGCCTTACTGGAAAAAAATTAAGCCTGGCCCTTGTGTGACTACCTTTATGAGGTCCCAGTGACGATGGCGTGCCTGAGGACCATCAGAGATGCAGGAGATGCACAGCCCCCTGGCTCATTCTTGGCCCAGCTCAATAATGAGCTTGATAACCCTGCAGGATTAGGGGCGTTTAATATCACCCATGAGGAGGAGAGGGAGAGGAGAGGCAGAGGCCAGCTGGAGCAGACTAGGGAGGCACTCTGGTCCCGGTTCAGGACGCAGGTACATTTGTTTTGGATGTTACATGTTGATCTACTCTAGTACTATAAGTGTTAATCTAGTAAGTACTATAATAAGTCTGATGAAATTAAACAAAATACCAGATAGGCACTAAGGTAGCCATCCCAATTGTGTTTTGGAGGAACCAACATGACATTCAGTTTTCATTGCAAAACCACTAAAGCTATCCAAACTCCAAAGCTATCCAAACTTGCAGTCTTCCACTAGTATTGTATGTTTATCCTCTATACAGGGCATTTCTGTAAAAGACTCCCAGCACTCAAACTAGTCTGTTATTTGTGCCATGTTTAGGTAATGGAGCCCTATCTGGATGGCCTCCAGGATAGCCTGGACAGAAGGTTCCAGAACCTGGACATCATGGGGGCATTTCATGTTCTGGGACCCCAAGCAGCCAAGGAGGATGATGCCGTCAACATTGCACATCTTACCTCCCTGTCTGCAAAATTCCTGCAGCAGTCTGGAGGAAATGTACCGGTACTGCAAGAATGGCCTTCTTATAAGCAGCATGTGCTGATTAGAGCATTCAAGGTAAAATCTGAAAGTCACAATTAATAGTTCTGCAGAAAGATAATTGAGGACCCCAGAATAATGTTGTCTCACTGTGTTATGTGTTTCAGAATATGGACCAGCTCACTATGATGGGTAAACTGTCATCCCAGCACGATGAATGGGGACAGCTCTACCCATGTCTGAGTCAGCTGGCCTCACAGTTCCCATCTCCAGTGTGAACTGTGAGAGGGACTTTTCCACAATGAATAGGGTAATTTACTAAGTAATCTAAATCTGATATTGTTTGATTTCTCTCACCTTCCCACATACTTATATATTTTTGTCATTGTTTTTGTCAATATTTTTGTCATTGTTTCTATTTGCAGGTGAAGACTGACCTGAGAAACAGACTGCAGGGGGACCATCTGGCCGCCTGCATGATACTGAGCATCAACGGGCCGCCAATAACCGAGTTCCCTTATGACAGAGCCTTAGAGCTCTTCTTCGAAAAAACAAGAAAAATAAAGTGCTCTCAGCCAGGCTGCACACTTTGCCACTAAGGCCCCCCCCCCTCCAAAAAAAGCATGACCCTCCCCTGTTTTTCCACCTAAGAAAAATCCACCTCTACCAGAAAACTGCATTACTTACTTTACTCATGTACTTATTATTGTGATTATGTACCTTGCTGCAATGCTAATGTTGAAAACATTAGGACACAGGAATTGCACACTACCTGACTACTTGAGAAATACCTGAACACTTTCATTTTCATCTTGTTGAACTTTGCACAGCATGTTACACTATTGATTGCACTTTAATTCTGCTGTAGTGCGACTACCATCACTTATCACTTTATTCCTTATCATTACTTAATTTACTTATTTACTTGTGATTATTGTGATGATGGTATTGTTGTGATTATGTACCTTGCTGCAAAGCTAATGTTGAAGAACCACAGCCAAAGATTTGTATTATTGTGTACTGTAAAATAAATTCTGATTCTGATTCAAGATTTTTTTGTATCATTAAAATAATAATAGTTACAACAACCATAAAGCCTCCATAATGATAATGAAAAGAAGGGGAGACGATTTTTTTATTGACAACGGAATTACATGCTGGAAAAACATGCAGACACAGACAATAAGAGACACACGGGAGAAGTACGGGAAAACATTTTATTTTTTTGGGCCATCCTCGAGGCCTGCAGTCAGCGCTACCCGCCACCATTGTAAAAATTCCTGAAGGAAACACTGAACATGTTACATAAGAGGCACCATAGAAACATGTTACATAAGAGGCACCATAGAAGCATGTTACATAAGAGGCACCATAGAAACATGTTACATAAGAGGCACCATAGAAACATGTCACATAAGAGGCACCATAGAAACATAGAACGTAAGAGGCACCATAGAAACATGTTACATAAGAGGCACCATAGACACATAGAACGTAAGAGGCACCATAGACATGTACCTGCATGTAAAACAACAAATGTTGTACAACAAAACAAAACAAGAAGGTGTATTAATCGTAGAGGTACTGGGTGATGAAGTGATGTAGTTTCTGTCTGTTGACTGTCAGCTGGAAGAGAGGACTGACTCCCAGGAACACACACCCGCTCTGCTGCTCCTCTACCAGTACCTGAGGACAAACACACACGGGAATAAATGTAACAACTTATGGATTAACATTTGGATCCACAATGACACAAAGGACACACAAGTGGGTGCTACACATTGGTAGTGATGAGATGAGTTCTACCCCTCTTACAATAATAGCACATTGCATGTCTAGAAAGGCGCTATATAAATGCAATCAATTAATTATTAATAATAATATATTATATATCAGACCTCTGACCCGAATCCTTATAAGCCACTGATATTAATTATTAATAATAATTTATAACATACTAACACAAGCAGGATGGGTACACACGCACACGCACACGCACACGCACACGCACACGCACACGCACACGCACACACACACACACACACACACACTTACCCCCAGGTCTGTCAGTGTCCTGACCGTGGTGCGTGCCACTTCCTCTGAACAACTGTCTATGTTAACACAAAAACAAACACAGCTGTAAATGTCTTTGGTTCAAAGTTGTATTCAGCTCAACATCAGAGCTGTTTTGAGATTCTTTAAATCAATATGTAGCCTCATGGTAAGGTGGCACAGTGTGACTAATGCGGTTTATCTATTGTGTATTACATTGACAGGTTTCCACTTTCATGTTACAGCCCCCTCAGTGAGTCTGCTGTGTGTGTGTGTGTAGTCTCACCATAGTGTCCTCTGTCTTTCTTGGCCAAGTCACACAGATGGGAGTGTATCTGGGCCACACACACAGCCTCTGCAGGGGTCACACATACATTTTACACACATTTTTTCTTTGGTCTCCATTGATTTAGTCACTGTAATTGTGGCCATCGTTAAAGGATACAAATCCCATTACCTTTGAACAGAGTATGATTATCAAGCTAACATTTGCGTAATGGAATGCACATGCCTGCTCTGTACTAAAAAACTGCAAATATTCCACTTGTGCATGGATGGATGGATGGACATGCATGCAGACAGACAGACAGACAGACAGGCACACACAGAGACACACACACACACACACACACACACACACACACACACGCACACACACACCTGGCAGAGGTGTGTGTAGGAGGTGCAGTCCCTCTATGGCCCAGCCTAGTGCCCTCAATTGGGCAGCCAGAAGACTGCAGAGGAAGAACAGCATCTCTGGACACTGAGAGGGCTGACTCAACTAGAGAGAGAGAGAGAAAGAGACAGGGAGAGGGGTTGAGGGTGTAGAGATAGGAAGTTTATTTTATACATATTATAATATTGTATATACTCAACATACAAATATATAGGTTTCTGTGTGTGTGTGTGTGTGTGTGTGTGTGTGTGTGTGTGTGTGTGTGTACGAGTGTGTGTACCTTGTAGGAGCGTGTGTCATTTTCTTCACAGTCAGAGTCACTGTGGTTTGGGTCATCTGAGGCCCTCCAGTTCAGAGTGTCCTCCAGTTCAGAGTCCTTCCAGAAATCATAGATAGGTCTGTCCCTGACCACCTACACACAGGAGAGGAATGAACCAAGGAAGAAAGTGAACAAATTGAAATTCAGTTATAGGCCCCTACAGTGAGATGATAAATGTGTGCATCAATGTATGAAACTTTGTGTGTGTGTGTGTGTGTGTCTCACCTCCTCCATGACAAGGACGCCACAGCGTACCAGACTGTCCACTGCATCCAGAGCAAAGCTATGAGAAGACTGACATGGCTAGAGAGACAGAGAGAGAGAGAGAGAGAGAGAGAGATACAGATGACAGATGACAGAGAGAGAGTTCTGTTAAAGATGTTGATCTGTAAAGGACTCTCTGTAACCCAATTGTAGGGCTTCCATGTAACCTGAATGGACTGTATGTAATGTAACTTCATAGAGCATCTGTAACCTGTAAAGATTCTTCGTAACATTATTATTTTTTTTGAATCAGAAGTCAATGGCAGTAAATGGGAAACTGCCATTTTTAGATTGTATCAACTTTGCCCTTTGTCTTTGCAAGTTATGTAAGAGAATATTCCCTCAATAGGAAAACAACATTTGTCATTACATTATAGCAGACAGATTCAAGTGAATGGTTGGGTTGATTCTCCTGAAAGACCATGCATTGGGTTGATTCTCCTGAAAGACCATGCATAAAAGCTCTCTGGCTGGATTGGGATAGTTAGTTTGGATAGAGTTAGAGGTTTGCTATTCTTCCATTCAAAGTCAACTGGGGGAAATCAGAACAATGGTGTTGCTGGTTCACATCCAAGATCTGGAGAAAATAAGATCCGAACCGGAATTGTAATCTCAGTTGAGTTGCCAACCCATCAGTTGGACAGACAGAGACAGAGAGGGTCAGCTAACAACAGCATGACATGTTAGGGGAGGGGAAGAGATAGAGAGAGGGGGGGGAGAAAAGATAGAAGTAATAGGAGAAAAATGTGAGTGGAGAGAGAAACAGGGCTTTAAGGAGAGAACTAAAAGGGACAGTGGGAGGGATGAGTGAAGAGAGGAAAGGCCTGGTATTTATGGCTTTGATTAAAGGCCTTTGAGGACAGAATACCTCTCTCTCCCTCTCTGTCTCTCTCTGGCTGAGTTAAGAGGCTGCAGGGCCAGATGAATGGCTGTCCTGCTCCATTAAACATCCATTGAATAAGATGCGCTGGCCAGGCAGTGTGTGTGTGTGTGTGTGTGTGTTGTGAGAGAAAATTATTATATGTAATAAGCTACATTTAAGAATCAAAAACATCATCTTGGGTTGAATGTCTGCAGCAGGCTGTAGAAGATGATTTCCTGTTGTCACACAGTAGAACCAGTTTCTCTACTTGAAGCTTGACATGGGCTAAGACAATAGACACATTTACATGATTACAAAGACCTGATTGCCCTACCATCTAGAGCAGTTTTGGACCTTTGTGTTGCCCCAGACCCAGTACTCTAAGACCAGACTAAACCAGTTTGTGGCTATTGTGTTCCCTTTTCACCTTTGTGTAACTAGGAGAAAGTGGGGGCCGATTTCCCCCTTAACCTTCATCCCCCATCATCTTCCTCAATGTACAAGTCCACACCCATTGCTCATGATTGGTCTAAACCTCACCTGAGGGCGGACCCCTTACCTGAAGGTACCTGATTGTATAAATACTGAGATGAAATGAATGATCTGGACTTTACGAGGAACTTTCACTGTTAAGACTTGTCTGACGTGCTTGTAAACTTCCTCCTTCTGCAGAAGAATATTAAATATCTTTTCTTATACATCTTGAAACGAAACAGGCTGCCATTATTGAATAATTTGCTCTAACAAGTTGGCGACGAGGAAACAAAGGGAGCGGCTGCGGAGGTATCCTGTTTTGTCCGTTTTCAGCCATTTTCAGCTGACGAGCTGTTTTTGAGACGGAACTCTCGCGTTTTCACCTAGCAAGTGACGCGGTCAAGAGATCCCCTCTATTTTTGGGATTGGCTGAGAGCGGATGATCAGGACCTTGGCACGCTGTCTACGTAAACACACGAACAAGGGTAAGCCTGTCGATTTTCATTTGTATTGGAACGGTATTTAATCGGAGAAAGATACCCAATTGGAGAGGTCTTTGTTTCCGGGTGCACTTTGTGATGCATGACTTGTGGCGTTTTTAGACGATTTACATGTTATCGTGGCTATAATTGCACCTGGCAAAACCATAGGACTGCTCTTTTTGTATATATGATTAGTGGAACTGAAAAGAGGTTTAGTTATATATATACGTGTATCTTTCGACGTTGCTGTTATCTGGTTACAGAAAAAGTATTAACCAGAGGGAGTTGCTGTTCACCTGGTTACAGAGAGGGCCTAACCAGGGAGAGATTGGGTTTATTTACACAGAGGTTTAGTGGAACTGAAAAGAGGTTTAAGTTCTGTGTAAAAGTGGGGAGGAGATTGGGTTTATTTACACAGAGGTTTAGTGGAACTGAAAAGAGGTTTAAGTTCTGTGTAAAAGTGGGGAGGTGGGAACACATTTTCAGTACTTATCCATAAAATTCTTTGAGCCAACCAGGAGTTCTGAATTTTCCATGTATGAATATAGAGTTTCATTGAGCTAACCAAAGTGCTGAACTCCAGTTTTAATTAGTTAATCAGTGTTAATACTTCAGTTTTTCTGTTGCAATCTGTAAAAGGCAGTGCTGATCTTACCAGCCACCCCTCCCCTGAAGCCCAAAGTCTAATCTCCACTTACAAGATTGTTTGTTAATTGTATTGTTAAAGTAATTGTCTTCTTATTTGTGATAAGACATTACAGCTGTTTCTTTGTTCTTAGTCATTCCATGTGTGTTTTCTTTAGGCTATTCTAACTAATAGTGCTATTTGTTAGAAATTGTATCATTAACTTGATTTTGTTCTTTTTATATGTGATAGGCATTGTAATGTTTAGACCACCTACTGCCACCTGGTGGTAGACTAGATACACTGTCAAGAGTCAAGACCCGGTCATGCGCAGTCTGGAGTCAGTCAATGCATATGCTGTAATGCGAGCACGTCGAATAACTAAAGAGTCCAATTGATATCCAGTGTGTGTCTCATCATTTATACATTATATTCTTGCTACACGTCAGAATATCACAATGGCGACGAGGATTCAAAGTGGAAACGCCACCAGTGTCGATTTTTGAAGGAGGAAGAACAAGAATCCGTCCGGAAAAGTCGAAGTGAGTAGTTAGCTAAGCTACCCAGGCTAACGATAGCATCATGCAGTCGGCATTTTCGGGGCACATGGCCATACAGCCATTCGACACAGAAACCGATCCCAGTTCGCTTGGAACGCGATGGAACAAATGGATCAACCGATTTGAAAATTACACCGTAGCCACAAACATCACTCAAGAAATAAGGAAGAGGGCACTGCTGCTTCACTTAGCTGGAGACAGAGTCCATGATATCTACGACACGCTGGCTGACGACAGTGATGACTATGAAAACACAAAAACGAAGCTCCACGGATATTTCTCACCGAAAAGAACACACAATACCTTGTGTACAAGTTCAGACAAGCCATACAGCTTCCCGGTGAGTCTTTAGACACATTTCATACCAGACTGAGGATGCTAGCTAAAGATTGTGAATTTGCAGATGCAGACAGAGAAATAGTCGCGCAAATAATACAGAGCTGTACCTCAACACGGCTGCGCAGGAGAGCGCTCAGAGAGCCAAACATGACTTTGACTAATATGTTAGACCTAGGAAGAATGTTAGAGATCTCTGAACAACAGGCAGAAAGCATAGAAGAGAAGGCTGTCACCGCAATTAATGCACTGCATCTCAAGGGCGCCAAACAGCAACATGCAGCATACAGGCGCAAAGAGAAGAGCTTACAATGTAGAAACTGTGGAGGAAATTATCCACACGAGGGTGACTGTCCAGCCAGAGGGAAGGACTGCAGGGCCTGTGGAAAGCCTAACCACTATGCCAAACACTGCCGTGGTCAGAAATTAGCACATCAAAGCCAAGAGGAAGACACAGCTCACTACAAGCAGCGGAGCACTAAGAAAGTGAACCAGGTGACAGCATGCTCCGAGACCAAATCAAGAGACTCATCAAGTGGAGACGAAAGGTATGTGTATGTAATCAACAGCACAAGTATACAGCAACCCCAGACCAACATCAAGCTGAATGGTGTCAGTGTTAAAATACTGATTGATTCAGGAGCAGCTGTCAACATAATTAATGAAGATGTGTTAAACACACTTGACCCAAAGCCTATGCTCAGCACAGCCATGATCAAAATATTTCCATATGGGTCCAACAACGCTCTACCTATCATTGGTAAATTTGCATGCAAAGTACAGGCTACTAACAAGCGGACAGAGAGTGTGTTCTACGTTCTCAGAGGCGACGCCGGACAATCTCTGCTCAGCTACGCAACTGCCAGTGAACTAGGGCTGATCCAGATCATCAATATGGTGAACACGCCGCCAGTGATGCCACCCAGTGGGCGTACTGTCGCAGATGAACTCGTGCAGAGCTACCCAGAGCTTTTCACCGGAATCGGAAAGCTGAAAGACTTCCAGGTGAAACTGCATATAGACCCCGACATCCAACCGACGTGCCAGCCGCACAGACGGGTCCCTTTCCATGTCCGTCAGAAGGTCGAGGCGGAGCTTCAGAAGCTGGAGAATGACGGTATCATTGAAACTATATCTGGACCAACACCCTGGGTTTCCCCGATCGTCACACCACCGAAGCCAAAAGACCCTGATAAAGTCCGAATCTGCGTTGATATGCGTCAGGCGAACACAGCAATTCAGCGAGAACGACATATCACCCCAACAATGGACGATGTAATACACGAGCTGAACGGTGCCAAGGTATTCTCGAAGTTGGACCTCACAGCAGGCTACCACCAGCTCGAGCTGCATCCAGAGAGTCGTTACATCACAACGTTCACAACACACCTCGGGCTAAGAAGATACAAACGCCTGAACTTCGGTATATCATCCGCCGCTGAAGTGTTCCAGAACGCCATCTGCCAGACGCTGCAAGGTATACCGGGCGTGAAGAACCTCAGCGATGACATCATCATCTATGGCGTCTCTCAGGAAGCACACGACGACACTCTGAGAGCAGTGTTTAAAAGACTGAAAGACAGTGGTTTGACACTCAATCGCAACAAATGCGAATTCAACAAGCAGCGCCTTGAATTCTTTGGGTTCATTTTTTCTGCCGACGGGATTTCTGCAGATCCAAAGAAGGTGTCAGCCATTCACGACGCCAGCGACCCCAAAGATCCAGGTGAGATCAGAAGTCTTCTGGGCATGGCCAACTACTGCGCCAGGTTCATAAAGGACTACTCAACCATCACTGCACCGCTCCGTGGGCTCACGAAGAAGGACGCTCCGTGGCAGTGGGGCAGTGATCAAGCTACGGCACTCCAGACGCTCAAGGACAGCCTGACGAGCGACACAACAATGTCATATTTCGATCCCAGGAAGGAGACGGAGCTCATTGTTGATGGAAGTCCGGTGGGGCTAGGCGCCATCCTCTGTCAGAAAGGAGGAGGGGGAGAGAAGCGCATCATAGCCTACGCCAGCCGCGCACTCAGCGATGTAGAAACGAGATACTCGCAAACAGAACGTGAGGCCCTAGCCATCATCTGGAGCTGCGAACATTTTCACCTGTATCTGTATGGACATCCATTCACCATGGTAACCGACCACAAACCATTGGAGATGATATGGAATAACCCGAGATCAAAACAACCTGCACGGATCGAGAGATGGGGCCTCAGACTACAGCCGTACAACTTCAGAGTGGAATATAGAAAAGGAGCTGACAATCCAGCTGACTACATGTCTAGACACCCCCTCCCGGTACAGTCGTCACAGAACACAAGAGCATCCAAGGTTGCAGAGGAGTACGTTAACTTCGTAGCACTTCAAGCAACACCCAAGGCGATGACACTACAAGAGATACAGCGAGAGACATTGAAAGACACAATCCTGCAACAGGTCAGTGCACACATCATAAATGACTCATGGCGTTTCATCACAGACCGCTCACCAGGTGCTGCTGCACTGAAACCATACAAACTCGTCAGTGATGAACTCACAGTGTCCACAGGTAACGACATCATACTGCGAGGCACCAGGATTGTCATACCTGCAGCTCTACAGCAGAGGGCGCTGCAGATTGCTCATGAAAGCCACCAGGGCGTAGCTAAGACAAAGGCCCTACTCAGAGAAAAGGTATGGTTCCCTACCATAGACCAACAGGTAGAGACCATCACCAAGACCTGCCTCCCATGTCAAGTGAACACTCCAGTCACCCAGACCGAACCACTCAAAATGTCTGAGCTGCCAGACGCACCATGGCACAGTGTTAGTGCTGACTTTTATGGCCCACTCCCATCGGGAGAATATCTGTTAGTTATAGTCGATGACTACACACGATACCCAATTGTTGAGGCTATTCGATCTACCTCAGCAAACACAGTCATACCAGTCATGGACAAAGTCTTCTCCATGTTTGGAATCCCAAGAGTTGTTAAGACTGACAACGGACCTCCTTTCAACAGCAACCAGTTCGCTGAGTTTGCCAACTACCTAGGGTTCAAGCACAGGAAGATAACACCTCTATGGCCACAAGCTAATGCCACAGCTGAGAGATTCATGCGCACCGTTGGGAAAGTAATCAGAATCGCCCAGATGCAGAGGATGCCATGGAAACAACAGCTGCACGTCTTCCTGCGTGAGTACAGGTCCACTCCCCACAGCACGACGAACACGTCACCTGCCGAGTTACTATTCCAACGGAAGATGACCACCAAGCTACCCTCAGCAGACACAATCACCATCCCTGCTGACGAAGAGATACGCAGAATCGACAGAGAGGCCAAGGCAAAGATGAAAGCTCTTTCAGATGTTCGACGACACGCTACGCCTTCTAACATCAAGCCAGGAGACACCGTCCTGTGTCGTCAACCAAAACAGAACAAGCTTACTACGCCTTACAACGCAGACCCGCTCACAGTCATCGATGTCAAAGGTTCCATGATAACAGCTGGAAGAAGTGGTTACACCACCACTAGGAACAGTTCATTCTTTAAGAAGATTGTCCGAGACAACCCAGACACTCTAATGGACTTAAGTTCAGAGGTCAGTGAGGAAGTAGGCCCAGCTACGCCTCCACCCGCACCTCCGCCGAGGTATCCAGTTAGGGAGAACAGACAACCTCCCGCATACCTGCGTGACTTCGATTAAAGAGCAGGAGTACCAAAGGACTGTTAACATGTTCTTCTGAGTTAACAATGTTCCAAGTTAATGGACTGTTTGAATGTTATACATCTATATAAATCTGAGAACAATAGACTGATTAAAGTAACACAAAGAATGTATTTTGATTTGCTACTTTGTTGAGAGCCATGTTTTAGTTCAGGAACCAGTGTATGTGTTAAATGTTATGCACTTTATCATTTATTTAAAAAAAGGAGTGATGTAATGTTTAGACCACCTACTGCCACCTGGTGGTAGACTAGATACACTGTCAAGAGTCAAGACCCGGTCATGCGCAGTCTGGAGTCAGTCAATGCATATGCTGTAATGCGAGCACGTCGAATAACTAAAGAGTCCAATTGATATCCAGTGTGTGTCTCATCATTTATACATTATATTCTTGCTACACGTCAGAATATCACAGGCATTATAGATGTTAATGGAACAGATTGACCATGTCATAGGTCGATGTGGGGTCTGTTTGAGAAACAACCTTAGAATGAGTATACCTGTGGTGGCTGGGCTTATCCCTAACCCAGTTGAGCAATGGGTGCTGAGAAGGGGGGTAGGTACACAGATTAGGCAGGATGTTGTGCCAATAAGGAAATGAAGCCCCCAGAGAACCAAGACCAGAGGAATAGGATTTTAGAAATAGGAAATAGTCTATCATTGTTGTTTATATCTTTGATGGTTTAAGAATGTTCTTGTTTTCCGACACTTTTAGGAAAATTATTGAGTTTTGATTTTTCTTGTTGTGAAAAGAGACCCTAGAGGTTTTTGAGTTTCTGTTTTCTAATAAAAAATAAAAAAATTTGCATTAGGCAAGGTTTTATATTTTCTAACCCAAGTCATGGGGAGCTGCTTTCTTGCGCAGAAAGACCCTGAGAGTTATTTATATTCTCAAGAAGGTAGGTTTATGTGTGAAACTCTGGGAGAACTGATCACTCTCCACTTTGAGTTTTTTGCATAAACCTGTCCAAAATTATATAGATCTGTTTGGTATTCATGCATTGTTCAGACCATGATGTATTGAAAAAAGAACCATGTGGCCTGTCGTATCAGAGGCTCATAAAATACTATATTTTGATTGCTAACTCCCACTAACTCATTAACAATTAACCCTGGTTTTCTTGTTTTTGAATGATTTTTCAGTAAGTATATTTTGACATCATAAAACATGACACATTTGTTTATGATTTTCAAATCACACGAAAATGTTCTACCGTTTCCTATTTTAATATTAAGATGTTGGTTTGATTAGACATAAAATTCTGTTGCAGTTTTTTTTTATTTGTTAACTGTCTCCTCAGACAGACCAGTGGTGGCCCTGTATTATTGCAGATACACTTGATTTTTGCCACGGCAAGAATGTGATATATTTCAGAGTGGAAGCCGAAACGAAACAGGCTGCCATTATTGAATAATTTGCTCTAACAGTGTGTGTGTGAGAGAGAGAGAGAGAGAGAGAGAGAGAGAGAGAGAGAGAGAGAATGTGTGTGTGTGTGTGTGTGTGTGTGTGTGTGTGTGTGTGTGAGAGAGAGAGAGAGAGAGAATGTGTGTGTGTGTGTGTGTGTGAGAGAGAGAGAGAGAGAATGTGTGTGTGTGTGTGTGTGCGAGAGAGAGAGAGAGAGAGAGAGAGAGAGAGAGAATGTGTGTGTGTGTGTGTGTGTGTGTGTGTGAGAGAGAGAGATAGAGAATGTGTGTGTGTGTGTGTGTGTGTGAGAGAGAGAGAGAGAGAATGTGTGTGTGTGTGTGTGTGAGAGAGAGAGAGAGAGAGAGAGAGAGAGAGAGAATGTGTGTGTGTGTGTGTGTGTGTGAGAGAGAGAGAGAGAGAGAGAGAGAGAGAGAGAGAGAGAGAGAGAGAGAGAGAGAGAGAGAGAGAGAATGTGTGTGTAAGGGTTTCCGTTAGAAAAAATTGCCGCCGGTCATCGTGTCCGGGAAGATTTCGATTTACCGGACAAACGTGAGATATTCCGGTCATCATATTAAAATATAATATAGCTGTTTGTCGCGGTGATTACTGTTGTGTAGCCTATATATGCCGTTTAATGTCTATTTCTCATCCGATACGATTAGATGCAAGCTATATAATATATAAGAATATAACATGATTCGCATGCGCGCTATGCCATTATCACAGAAGCAGTTGTGCGCTTGTAGGCTCCTACCTGGTCAACAGCCTTTGCAGCATCTAGCGCGGCCAGCGCAACTCGGTGGGCACCACAGTGCACCTGAATGGAAAACGCACTCTGTTTCTTCAGAAGAGCACCAACTCCAGCACGCTTCCCCATCATTACACTGGCCCCATCCGAGCCCAGGCCAATGACACGGGACAGCTCCACACCTCTCTCGCGGAGCACCTCCACCACTTTGTCAAATATACACTGTGCGGTCCCGGAGTGCACATCATAATTGCCCAGAAAACATGTCTCAACTCTTCCTTTTATTTCCAACTTCACGTATTATAATCAGCTTCTTGTCCACGGTGATATTTACTGTCTCATCAATGATAATTCCAATGAAGTCACTCCCCTTTAGCTTTTCATCCAGCTGATCCATCACAACGTCTTCCAGTGCCCTTTCCATGTCATCAACGGAGTCGCTGTGGCGGTAAATGCCCTCACTCAAGACAAAATCTGGAGCCTTAACTGCTTTCAGTAGCTCAGTCAGTCCCACATACTGATGACATGCGATGCCATTTTTTGCCATGTGAAATGCAACTTGTAGCTGAGAGTGCAGCTTATTGTTAGCCGTTTCATTAGCCTGCTCACAGTGGCCTTTCATAGCGGTTTGCTGTTGCCTCAAACTGACCGCCGATATGTGCTCACTGCACCGACTGTGATCAGTGAGAGCCGACATTCTCATATTTGTTGCTCCTCTCGTGAATCCGTTATTCCTCCCCGATTTTTCGCAAGGTGAGCAGAACATTTTTCCTTCCTCATCTAAACGCAGCCAGGGGAAATGTTCTTTCCATTCAACTCGGAACCCTCGAGACTTCTTGACTGGAGGAGCCACTACCTCCATCTCTTCAGAGTCAGACTTCTCCTCAGACTCATTGTTGCTTGGTTTCATGAAGTCATTGTTAAGCTTACTTTGTCTTGCCATGTTTACATTAATTTAATCGCTCGCTATGGTGCACTTGACTTTGAGCTGCAACGTTTGCGTATTATTATGGTGGCCGGGTTGGCAGGGTTGCCAGATGGGCCGGGTTATCGCCGAATGGGCTACTGGGTTTAGCGGTAATAGACTGGTTAGGCTGTAGTCCCATCTGGCATCAATCCCATGTGGCATCTGACTATTACTGCTGTTTCGCATAGGCTAGCCTACACATTAGGAGTCATCATCATGCCGGCGTCAAATCATATAATAATAAAAGAAATACATAGCCTATATATTCGTCTTTTTTAAAATAGAAGTAATCAGAATGTGAACTTTAGCGAATTGTATTCAAATTGTGCTTAGAGGGAATTATTTTCACCGGACATTATGACCGACGAGTTTTAAATTTGTCGGACTTCAACACATTTTACCGGACAAAGACCGGTAATTACCGGTTAACGGAAACCCTGGTGTGTGTGTGTGTGAGAGAGAGAGAGAGAATGTGTGAGTGTGTGTGTGAGAGAGAGAGAGAGAATGTGTGTGTGTGTGTGTGAAAGAGAGAGAATGTGTGTGTGTGTGTGTGTGTGTGTGAGAGAGAGAGAAAGTGTGTGTGTGTGTGAGAGAGAGAGAGTGTGTGTGTGTGCGCATACTCACAGGTATATAGCCAGGCGGCAGTAGATGACAGAGTTGCAGAGCTCTCTTCGTCAGCTCGTCTTGGCACAGCGCCACGCCAAACTCCATGTCACCTTTGGTGTCGTCACCGTGGACACCGTCACCCATGAGCGTGCTGCTGACCCCGGAGCGCGCCACCTCATTCAGCATGGCCGACACAGCACATGCTGACCAAAACACACACAGCATGTTGAATAGAGCTGTTAGCTCCATATAGAGCAGAATCATGAGTGCTAACATAGCGTTTACTGATATTCCCTGTGTGCGGGCGTCGGCACACGCACCCACCTCCGACAGCTTCCTGGATGAAGGTGTGTGTGAGTACACGGGTGTGGAGGGAGAGGCTGAGGGTGGCGGAGAGGGAGGGGTGAGGGGCAACGAGGGGGTCTGTCCTGGAGGGAAGGGCTGCCAGGGTGAGGTGGGGGGTGAGGAGGGTGAGGGCGTGGTAGATCACCCCGACCAGACTTCCCCCGAAGCCCATGTCTTTGTTCCTGAACAAGACCTCCTCGATCAGCCAGGCCACGTCACAACACAGAGCAGAGAGAGACACACCCTGGGGAGAGAGAGTGGAGACAGAGGGTAATGGAGAGAGAGAGATGGAGAGAGGGCCAGAGAGGGGTGGTCGGGTAGCTGAGCAAACTGTCTGATGACCAATGGAAACAAATAGCAAACATGACATGACCACCCAGTGAGACCAGACAGAGAGAGGGGAAAGACACAGGAAATGGTGGCCATTCAACCAAACTAAAGGAATGGTGGTGTGTTTATGGCTCATTAGCTCAGACTGGGACTCATCAATATGACATCACCATGGGAGAGGAGGTCACTCCAACAGAGAGAGAGAGAGAGAGATGCGTGCAAACACACACACACACACACACAGACACTGAAACACACGGACACTAAAACACAGACACGTATACATCTTTTAGTATCAGGCCGGTATGATCAGTACCTTGCGGTGTTTGTGCAGCAGTAGACAAGCCACTAGGCTGGTTGACATCACAGCCATACAGGATGCAGTAGCTGTAAACAGGAAACAGGCCACATACATCAACACATGTTAACATCACCTCAGTGTACGACATAACAGACAAAGAGAGAGAATAACATATAGATATGTTGGTCGAGCGGTTGGTCCTTGCATCCTGACTCCCCTTAAAAACCACCCACCCCCCACATTGGATCCCCACCAGTTTGCCTACCGGCCGAACAGGTCAACGGAGGATGCAATCTCCACGGCACTACACCCCCCCCCCCCCCCCCCCCCTAACCCTAACCCACTTTTTTTTCCTTTTTTTTTTTTTAAGATACTATAGTGATTGACAATCAAATGTTGATTGTGTGTTGAAGTTTCGACAGTGCAGAGTACAGGATTTTGGTTTGTGGGAAACAAATCGCTACGTGGAGCAATAGCAAGTGGACCGAGACCACCCTCTCTAGGCGGACACGGTCCGGTTGATTTGCTCCGGAGCAGAGTGCGATTGCTGTGTTCACATATGCCCAAATGAACCGAATTAGGGGGGGAAACGCTCCCTGATTCGGACCAACGAGCTAGGTGTGAATGCACCCTTATATTATGTTACATACTTCAAGATCTATTGCCCTTGTTCTGTACATATCATACTGTATGTAAATCATAACTGTACACATCATATTGATACACATCTCAATGTACTTTTTATATTCATTTATTTATGCGCACTGTAATACCTCATACTATAATACCATGCACTGCCTACATATCATGTCTTTTGCACTCTGGTTAGATGTCAAACTACGTTTCGTTCCCAGTACTCTGTAACCTAGTCGAATATGAGACGGTGAAAATGAGAGAGAGAGAGAGAGAGAGAGAGAGACAGAGAGAAGAAAATAGGAGAGAGGCAGAGAGGCAGAGAGTAACACCTGACAAGTAGTCTGTCTGAGGTGGATAGAGAAAACACTTGACTTGAACAAGGTTCTTACAGTAGATGAGATGCAGGGTGAGGGCGACGCAGAGGTCTCTCTCTGACTGGCTGAGCTCAGGCATATAATGAGGGGGAAGGACCCACGACATCATCCTCTGCCCAAATATGGCCTCGGAGCTGGTGGCAAGGGATGAGAGAGGAAGGCAGAGAAGGGAGGATAGAAGGAATCAAATCAAATATTGTGTCAGTTCATCATACAGGGATAAAACGGCTGGCCTGGTTAAGGCCCATAGACTGTGTGAGTGAGCATCATTTAGGCAGCCCAGACAAGGGTGCATGTTGAGAGTGTGCGACCTCTTTAGGCAGTGCACAGGGGACGGCAGTGACGTGAACGTGAATGACGACAACAGGGAATAGAAACACACAGAGAGATCCTGGGATGACCTAATGGTTGTGTGCGTGCGTCTGCATGGCGACGAGTGAGTGAGTGTGTGTGTGTGTGTGTGTGTGTGTGTGTGTGTGTGTGTGTGTGTGCCTGCATCCCATGAGCCTCATTTGGACAGTTGCTCTGCTGTTCCCTGCTGTGTTTAATATCAGAGCAGAGAAACACCAGGGTCTTGGAAGAGAGACATTATATCTACTGACAACAAAGAGATTCACTGAACACAAGACAAGAGCGCCAAACCCTTCCTCGGTATCCCGAGGCTGAGGCTGAAGTCCTCAGAGATGAAGCTATGATGTGTCATTGTCTTTTTTAAGAGATTGTGATGGCAATGCTAAGTGGGCCATGTCTAATGAGATAAAATATTTACTGATTTAAAATTCCCAGTTGAACCAGAGTTGGTTAAGCTCATAGGAACTTCATAGGAAGTTTAAGGAGTATGCATCCTTGCATACTATGGCTGTAGTGGTATACAACATTTTCGGTTCGGTACATACCGCGATTTTGAAGTCACGGTATGTTTTCGGTACAGCAGGGTAAAAATTCACAAAACAAACTTTCTTTTCCTATTCCCCCCCCCCCTCATTATTACTAAACAGTGGGTCTTCCTTTCTTAATTAAGATGGTGCCTTGGATAAGTCTTGGACAACTGTAGTTTGTGCTTGTTCATAAAGGGCTGGTATGGTTTGCTGAATGAAATGCGGACGAGAGGGAACTACATAAAAATACTTAATTACTTTCAATGTTTACATTTACATTTTTGGCATTTAGCAGACGCCTTATTCCAAAGCGACTTACAATCAATACATTTGACTAAGGAAGTGAATAATCAATTCACCGGTTCTAGCAGGAGGTATAATCTAGCTCAGGCCAGGGGCCACTGGCAGTCGTCGTGAAAAAGTATTTAATTTATTTTTTTATAGACACTGAAGAGACAGTACAAGGGGGGCAGTAAAGTCTTAGGAGGCATAGTAAAGGGGAAAAGCAGGTGTCTCAGGAGACGTAGTGCTGGGGGGTGGTAATGTCTCAGGAGGAGCAGTTAAGATGTAACCTGAACCTGGGTCTTCAGTCTCCGACGGAAGATGGGCAGTGACTCTGCATTTTTTTTTTTTTTTCTTCAGATTTTTATCCCTTTTTCAACCAATTTGGTAGCCAATTGAACCCAACCTAGCATCCAATTATCCCCTGCCTATTGCGAGGGATCCGCCGCACGACCCCGCGGCCGGCAGTCCCAGAGGAGGCCGCCAGGCAGACTAGCTGACTGGCTCCTCGAGCCCAGCACCGTTATTCCAGCACCAGACGCGGGTGCTGTTGCGCGACGGATCCTTGTCCGGAACTACTCCTATACCCCCCTCGGGAGCGGCCGCCCAATATGCCGTTCCCCGTGTGCCCTGGCCATATCCGGGTCTGGCGAGCCGGGATACGAACCCCGGCCCCGGTGGGCAGCATGCACTAGTGGCCAGTGCTTTAGACCGCTACACCACCGCGGGGCTAGTGACTCTGCAGTTCTGACAGACCTGGGCAGCTCATTCCACCAGCGGGGAGCCAGTGTCGTGAAGAGACGTGACCGGGCAGCGCGACTGCCGTGTTGGTGTAGAGGTGGTGGGGCCAGTCGGCCAGCAGAGGTGGAGGAGCGGAGTGCACGGGCTGAAGTTTGGGGGGTGACCATTGCCTGCAAGTATGCAGGGGCTGTCCCCTTTGCTGCCTGGTAGGCAAGCACCAGGGTCTTGAATCTGATGCAAGCTGCTATCGGGAGCCAGTGAAGGGTGCGAAGGAGCAGGGTGACATGAGAACATTTGGGGAGGTTAAACACCAGACGGGCAGCAGCATTCTGGATGAGCTGCAGAGGTCTGATGGCGAAGGCGGGGAGCCCGGCCAGGAGTGCATTGCAGTAGTCAAGGCGGGAGATGACCAGGGATTGGGTCAGGAGTTGCACTGCTTCTCTGGTGAGGAATGGTCGTATTCTTCTGATGTTGTAAAGGAAGAATCTGCAGGAGCGTGCTGTCGCTGCGATGTTCTCCGCACAGGATAGGCCGTTGTCCAGGATCACTCCAAGGTTCTTGGCTGTCTGAGAGGGGGTTACAGTAGAGTTCTCCACTGTGATTGAGAAGTCTTGGAGAGAGCAGGCTGTCCCAGGGATGAAGAGTAGCTCAGTCTTGAGAGGACCCATGAGAGGAGATTGCCGAGCCAAGAGACTTGGTATAGAGGGAGAACAGTAAAACCTTTAAAACCTGTGTTCTCGACAACGGAGTATGGGCTACTTAAAGACCATGGGGGAGCTGGGTTTGTACTTCACTGTTTTGTGATGTTCTGGTGATGCTGTCTCAATGAGTGAGCAAGTTCGACGTACAGCCAACCCGATCGCAGTTGAACAATGCTAGCTTTAGTCCGATCTACCTGTCTTTGTAGGTAACTGAGAAACCGTAATTTTCCCAAACAGGAGACTTAAGGGATTCTGGAGGAACTTCAAGCTCTAGTTTAAGATAAACTACTGACAATGTCTCTGTGGCGTGTGTGCGCATCCATACTTGCTGAGATTACTTCAACACACAAAAAAGTTCTGCAAGTGCAGTGGGTACAGCTGAATTTGTTCGGTACACACGCGAACCGAAGGACCCGTACTGAACATTTTCGGTACAAATACGTAAACCGTTACACACCTACTGCATACACATGCCTCTGTTTTGGCGTATAGCAGGTAGCGTGCACATACACACAGATCCAGGCACAGAGTCGCACACACACACACACACACACACACACACACACACACACACACACACACCTGTTGTTGAGGATAGCAGGCAGCAGCAGGTCCTGTAGAGGGCGTCCTCCATCCACTCTGCACCTCCCTGACTCACACATCTCCTACAGTCACAAAGACAAGACTTAAGAAACACTAGACTACTGTTTCATTGACAAGACAGCGGTTCCTAGGATGTCACTGACTGTCATTCAGACTGACCCAGATTGAGCACTTCTTCAAATGTGAGCTTTGATCTGCACAGTTCGTCAAAGAGGACAAACAATAGCAACCACTGCGAGTCTGCAACAGCCCTTTGTGTTGTGTTGTGTTGTAGACCCACCCGTAGAGAGAAGGGTTGGGCAAAGTGGATCCTCACATTGCCCCTCTGTCCACCCCACAGAAGGGACAACACACTCCGCACAGCAGACGGAAACCCAGCCTGGGGGAAAACACACACCATAGGCTATAAAAGTGGTATAATTAAAGCACTATATCTAAATCACTCACAAAGACACTCATCCTTATTCCCATGAACATGACGCATGCAAATGTACATACACACGAGACACCACCAACTCATCTGCCACGTAGCAGTCTGAGAACACACACACACACACACACAGACACAGACACACACACAGACACAGACACAGACACACACACAGACACACACACAGACACACACACACACACACACACACACACACACAGATTAGTCAGCCATTGCAGTGTTTCCTCTATATGCATTTATTCGTGGCGGGCCGCCACGAATGAATTTCCTCCGCCACTAATTGATTCAGACAGTCCACTTTGATTCAGGCTGCGCAGAAAGGCAGCGAGTTATTATGACCGGAGAACAGAAAAAAAGCAGATTGAAGCTAGATTTAGGCCGCTTCCAGACCAACATTTCGTTACGATTTAGGGCGTAGTTATTTACAATAATATGTTACAATGTTGCAATTAACCTCGTCGTTTGTGTTCGCACTGCAATCAAGACTGAATCGCTCTCAACAGGCGCGCGGCGCGAGGCGACGCGCTTTCAAAACAGTTTTGTGATTGGTCCGAATTTAGCGGGACATTTGGATTTCTCTTTTAGCCCGTCGCCGGTGCCTTTAATCCCGTAAACGTATCCTAATCGAAAATGCAACATCATCAGCGACGACTGTGGGTTATTGCATTTACTGCTGTTCTCTGGTTCATGTTCTTATACCAGTGCTCAGTATAGAGTATTTTAAATGAACATTCGTAATGTATGTCTCTGATGTTCATGGTCAATTAAATCAGCCTATTTTGTGAAACAAATAATGTTCCCGCTAATGGGTTAACCGAGCATTCTCGCACCTAACGTGCAAGCACCTAGCTTCGAACTATTCATAGCAATATGCGCGGGGCAAAAATAATCTATTGCCTCTAAAATCACCACGAACAGAACGGCGGAGGTACGGGTAAGCAGGGCTCATGTTGGTGTCCTCAAAGGTAAGAGTTGGTTTTCTTTAACTCAACTGATAGCATTACCTTGCTGTTGTTGTTTACCGAATGCTCCATCTGACTGTCACACTGTGATTTTACTTGTGTAAACAGTTAATGAGTAACGTTAGCCGGTTTTGTGCGAGTACTCTCATGTAGGCCTACTTCGTATTGATCTTTCTGTGTGTGTGTGTGTGTGTGTGTGTGTAATGCGCGTTCCGCATGTTCCGCTGCAGCTGTAGGATATGTTGGTATTTGATCACCTTCTATATAAAATCACCTGCTCGGCTTTAATGACTTAACCGCTATTTAAGAAATTATAATTGTTGCCACCCTCTAGTTTTTGGTAAAACTACGTCTTTGTTTTGAGCGCCAGTGTGCGTTTTATGCGCTGTGCGCGCGAAAGATAACCGCTCCGCCACTAATGTGAAAAATTCTGGAGGAAACACTGCATTGTGATTATATCATGATAAGGCTCTCCCATTAGGAGGAAGATTAGAGGTGCAATAACACTAATAAGCAGGATCTAATTAACAATAAGATGAAGAGTGAATGTGTGTGTGTGTGTGTGTGTGTGTGTGTGTCTGCTGGACTATAATGAAGAACAAGATAAGAGGGAATTTTATCATGGCAATTAACCTAGCATTCAGTACTGCCACCCATCCGTCTACTCGCACGCACGCATGTACGGACGTCGGACACACACACACACACACACGGAGGAAACGATAATCGTCATCCGATTCCAAAAAGTTACTTTTTTATGTGGCAATGGGAGGAGAGGACTAAAAACCCCTGAGAGGGATACTGCCATCTGTCACTTCCATCTCTGTTTCAAAATAGCCCTGCACTGGTTAGTTAAATGATGGGTTGGGTTTCTATTGTGGCACAAAAAGTGTTTGTTGTACCTTGAGTTGCCACAGAAGAAATTTAAGTTAGAGATTGCTCCTTTAAGATGATTAATGTGTGTGTGTGTGTGTGTGTGTGTGTGTGTGTGTGTGTGTGTGTGTGTGTGTGTGTGTGTGTGCATGGTTGCGTGTGTGTGTGTGTGTAACTTCCAAACCTGTGAATCAGTCTTGGGGACACAGTCGTAGGTTATGCCGACAGGGACCAAGCTGATATTGGGTACTGCTCCGTCTGTCATAGCCTGTCTGACACGTGCCAGCCACTGCCCTCCTCGTCCGCTCTCCCCCGACACACACACACTCAGTGTCTGACCCTCACACAGCAACTCACCAACCAACTACAGATAGGGAATGAGAGATGGGAAAAAGAACAAAGTGTGTGTGTGTGTCAAAATGTGGTTGTGTGTGTGCGTGCTTGTGCGTCCTTTTGTTCTCTCACAGATGGAGCAAATTCAAGGACTACTGAACAGCAGCAGAGCAGGCCTGAGAAATACACTCAATAAACATGACAAGTCTATTAACACTGACACATTACTTACTTCCACACAGGCAATAGATAACCTTCACACTGCAGCATGTCCAATAAACTACCAGCTTACGGCTACATCTGATAAACAACCTGCTTACTCACTGCTGCAGTTCTTCAGATAAGTGTGCAGCTGACCTGTTTTTCATTCTAATATATTGATTAATGTTCTAAATTAGCCTTTAACTCCTCCAAAAGAAAAGATGCTTTTATGTTGTAAATGGACAACTTTTAAACAAAGCCAAAGTTATACCGTACTCAAGTACGGAGAGGAGAGAGGAGAGACAAAGAAACAGAATGAAGGAATAAAAAAAAGAAAAAAGAGACAGGAGAAACAGGAAAAGACAAAAGGAATGCAAGAGAGAGCAAAAAAGATTCCTACATTTCACTGGCCTTCTCTAAATAAGGCAACAACATACAGACAAATCACTTCCTTAGAAAATCTGAAAAAACCTGCCTGGGCCTGCCAAACGCACACTTGCATTCACACTAGCTCTTTTCTCCTCCTCTGTTCTCTCGCTTCCCACTCTCTTCTCCTCTCTCTCCACTCATTCCCCCTCTCTCTCTCCGCTCATTCCATCCCTCTCTACTCCCCCCCCCCCTCCCTCTGCTGCAACACACACAGAACGCAATCATCACTCTCTGGTGAAACTCAGGCCTGTAGTTAATTTCCATCTAATAATGAGTGTGAGAGTAGACGAGGCTTGCGACAGCTTGCGTTCTGATTAAAAAGCTGCCATTCAAACATGTGGCATTACTGGGAGAGCTTCAAAGAGGGTCTGCTTTTGAGTGTTTGTGTGTGTGTGTGTGTGTGTGTGTGTGTGTGTGTGTGTGTGTGTGTGTGTGTACCCGCAGCGGCACTCAAAGAGTCCGACTTACAGAGGACATGATTGGTGAGTACAGGCTGTCCATCTCAGCATCCTGCTCTGCGATTGCACCAAGAGGGAGGAGGACTACACCCAGTCTCTGCAGGATTGACCTATAGCAGCACATCACCTGAGTTAAATGACTGGAAGAGTGAGCGACCCACACATTTTTGTAAGAACGCAGGATTTGTGTGTTCTGAGGTGTGAGTGTGTATGTGTGTGTATGTGTGTGTGTGTGTATGTATACCGTAGCCAGGTGTTGCGTATCTGTAGGGGACAGAGTGTGTAGGGCACTCTCAGGTTGTTACAGAAGAGAGCCAGGGGGATAAGAGCGTAGTCCACAACGCTTTGATGTACACACACATACACCAGGGAAGTGTTCTGTGGAACAAAGAAAGACATGCGCATGCATATTAAATCAATGACTCTCATCATTGTCAAGGTCAACAGCATGCAGGCATGTACATGTGAGGAGGTGTGTGTGCGTGTGTGTGCGTACCTGCTGTGAGGCTCTGCGCAGGGCAGCCAGGTGGTTGAGGTTAACCTGAACACTGCAGAACTCAGACCCAAACAACTTCAACATCACCCAACCAACCAGCCTGAAGAGACAGAGAGAGATTTAGCAATGTTTGAGTCAGACAACACTCAACACTAATGGAGAAAGAGAGCCAGGAGGGTGAGATGAAAATTAAAATTAGGATGAAGATAAGAGCGGGACAGATGACACAGGATGGAAATGAGAGGGAGAGAGGAAGAGAGTGGGGGAGAGAGAGCGAGAGGGAGAGAGAATGAGAAGATGACAGCTGTAGAAGGAGATTGAAGGAGTTATGGGGTGATGAGGAGGACCAGAGAGAAAGGGGGTGATGCGGGGGCTTGGCAGAGAGAAGAGGATAGATTTCAAAGACAGATTCCCAAAGACAACCACAATAGAATTTCAATGACGGTATATTTATTCTGAAGCAGTTTAAAAGGCATACAGGAGTCAGGACTCAAAAGGCATACAGATTTCATTATTTATGAAATTCCAAAATGATCTCACACGCACGCACGCACTCACGCACTCTCACACACACACACACACACACACACACACACACACACACACACACACACACACACACACACACACACACACCTTAGAAGTGCTGGAGAGATGCAGGTGTTGATGAGGGGAAGGTAAGGGGTGAGTTTCCCCTGGCTGTCCCCCCCCTGTGTGGGTGTGTGTGGGCCGGAGAGCGCCTTCTGCACCCTGAAGTACACACAGTCACAGGATGGTTGACGGGGCACAAAGCAGCCATTGTACTAGAGACACACTGACAAAAACACACAGTGACCCAGTCGCACAACAACAACAACCCCTGTAACCAGGGACACAAAGGTTATATAAAGGTTAGGAACAAACCCAACAACAGCCTATGGCTAGTGAGGGAGAGAGGGCAGAGAAGAATATGGAAGGAGAGAAAACAACAGATCGATAGAAAAGAGAAAGCAGTCTGACTTCCATCACATCTGACTACCAGCACCTCTCCTTCATCCGAACAGTTTTCGAGGTGTGTACAGGTATCCCTCCCCCAGGTACCTGATGCTGTGGCAGACCCTCTCGACCCTGTCATGGGCAGGACTGGGGTACACTCTGCGCCCACTCACAAACAGCACACAGCACACCCTCCTCACCAGCCAGCCTCGGTACCTACAGTCAACCACAGCATTGAGGGAAGGGTTCAAAATCAACTACTATTTCCTTCCTCTCTTCCTTGGGGGTAATTATCCCTGATCTGACATGACTGGATCTGTAAATTATAATTTAGTGAAACTAGATATGTTAGTGAGTGGTTCTAGATCTGTGATAAGTTTGAGGGAGGTACAATAATATATTGTGTGTGTGTGTGTGCACTCTAAAAAAAGAATAATTGAGAATATTAAAAAATTCAAGGCAACCTTATGCACTAAGAATTTTGAGTTTGTTGTTCCAACTAAGAATTTTGAGTTTGTTGTTCCAACTAATATTAGAATGTTGGTCCAACTAATATTAGATCGTTGGTCCAACTCATATTAGATCGTTGTTCCAACTCATTTTAGATCGTTGGTCAGACTCATATTAGATTGTTGGTCCAACTCATATTAGATTGTTGGTCCAACTCATATTAGATCGTTGGTCCAACTCATATTAGATTGTTGGTCCAACTATTAGATCGTTGGTCCAACTCATATTAGATTGTTGGTCCAACTATTAGATCGTTGGTCCAACTCATATTAGATTGTAGGTCCAACTAATGTTAGATTGTACATTACACATTTTGGGTTAGGGTTAGCGTTGAGGTCTGAGCTGCCTTGTGCGCATGCGCTGCTGTTATACCAACGAACCAGATGTGCCAACAACGAACTGCAATTTCAGTTTATTCACAATTGTATGTTTAGAACTTATTGGGGTCCATTCCATTCCTCTGATGTACATTTTTACGTTCACTCATAGTAATTTAAATGTTCCTGTCTGAACAATTCAGAATACTAACTCTACTGAATAAAGTGTCGTTTTTTTTTTTTACAGTGTGTGTGTGTGTGTGTGTGTGTGTGTGTGTGTGTGTGTGCGCGTGTGTGCTGACTGGACCTGGTGTGAGTCTCATTGACACTCAGAAGGTTCTGGAAGCCCAGGGAGGGGGCGGTCTGTCCCAACTTTCTGCCCTGAAAAAGACACACACACACACACACACACACACCTCAGTCTGACTGCTGTCATACTACACACAGACAGTACACCCCTCTCCCCCCTCCTCTCTCTCACCAAGCTGTCTGGGGTACACTGGTTGCAGCACTGGCCCACGGTGGGTCTGAACATGCCCAGGAACGGGGCCTTGATCTTGGCTCCCCATGACAACTGAGAGAGAAATACATAATTAACACACCCACTCTACACTAAACAAAGTAGGCAGACCAATGTCAACAGTATATATCACATCATTAATATGATCAATGTAATCTAATCACCATCATTACTGTGTCTGTGTGTAAGTGTGTGTGTATCAGTGACATCTCTCTATGGGTGAGGGGAAAATATGATGTATTATAAATAAGAACATGGTAGAGATGTGTCAATATCCCCTCAAGGAGCCAATGTAGAGACACTCCATTAACATGACAGAGAGGCCTGCCTTGGACTGACTAACTCATCAATACCATGAATGATACCGACACAGGCCAGAGATAGAAAGCAACCGGAGTGGGAAAGTCAAGAACACAGCCAGAACGTGTGAGTATGCATTCACAGAGGAAAGTGAGGAAATATATTGAGGTAAGAGATTTTGAGAACATTTTTTAAAAGATCCAAACCGTAACATTTTCATTATCCAATCTAACTTTTTCAACAGAGAGGGAGCACTGACAGAGAGTTAGCGGTGCTAATGTTGAGACTGACTTATTGAATACGGTGAATCCCATCACATACCACTGTTACCTCTGTTGAACCTCATAAACAAAACTGAAACCTCTGTTGAATCTGCACAAACACAATTAGAGACTTGGCGCAGAGTCCCTTGTCCCTAACACTGCATCCTCTCTGTCATTAAAACTAATCTCCTTCTGTCTACTACCCTCTCTCTCCCTTCCTCTCCCCTCTCTCTCTCCCTTCTTCTCCCCTCTGCTCTCTCTACATCACAGAGTAATCAAGGTGATGTGTGGTGAAATGTCTACTGGATCCATGTTTTGGATGTGTACTGTAGGCACTAAGGAGGATGGGGGAGGCTCTACATAGGGCAGTAGGGAGGGTGTAGTAGGGTATGAGTGGTTATGACACTAGGGGAGGTGTGTTGGTATATGGTTGTACTTTAGCAACTTGGGAGAATAGTGATCTTACCCATGGTCTCTTCTGCTGAGTGGATGGAAGGACGAGGGCTTCACTGTGGCTATCCTCCCTCTCCAGCACCATGGTGGTCCGCTCCACAGATGTCTATCACTCCTTCAGAGACCTACCTGTAGACAGGGAGGGGCGGGGTCTTGGATCAAATTGTTTTTGGATTCATGGTCAGGAGTGTGTATGTGTGTGTGTGTGTAGCTGATAAAACTAAGCACGCAACTAGCAGCCTCAGAGTCACTCTCTCTGTCTCTCACACACACACACACACACACACACACACACACACACACACACACACACGCACGCACACACCTCCCCAAAAACGAATTTACTCCCCCACTTTACTCCTGGCCTGGGACTGTAATCAGTAATACACAGTTCTGGAGAATCCACAAAAACAACAGAGACCTTATTATTAAAATGCACAGAATGTGCTTTATCTCTTCAATAACAGCTCTCTCTCTTACACACACACGCGCACACACACACACACACACACACGCACACACACACACACACACACACACACACACACACACGCACGCCTTCCTAAAAACGAATTTACTCTCCCATTCCTGGCCAGGGAGCGCTGGCAGAGCTTTACCATCTATCAAGCTGTGCCCATAGCTACAATTGCACTCATTTAACCACCTCTATGTCCTTCACATTTGCTTTTTTTCCCTCAGTTCTTCCTTGCCACCTTTGGTCAATCTTCACTGCATCTCTCCTCCTGTCCCCCTCTCTTGCAATTCCTCCCCTGTTGCGCTTTAATCCTTTCTTCCCCAGTCCCTCTACCGCCCCCTCTCTCATTCCTCTTATCTGCTTCCTTTAGTTCCAGCTCTACTCCTCCCTTCACTTTTCTCTCATTCCTCCATGTGAGGTCATCACTCAAATAGTTCAGAGAGGAGAACAGGCAAATTGGAATTAATCGCATAAACCCTAGCCACTGAGACACATCTCTCCTTTCTTTCTTCACCCTCCTCTTTCTCTCCCAATTCCTCACTCTCCTCTCATCCTTGTCCTCCTCTCACTCTCTTCCTCCCCTGCCCCAATTTCTCACTCTCCTTATTCAATCTGAATGTAAAGTTTGTGAGCGATCTCCAGAGCTGCACAAAAAGTGCAATGACAACCAGTAATGGGCTCACCCCAAGCAGCAACTAACTAAGCTAGATAAGTATAGTGGGTCACAGAAATATAGGTTAGGTTTCAGGGAACATGATCTCACTTCAGCTCGGGTGGGGAGTGGATAACGCTAAACTGACCAGTGTCCTGGGGCTACGTCCTTCTAGAAGAACTGGTGTCATTACAATATAAAATGTTATACCATTTAGTTGATGCCTTTATCCAAAGCGACTTACATTGCAGTGTATGCTATATTGCATACAATTTTCAGTATACAGTATATAGTCCCATTGGGAATCGAACCCAAGACCTAAGCGTTGTTAGTGCAATGCTCTACCAACTGAGACATAGATTGATGTTCCTGAAAGTGTTCCTGTCCATCACTAGTTCCATAGAGAAATCACAGTGGTGGAGGCATCTTTCATTTTTCCCTTTCATATTTCCCTCTCCCCCTCTCCCTTTCTCTCATCCCCCCTCTTAATCTCTCTTCCTGCCCTCCATCCGTCCCTTCCTCTCATACTCTCTGCCCCGTTAACTTGGCTAATTAAAAGACAGAGCCCTTCCCTCTGGGGAGATGCTCCACTTCAACATGCTCAGGTTCCCACATTCATTAGTACTCCCTGGGGAACACAGTCATTGATTAGAGGTTCCCAAGGCCTGGGGCTGCCCCACATGAGCAGGGGTGGCAGGGGAGCCTGAGCGAGGGGAGGGAGGACAGGGAGGAAGGCGTGATGGCGGGTGTTCATTTGCGGATTAAAGATCAGAGGAATCAGCATCTATCACAGTGAAGGCTGTAATGGGGTTGTGTAAGCCCTCTGGGGAAACACAAGGCTACACAGAAACAGCTGGTGCCAGCAGAACAGGCAAGACCTCTACTATACACATGGCAGGGGAGGCTGATGAAAGTAGGAATCGCGGCATGGGCTCATTGTAATGCATGGAATGGAATGAGGAATAGTATCAAACATTCCGTTCGACGCATCACAATGAGCCCCGTCCTCCGATTTCGACCCCCACCAGCCTCCACTGACACATGGTAACCCTACGTCACCCTCCCTCCTCACTCACCCCTCTGACCTAGAACCATGGACATACTGGGCTATTCAAATCTTGGCCTGGAGATCTGCTGTACTAGGGGGTACAATTGTCCACTTGCTAGGCGTCCCAGCAGATCCCCAGTCCCTGATTAGAGGGGCAGAGTGAAGACACAGCAGTGCTGCTGTGGATCTCAAGGCTCACATTTGAATAAAGCAGCAGCCAAATCCCTGCTGATTGCAGTGAATTAGGTATTCCTCACAACACCCACTGATTAGGTCTGCTGGACTATAAACACACTTGCTATATACGGTGTACTTTGGTGTGTGTGTGTGTGTGTGTTGTGACTTCTGTGTTTGGGGGCGTACAAGGACAAAGAAAGAACAAAGTGTTATTTTTCTAGTTAGGACTTTCCAATAGTTTAGTCACGCGTGGACACACAAAAGTGCCACTGATAAAGCTGGTACTGTTTCAAGACATTTGAGAAGAATCAAACCATTTAGTAAACTCGAGAACTGGTGCTCGAGAGAGGGGGAGGAGAGAGAAGAGAGAGGGAGGAGAGAGAAGAGAGAGGGAGGAGAGAGAAGAGAGAGGGAGGAGAGAGGGGGAGGAGAGAGAAGAGAGAGGGGGAGGAGAGAGAAGAGAGAGGGAGGAGAGAGGGGGAGGAGAGAGAAGAGAGAGGGAGGAGAAAGAAGAGAGAGGGAGGAGAGAGAAGAGAGAGGGAGGAGAGAGGGGGAGGAGAGAGAAGAGAGAGGGAGGAGAAAGAAGAGAGAGAGAGGAGAGAGAGGGAGGAGAGAGAAGAGAGAGGGAGGAGAGAGAAGAGAGAGAGGGAGGAGAGAGAAGAGAGAGGGAGGAGAAAGAAGAGAGAGGGAGGAGAAATGAAAGGTATAAAACAGGGATTTGATCCACCTTGAGGGAGTTTCTTATGGGGTGGGAAGGTAAGGGTGAGAGGAGAGGAGAGGAGAGGAGAGGAGAGGAGAGGAGAGGAGAGGAGAGGAGAGGAGAGGAGAGGAGAGGAGAGGAGAGGAGAGAAGAGAAGAGAAATGAAATGAAATGTGAGTTTCTTACTTATAATGTACTGTGTTGCTGCTTATTTGGTCAAATGCTGCTGGTGTACAAGTTTAGATCAATGTGTATAGCTTTTGTATTGAATTGGTGTTTTGCAATGTGTATTCGACGTTCACTTGCAATAATAGGACATTTGACTGTTTATGTTGCAAAAAAACAAGAGTGTATTTATTGAATCAAAAGACAAAATGTGCATATTATATGCTGGGGTTTGTGCAAAGTTTATGCATTTATGTAATATACTTGTTCAATTCATCTGTAAATGTGTCAATAGCACACCCTTATGTTTACAAACGAAATACTTGCTGAGTTCATTAATTTGCTATTGAGCATGACTTGATTAATGTGTTTGTAAAAAGTGGTCAAATGTAATGTGTATACTCAACATGCACTTTTCGTTTCAACGTTGTTTTATATTTGTTTTGTTTTTTAAATCATGCTTTATTCAAATAAACATTTTTGTTTTAGCATGTGCTCATCTTACATTTGTAAATGGAATGTTGACAGAAAAATCTGAATAAAAATTCACACAATAACACGACATTCTCCTGTGATAAATGCATTCAGAGATAAACATATCATGTTTACAAATACGACGACTTCAGGGGGAAATGAAGCATCAAACAAGTATTCGATGGACGGAATTGACCAAACATTCAATGGGCTGAACCGTTGTCTGTTGGTAGTCAGGTTCAAGTTCAACAACAGGTTTAGCCTACTGAATATTAAAAAGTGGCAGATATCTAAATGAGATTGAAATGTTAGAATGGAAGTCATAGGCTAACTAAAGGCGGCACACAACATTGCAGAAACCGACATGGCTATCCGCTTGTTAAGTCGTGACGTATTTCCGGGGCCAACGTTGGCTGAGGCGCTGTCTTCGAGATGCCGAAATAATAATAATAATTAATTATATTTATATAGCGCTTTTCCGAGGCTCAAATACCCTGACAATATGGAGAAAACGGTAAAGTGCTGTGTCCCTTGTTGTATGAATAGATCCGAGTCTAAAAAACGATTAAACTGTCATTCTACCGCTGTAGTTCACAGGTACTCCGGTGCGGAGAATTTCTGATTTGGACTCGGAAATGGCTAAACGTCACTTTTGACGTCAGACTTAACAAGCGGATAGTATTAGAAACGTTCTGTTGAGAAAGCCAGCTGATTAAAACCACTGTTCACATAATTCGATTGTGGGTTTTAACATTAAAACTTCATTCCAAAAATTAGAGGTAGTCATATTTTTGCAGTATGGCTTAAACATAGGCCTATACATTTCGGTTTGGCTCCTTACCGTGATTATTATGTTGAAAAAGACAGCTCCGCAGGTATTCTTGACAAAAGGGACAGCTGAAATTCTTCTTCTTCTTCTTCTTCTTTTTTTCAATTGGCGGTTGACAACCACTTGGTGTATTACCGCCACCGCTGGACTGGAGTGTGGCACAGGACTTGCTTCTTAACTTTACTAACTTAAATTATTTTTAAAAGCCCTGTTTCCCTTAAAAAGAAAAACAACAACTTTAAAATCTTCCCTTCCCTTCTCTGTAAAATATATTTCATCTCAAATACTTCTTTATTTTCCTCCACCTGAGCAATAAACCTACGCCTTTCGTTATGATACTTTTGGCAGTGTATTAAAACATGTTCCACTGTTTCTGGTCTATTCCATAGACACTGCTCACAGTTGCCATCTGCATGCTTGTTTATTAAAAACAGGGTACTATTTAAATTGGTATGTCCAATCCTTAACCTGGCCAGCACCACCTCTTCACGCCTGGACCTGCATGTACTATTATCCACCCTCACTTTTGGTTGAACATAAAAAAGGTGTCTCCCAGAGGTGTCTCCACTGTTCCAAATATACTGCCATTTCTCATACGATTTTGCCTTTATAATACTTTTTACCTCTGCCTTACTGTATTTAATTTCCACCTCCACTCTCTCTTTTTCTACTGCTTTCTTGGCATAGGTGTCAGCCAACTCATTTCCCTCCACCCCTATGTGAGCTGGCACCCACAGGAAAGAAAATTTAAAACCTGCCTTTAACATCCCACTTGCTAATTGTAAAATTTCTAAAATAATACCCATCCTGGATGCTGAGTATGCATTTTGCATGCTTAAAAGAGCAGAGCTGGAGTCAGATGCTATTACTGCTTGCCTGTTACACCCAACACTTTCAACCCATAACAGGGCAAACCATATGGCTAAAAGTTCTGCTGTGTAAACCGCCAAATTATCCGTCAGCCTCTTTGTTATAGCCAGACCCATTTCCGGTATCACATGAGCTACTCCCACCCTCCCATCACTCCTTTTTGATGCATCTGTAAAGATAATCAACCTCTGATTGTATCCCTGATGTATCCCTGTACCCTCCATTTATCTACTCCCCCTTCCTGTTTTGCTTCAAGCAGTCCTAAATCTACTGTCACCTCTTCAAATGTCCAGGGGGGGACTGCAGGGAATGCCACCGTGGGGCTGATATTAAAATTGCTTATGCTCATATTTACTACTTTATGTTGGATTGTCCACCCAAAGCTTTTCCCTCCCTCATACAGCCTCTCTTGGCAATCCCTCAGGACTGGCTGTGCAATATGGTCCCCACTGTGTCCCTTGAGGTTAGCCCAATATACCAGAGCAAGCTGGTCTCTTCTCAAATGCAAAGGCATCTCGCCCACCTCTACCTGGATTGCTGCTAACGGAGAAGTTTTAGCTAATCCACTACAAATGCGCAGAGCTTGATTGTGCAACATATCAAGTTTCCTTAATGTGGATTTAGACGCTGACACATAAACCACACAGCCATAATCAAATACTGATCTCATCATGCCAGTGTAGATTGCTCTCAATGCAGACCCAGAAGCACCCCACTCAACTCCACACAAGCACCTCATTATATTTATAACTTTCTTGCATTTAGCCTCCATCTCCTGTATGTGGAAGGCCCAAGTTAACCTCTTATCAAACCACATCCCGAGGTATTTAAAAACCTCAACTCTTTCCAACTCTCTGCCTGCCAACTGAATTTTAAATTCAGGACCAATGTTCCCCCTTGAGAAAAACATAACCTTGGTCTTCTCTACCGAAATCCTAAATCCCCACTGTACAGCCCATTGCTGGACTTCATTAACTGCATTCTGCATTTTCTTAACAATAAAACCTACATTCCTCCCCTTCTTCCACATAGCACCATCATCAGCAAACAAAGCCACTCCGTCAGTTCCCTGTACATTTGTAAAAAAATATGATCTATCATAATATCGAACAATAAGGGGCTTACAATGCTTCCCTGGGGGGTTCCATTCTCTGCTATATATCTAGCACTGACCTCCCCATCAATTTTAACCCTCAGGCTCCTTTCATACAAAAAATCCTTAATCCAATCCTTAAGCCCCCAACCCCCATTTCCTGCAGTTTTATCAACAGGCCCTTTGTCCACATCATATCATATGCTTTCTCAATATCAAAAAAGACTGCTACCACTACCTCTTTGTTTACTTGAGCTCTTCTAATGTCATCCTCCAAGCATATAACTGGGTCCATAGTACCTCTCCCTCTTGATCCACTCTGGTAACTCTGTAGCAGATTTTTTGATTCCACCCAGTAGGTTAACCTGTCATTTATCATTTTCTCCATAGTTTTTCCCACCTGGGAGGTTAATGCAATTGGCCTATAGCTGCTTGGGTTGTGGGGATCTTTACCTGGTTTTCTAATTGGCACAATTAAGGACTCTTTCCACCCCTGGGGAATCACTCCCTCTACCCAAATTTTGTTGCACAGCATCAACAGAACATCTTTCCCTTTATCACTCAGTTTCTCCAACATGATATAACAGATAGAGTCCCTCCCTGGAGCAGATTTCTTTAACTTCCTCAGCACCTTAAGTAGTTCCGCTCTAGTGAACAATGCATCCAAGCTGCCCTCTACTCCATCCACCCTCACATCTACATCAGGATACCTTAACATAGTCTCTTCCCTCCCTTTCTTCTCTTCCAGACTTAAGTTGTCAGAGCTATGTACCCTAACCAATGTTCTAGCAATGACTTCAGCTTTCTCTTTGCTTGTAACAATAACATCATCACCTTCAATAAGCATAGGATACCCATATTTCCTCCCTATCCCTTTCATATTTTTAACCATTCCCCACACCTGCCCTATTGGAGTAGTACGTCCCACAGAGTCACAGAACTTTCTCCAGTGCTCCCTCTTTGCCTTCCTAACAGCTCTCCTTACTAGTGCCTGTGCTCTCTTATATTCAGTCAGTAGCTGAAAGTTATGGAGATTCTTCAATCTCCTAAATGCTCCATTCCTTATTTTAACAGCATCTTTGCATTCTTTTGACCACCACGGTACTCTTCTATTCATTTGCCTTGGCCCTGATTTCGGTATCGCCTCCCCTGCTGCAGCCACTATACCTGCGTTAATTTCCCTGCATACCTCTTCAATACCCCTACTCCCATCTACCAAGGACAACCACTCTTCACTTACTTCTGCAAACTTCCCCCAGCTGAAATTCACCGACATTAAAATGAGATGTAGCTAGGTCAACGTCGCCCTCTGTCGGTAGTCTTTTGTCACTGCGTTTACATCAAATTACCAGTTTATTCATTGGGTCTTGTAATGGTAAAATGTATCTGTGTCCTACTAATGTTAATTTGTGTGTTAAAAAAAGACATAATACACATATATAAAATCACAGCGTGACACTCAATAACTAACGAGGATAAAACACCGACAAGTCAGAGACCTATTGCCACTGTGGTCCTCTTCGACATGACAGACAAGGCATCAACATATAGCCAACAGTGGCAACAATCAAAACAACAAAACATTATGAAGCACTTTTAAACAAGGCATCCACAAAACAAAAGCAGGCCCTCCCATGGAAGGTCTCTACTGCTCCAGGCGTGTCAACAGAGACCTTTTTACTGTACCTTTTTACTCCCACAGGGCCACAGTCTTTGTGCCAATTCATACATCCAACAGCGTGGTAAAATACATATTTGATTAATGTATATTTAGAGTATGGAGAAAGTGAAATACCATGTAATATCACTGATATCTGGCAGGATATAAAGTGACACTTTGGAGGACGCGGACATCGATATCACTACAACTGAGTTTTTCCATCTTCTCAATAGCTTAAATGCTTCATGTCACATGCTATTTGCATTTAACATTTAGAGACTCATGTTATTGTTAAGCAATTATTTACATTCTAGATTTACACAGAACAAACATAAATTATATTGCAAATAAGTAGGGGTGTGAGTAGGAATTGTGTATTTGTCATTTAATTGTTGTATTGTAACTTTCAGTGGTTGTTATAGAGTAACATTTTCTTTTATCACAAAAAGTGTGTGTGCTAAGTAAAATCATAGGCAAGAATCAAGAGTTTGAAAATATATTTAATAGAAATGCAATGTAAAAGAGAAGCTTCCCTTCACGCACTTTGGTTTGCTCGAGGCAGCGTTTTGACTATTACTTTCAAGTTCGAGTTTTCAAGTTGGACAGAAATCGTATATTAAAACCTTGGAGGGATAAAAACACAAAAAATCCCACAACTTAATTGCTAAACATTGACAAAGACAGACACCACACATGTAGACAACACAACAAACTGTACAGCTGTAGTAGACCAACAGGGTAAAACAAACAACAACAACAAAAAAAGAAGAAGAAGAAGAAAAACGGCAGTGAAAACTGGCAGTTAGTCCCTCCAGATGAGTCCTTCACCCACCCGGGGGTTTCTTGGCAGTGCAGACTGGGGGTAGGACCCGCCGTGAGTTGGCTCGCACCCATGGGTGGTCAATCACACTCTGCAGGGGCAGACGCATGGCCGGGCTGTAGCGGAGGAGCTTTGAGATCAGGTCCCGCGCCCCATCAGACACCACCTTGGGGAACTGCAAGTCCACCTACAACCCAGGGAATCAGTAATCAGTCAGTCTCACTATCTACAACAGCCTTGGTTGCATATCTATATCCATTGCAAGGGAGATGTAAAATAATGCTTTCATTCTCAACTTGTCAGCAAATGTTTCTAAATGACAAAAATACATTCTTTTCAATCCGTCTCCCTCCAAAATATGCGAACCTTTGTGATCCTCTCGTGCGTGTCAGAGTGGCTGGCAGTTTCAAACAGGGGTTTTCCAACCAAACACTCGTAGCAGAGTACCCCTATGCACCACAGGTCCACCTTTTCGTCATGGGTGCGCCCCTCAATCATCTCTGGGGGAAGGTAGTCCAGTGTTCCACACATCGTATGGCGTCTAGAGGGTGGGAGGGGTAACATACGGTTGTCTACAAAGCACCACTGTCTCCACATAATAGAAATACACCTTAACTCAAAACATTAAGGGGGGGGGGGTGTTAGATTTGCAGTGAGTGACTGAGAGCGTAAGCTAGCCAGCCGTGACCAAGACCTTGACTGCACAGCACACATCGACTCAGTCCAGTTTGCGGCTGGAATGGGTTTCAGTGACCTCTCACCTCAGGGACGGTGCGTGGACGGACCAACCGAAGTCAGCGATTTTCAGCTCTCCGCGGAAGCCGAGCAGGAGGTTCTCTGGTTTGATGTCACGGTGGATCACCTTCCTCTCATGGCAGTACATCATTGCATCCGCCAACTCCTCCATGTACTGAAAAAAAAGGCCATTTGCAGATGTTAGATCACTTCTGGTCAGCTTTGAACAATACATTTTTAATCAAATTAAAGACATGTCAAACCTCATGTGCCGTGCCTCGTTCCCAAAACTGGCCCAAACTTACTGAGGCCATAATCAGGCCATAATGCCAGCCATGGTAACTCAACTGCGTATACAACATCCTGTTACAAACGTTACAATTCGAGTGATTGGATAGAGAAGAAAACCAATAGATTACTCAGAATTTAGATTTTTTTGGGGGGGGTGAAATCTGCACTTATTTACGACTTATTTTCCAGACTCACATTGCAAAATTATCTAAAATCTGTGATTGGGTTTTTCCAGAGCAAATTAAACACATATGGCTATTTAGGAATGAATAAACAATAAACATGTATATTAGTGGAGTGCCTAATGAAGTGGCTGAATTTAGCAAAATGGTGTTAGCTTGGCTAACATGTGTTGTTACAGTGAGGGAATTAGCAATAGGGAGATAGCACGATCATTTTAGTTTCATCATCTTATACGGTTTAGATCAGTGCAGTTTCGAAACTAGGCAGTTTCATTTCAGCTGTTGCATCGTCTTGGCTTAAGAAATGACAGGGCTGTGTAAATCCCAAATCCTCTCACCTTCTCCAACATCATCATAGAAGATCAGAGGTTCCTCCACTGGGACCATCTTATATATAACATTTTTGGAGGAGGCATGGTGTTGAGGAAAGACATTTCGTGAGCTCAGAATTATAAGGTTCTATCTCCGTTTAGGGTAGTTCAGAGATATTGAGCGTCAAAGTTTTTACATTCCATTATGTTTTGTGAGATGGAACCTTTGTAATTACTAACTAAAACATTTAAACATTTTAAAAATAACACCACACAGGCATTAATAAACACCTAATGGATCAGATTATGTAAAAAACAAAATTTCGACCAAATATGGAGATAGAACCTTATAATTCTAACGTCACGATTTGCGATTCACACATGGACACTGCTTTTACCGTGGCAGTGCGCTGGTCATCAAAGCGCCCAGCTCGCTGCAGCTCTTTATACATCTCCCCCCGGGGAGCGTACTCCAGGATCAGGAACACCCGCGTGCGGTCATAGAAGTAGTTGTAGAAGCGCAAGATGTTGGGATGTCTTGAGAAAGGGGAAAGAAAGATTAATTCACTGACCTTCGTAAATACATAAACATTTGGTTATGTTAAGCAAGAATTGTGTTCACAACAAAAGCTGGCTGAAAGCCACTTGCTAGCATTTAGTTTTAAAAATTGTTTACATAGTCTCTAGACATGAATGCATCCTAGCTAAAAAAATATATAAAACGAGTTATTTAACTGACATAGGACAAATATAGATGTGAATGGCTATCAAGGCAACACAAAGGCTGAGGAGATTTAACAGACAGGATTCCATCACAAGGTCGTGAATTAAACTCAAAACCCGGGTACCGACCTAAGATGGGACTGGATCTCGATCTCCCTTCGCAGCTGGTGCTCGACACCCTCTTTTTCCATCTGTGACTTGAACAGAACTTTCAGCGCCACAATAACCTTGGTCTGTTTTTCCCGCGCCAGGTACACGTTCCCAAACTTGCCCTTCCCCAGGGGCCGTCCGAAGTCAAAGTCTTTGATGGTGAATTTACTGTTTAAATAAAAAGCACATTTGTTGGAAACCTAAACACAACACCAGGGAGATTCAACCTTTACAGAATAGGCCTACGGTTCTATTTAAGACAAACATCTTCCACAAACAAACAAACAAACCATCACCCAGTCATCTCCCTAAGTGTCAGTGATGTAAACAATGACAGAAGACATGAAATGCACAGAGCAAAATACCTCACATTAGAATATTCTTAAATCCTTGTTATCCGAGTCATTTTTAAGCCTTTAACAAGACATGAGTGTTGTGGGAAAGCATGCTTACTGGGGAGGTGAACTAGAAGAGGAACTGACAGGCTCCCTCCCAGGACCTGTGGGGAAATGGGGATACACAGACAATGAATTACACAAAGAAAGTCTGCTGTGCCATCTGAAAAATATCAAAAGACTGCACATGTAGAATGGTTTATGATGGCAGTGCCTACCTGTGATGGCATTTTTGTCTGCAGCCTCTGGCCGAGGGTTCGCTAGAGCTTGCTGTGGACCCTGACCCAGTGGAGTTGTAAGCTATCATCAAAACATACACCCAGCGTTAGACATAACATGGTAGGACAGCATTATAGAAATGGATGTTACGTTTACATTTACATTTTTGAAAATTCAACGTTAAACGTGTAGATTCAGAAATGCCAATACTATGTAAATAAATGAATTAAGTGGGGTAAGTCTCCACATGTTAAAGTCGGATTGAGGTTTCAAGCTTAACATATGATGTGAATTGTAAACGTGCATCATAGGAAACCAATGACATCTCATAGAAACCTGTTAATTATTACACCTAATAGACCTCAAATGCTTAGAGTTTAAAATGTCTGAACACTATAAAAACATCTGAAAGAAAGTTATTTTAATGGAGTCAGACTCAGTTTACACATGTTAAAGCTGAACTGAGGTGTCAAAGCTTATAACATGAAAGAGACGGTGCATTTCAAAAAGTATCATAGGAAACCAAATGGTGCCAATGCTGAAGTACGAGAAAGCAAGCCCAGTAATTAATGTTGGATAGTCATTAAAATGTGAAACAATGCCCAGACTAACTTCTCTGTGTTCAACTGTCCTACTGTTGTTGTTGTTATTCGAGTATATCCAGCTGCATCCTACACGCGCATCACCCGGACGCATGGACACCATATTTGGTTCGACACCATAAGTGGTCAAATGTAATGTGTATTAACATCAAATCTTTCCACATTCTTAATAGCATCGTAGGTCTAGGTCTATTAGTAGTAGGCCTATAATACTTTATGCATGAAATGTAGGCTACCAAGACTGATTTTCTTATTTACTTCATAGACGCATTGTCGTTTGTAATTCTTCCGTTTAAGATATCAATCCATTAGATCATGATCATCTCTTTTGTTTGTACACGTTTCAAGAGTACGTGACTCACTGAGAAGAATGGACCCTGATGGAACGGCGAGGGGAACGATAGGCTGTTAAGGGGGGGGCAAGAAGGTGCGAAGAGGGGGAAGAAAAAGAGGGAAAAGAAAAGGGAGAGAGAAATTGAGGTTTCTTTTCCATTATGTCCATGTTTAATAGTCACAATGTATTCTAAACAATTAAACAACAATAACAACCCCTGTTATTGAATGGAGGGGGGGAGACTATTACATGTTATATTCTTTATTCTTGATTAAAACCTCAAATTTGAAGTCTCTTTGAATTAAAGCATCTGCTAAATGGATAAAATATAAATGTGAAATATGATGTCGTTGTAGGGTCGTCCTCCTTATGTCCTTCATCACTTCCTGGTGTGGTTGGTCCTCTAACTCTGGGGGGCTTCGTGCTATCATCGCTTCTGTGTGAAGGGTTTGGGGTCAGGCTCAGATATGTTGCTCTCCCATTGCATTCGTACCACCCAGAATCCGAGACTGTCATGTGACTGTAGGGTGTGTCAGGAGGAGGGGAGAGGAGAGGAGAGGGTGTATCAGGAGGGGAGGAGAGGAGGACAGAGGGTGTGTCAGGAGGAGAGGAGAGGAGGAGAGGAGAGGGTGTGTCAGGAGGAGAGGATTGGTGGAGAGGACAGGGTGTGTCAGGAGGAGAGGAGAGGAGGGGAGGAGAGGACAGGAGGAGAGGAGAGGGTGTGTCAGGAGGAGGAGAGGAGAGGAGAGGGTGTGTCAGGAGGAGGGGAGGAGAGGGTGTGTCAAGAGGAGAGGAGAGGGTGTATCAGGAGGAGAGGAGAGGAGGAGAGGACAGGGTGTGTCAGGAGGAGAGGAGAGGAGGGGAGGAGAGGACAGGAGGAGAGGAGAGGGTGTGTCAGGAGGAGGAGAGGAGAGGAGAGGGTGAATCAGGAGGAGGGGAGGAGAGGGTGTGTCAAGAGGAGAGGAGAGGGTGTGTCAGGAGGAGAGGAGAGGGTGTGTCAAGAGGAGAGGGTGTGTCAGGAGGAGAGGAGAGGGTGGAGAGGACAGGAGGAGAGGAGAGGGTGTGTCAGGAGGAGGAGAGGAGAGGGTGTGTCAGGAGGAGAGGAGAGGGTGGAGAGGACAGGAGGAGAGGAGAGGGTGAATCAGGAGGAGGGGAGGAGAGGGTGTGTCAGGAGGAGAGGAGAGGGTGTGTCAGGAGGAGAGGAGAGGGTGTGTCAGGAGGAGAGGAGAGGGTGTGTCAGGAGGAGAGGAGAGGGTGTGTCAGGAGGAGAGGAGAGGGTGTGTCAGGAGGAGAGGAGAGGGTGTGTCAGGAGGAGAGGAGAGGAGAGGGTGTGTCAAGAGGAGAGGAGGTGTGTTTTGCCTCACAGCATTGATACCATGGTTACCACCTCAGGTTACAAAATAAACATGTTGAATGTAGAAATGGAAGTTGTACAGTGCATTATACACAGTGTGATGGTGATGACAGTGATATTAAGGGACAGATAGAAATTAAACAAAATAAAGGTTAAAATGCATCATCAATGACGGCTCCCTTCAGTGGGCTCTGGTTACCCCCTTTAGCCATAAAAGCTGATGTGCCGTGCCACCTGTAGATCATCACGTATTGCAAACATAACCACTAGCTGCCTGATTCTTCCCTAAATAGTTCTTGCATAATTTGGAGGTGTGCTTTGGGTCATTGTCCTGTTATAGGAGGAAATTGGCTCCAATCAAGCGCTGTCCACAGGGTATGGCATGGCGTTGCAAAATGATAGCCTTCCTTATTCAAAATTCCTTTTACCTTGTACAAATCTCCCACGTTACCAGCACCAAAGCAGCCCCAGACCATCACATTACCTCCACCATGCTTGACAGATGGCGTCAGGCACTCTTCCAGCATCTTTTCATTTGTTCTGCATCTCACAAATGTTCTTCTGTGTGATTCAAACACCTCAAACTTCGATTTGTCTGTCCATAACACTTTTTTCCAATCTTCCTCTGTCCAATGTCTGTGTTCTTTTGCCCATATTAATCTTTTCCTTTTATTGGCCAGTGTCAGATATGGCTTTTCCTTTGCCACTTTGCCTAGAAGGCCAGCATCCTGGAGTCGCCTCTTCACTGTAGACGTTGACACTGGCGTTTTGCGGGTACCATTTAATGAAGCTGCCAGTTCAGGACCTGTGAGGCGTCTATTTCTCAAACTAGAGACTCTAATGTACTTCTTGCTCAGTTGTGCACCGGGGCCTCCCACTTCTCTTTCTACTCTGGTCAGAGCCTGTTTGTGCTGTTCTCTGAAGGGAGTAGTACACACCGTTGTAGGAAATGTTCAGTTTCTTGGCAATTTCTCACATGGAATAGCCTTCATTTCTAAGAACAAGAATAGACTGTCGAGTTTCATATGAAAGTTCTCTTTTTCTGGCCATTTTGAGAGTATAATCAAACCCACAAATGTGATGCTAGGCAAACTGGCTAGTAGTCGCTCTATGTGTAGAGGGCTGCAAGGGAATTTTCCTGGCTACATAGTGTACAGGTTTTTGCTTTTGCCTGCTTGTGGCTCTCTCAGTATGTGAAGCGCATTGAGTTGCATCTTGTAAGAAATGCGCTATACAATTTTAATTTTTTATTTGATTTGATTTGATGCTCCAGATACTCAACTAGCTCAAAGGAAGGCCATTTGTATAGCTTCTCTAACCAGCAAAACCGTTTTCAGTAGGGATGTCCCGATCCCATTTTTTCACTACCGATACCGATACCTGGGCTTCAGGTATCTGCGATACCGATACCAATCCGATATTTGTATTTATTGTTTTACTCCTGAATAATAACAAATACTTCCCCAGTATATAGTCCACAGCAACAGTTGGCTATTAAAGACTGCCAGCCTTTATTCAAGCAACAAAAACAGTACTCTGCATTACTCAGTGACCAACTGGTTAAAACAATTTAGACAGCAGCATTCAGCATTGTAGAAAAAAAGAGTTACTGTCTGATTTCTAGTTTTAGTGCCTTCAGGTTTTTATTCTATTTATCTTCTCTTACAAATGGCAAATCAATTATAGGACCCTTTTTAAAAGTGTAGCCTAGTGACGCTGCTGGTGAGACCAGAAATCGAAGGGGTGTCAACAATATCTGGTTTTCTTTTTTTTCAACTCAAGTTTTAAGTACCCAGTCCATATAATAAAAAACAGTTATAATCTGTGGATTGGATTAACTATTCTCGTTTTTCGGAGGCTACCAGTAAGTGATAATGACTTGTAAACATACTCTCGTTTTAGGACGTGTTCAAAAGCAAGGACTGTGTGTTCATCTAGTTATGTGTAGTTATGTGTTTTTAGCATGTCCATGTTCTCTCAGTATGTTGTGAGGATATAAAAACGCAGTTAGACGTTTGTAGCGATGTACCACTGTTATCCGCTAGCAGCGTTTGTTGTTGTGGTTTGATCAGTCACTTTCTCCTGTCGCATTCCCATTCGGTGCACCAACATTCAAATACTCGTGTCACCTTGAAATTTTTTCCGATTTCAATGTATGACGCATCATTTGAAAGCTTACCATCTGTAGTTTCAGACTATGTAAATAACCGAAAAATTACTTAAGCAAATGGTTTATGATTTCACCAGCTAGCGTCATGACATTGTCAGACTCATTACAAACAGGTAGCTACTAGCCAACTCTCCTGCATGTGACCACTGACTACTACTGTTGTCATCACGTGAGTGACACGCCAGATCGGCCACGCAGATCGAAGCCTATTTTTTTTCTGGTGCGATCTGCGATCCAGCATTGATTGATTGATTGATTGAAAACTTTATTAGAAGATTTGCAGAAGTAGGTACATGAATGTACATTCAGGACCAATATCGCAGCGATATGCGATATCGATATCGGATCGGGACATCCCTAGTTTTCAGCTGTGCTAACGTAATTGCACAAGGGTTTTCAAGGTTTTTCTAATCTATTAGCTTTTTAACGCGATTAGCAAACACAATGTACCATTAGAACACTGGAGTGACGGTTGCTGGAAATGGGCCTCTATACACCTATGTAGATATTCCATTAAAAACCAGATGTTTGCAGCTAGAATAGTCATTTTCCACATTAACAATGTAGAGTGTATTTCTGATTAATTTAATGTTATCTTCATTGAAAAGAACTGTGCTTTTTAAAATAAATTAATAAGGACATTTCTAAGTGACCCCAAACGTTTGAACGGTAGTGTACATGCATAGACTGGGACAACTAAATGAGCTTTCTCATAACGACTGTTTGGAACTGGCTGGATTTAGTCTCGTTCAAAGAAAACCGAGAGAAATAGTGAAACCAGTCCATACACAAACCCTCAAATAAAAGCTGAGAATCTCTACTGTAACTTCATGGTTATTGTTTTTGATTTCCAATCCAAACTTTTGGAGTGTAGAGTCAAGAGACTAAAAAACACTTGACTGTCCCATTACTTCGGCAGGGAACGGTGTGTTTCATTTTAGGATATCACCGACTAAACACAGTCAAGCCTGTGTCCTTACCTCAGTTGTGTCTCCATGGTAACCCAGGTCTTGGGCTGCCTTGGGCTGTACCACCTCTGGGGTGGGGGGGTCCGGGGTCCACCCCTGGTCCTATTAACAACATTAAAACATTACACACAATAGAACAGTTAAGGCATTGGATATGACGTCTGATAAGCCATCAGATACGCTACTGAGAAACAAGAGTAAAGGTATAATGCTATAATGGTAACTATAAAAAAACGTTGTTCTAATTCACGTGAGCCAGTGTTTCCACGGCAATGCCAAGTATAAAACAGAGCAAACAATACCGAAAAAGTACTGTTGGGATTACTTTTTGTGCATTAAACAATACAACACCCTTTTAGAAGGTCGGAGTAATATTATAAAACTATAATAATCAAATTGATTTACTTTTAATAGACATGCATTATCTATTGTACACATTCACACTCTTGTTCAATCTGAGGGCGTGATACAGGGTCAGTGGTCCTACTTGGGCCTTGACGTTGACCTGTGTCACCCCGATGTACTCCAGCTCTGGGAGGTCAAGTAGCTCCTCCACTTCATCTTTGATCCCGACAGCAGGGCGGGTTGCAGCCTAAAACACACGTATCGCTCACCACATGCACCCTCACAGAAATAGCACATCTAACAATGATATGTTATATGAAGAAAGCTTGTATCTATTGTACGTGTGTGTGTGTGTGTGTGTGTGTGTGTGTGTGTGTGTGTGTGTGTGTGTGTGTGTGTGGTGTGAGTATTGTTAGAATGGGGAAAGGGGAGCTCTTCACCTGGGGTGTGTCAGGGGTTTGGGTGCAGGGCTCTGGGGTTTGGTCCATGTCCATGTCTACTTCCATTCCTTCATCAAACACACGTTCTCCCAGATAGAGGGTCACAGGGTTGAACTGGTCACACAGCTGAAAGGAGAAATAAGAATATATCAGAATAAATGGATGAATGCAATGGATCATTGTTGTTGAATGGATATATACAGTACAGTATGTGTATGCAAGTGTGTGTGTGTGTGTGTGTGTGTGTGTATATGTGTGTGTGTGTGCCTACTGACCTCTGAGTTGACTGCAGGGGGACAGGAGATCCCGTGGCCCTGGCTCTGCAGGACACTGTGAATGTACACGTCCTCCTCTGTGTTTGTGTCACACAGGAAGACCTGCAGAAAGTCTGTGTGATAGCTGTCCAGGGCTCCCACCAGGGGGCGCTCACAGCACAGCTTCTGGAAGGAGCTGGTGGCGTTCCAACTCCAACTTCCCTGGAACACCAAAACACTGGCTTTTAATATTGTTAAGTAAGTAAAGTAAAGTAAAACTTTATTTATATGGCGCCTTTCGTACATGAATGCAACTCAAAGCGCTTTGAATGGGAGAGTGCTATCCTGAATGTAAATGTGGGTTATGGAAGTCAATGGGACTCTATGGGAACAGTACAGTGTTAAAAGCTTGGGGAGATTGGTGGTCAATAAGAGTGATATGAGATTGTGTGGAGCCTTACACCCATTGGCTTGATTCCAGTGAGCGATGAGGGGACTGCTTGTGCCGGGAGCTCAGAGTAACAAGACCTTGGGGTGAGAAACCAGAGAGATGGAGGGAGACGACAGCAACACAGACAAGGAGGTCTAAACACTTGTCATCAAAATGACCGTCACATTTACGCAACATTGACTTTACACTACAGTATGTGGCGAGAAGCAGTCTCCCACACTATGGTGTCGACCCAAACCATACGGACACAGTACGACATCGTTACGGGTCAGACTGCTTTCTTGTCACATACAGCTTCTCAACATCAGCTTTATTTTAGAGAGCCAAGCTACAATGAAACACAGAGTGAACACCTACACACAGAGCTGCCAAGTCTCACGCTTTGGTCGTGAGACACACGCATTCAGGACTGAAGCCGTAAGCCTTGTCTGTGAAACCGGCCCATTGACTTTCATTGATGCATACTGTCTGAACTGGACCAGAAGAACCCTACTTGTCTACATTGCTGTCTGTCTGAACTGGACCAGAACAAGCCTACTTGTCTACATTGCTGTCTGTCTGAACTGGACCAGAAGAAGCCTACTTGAGGAACTTGAGGCTGGTCCTGTCCACAGTGGTGAGGTCCCCATAGTCCACGTAGTAGACCTCCACCTGGGTCTGGCTGAGGATGCGGTGGACGACGACGCGGTAGAACCACATGTCTCTGGGATCCACGCAGCACACCTGGCCCTGACGCACGAAGCCTGAGGGAAGGGCGTAGCGCTCCGCCACCTCAGGACAGGTGTAGCAGCTCCTAGGAGGATGACATGGTCCCACAAACTCTGACAGCATTGGGCTACTTTACGCCTCTATCCAAAGTGACTTCAAACAAATACATTTAAGTAAGTGAATCATCTAACCATCAGTCATTGTAAGAAAAAATCATCTATGCTAAGATCTATGCTAGGCCATTGGCAGTCGCAATGCTAGAAGAAGGAAGAATTATTATTATTTATTTTTTTATTCTATTCATGGTTCTATTTAACCAGTGAAGATGCAGTACTCTGATCTAACCATAGGGTTACGTTCCAGCTACTATGTCATTCATGTGGTTACCTGAGATATTAGACCTGATAAGAGATCTGATCATCTGCAGCATGACTACAACCAAGGCAACCATTAATTTCCTGTTCATGTTTCCTTCCCGGTCTGAGCGGCACCGTCTCCTCACCTCATCTTCATCATCATGTCCACCAGGGCGCGGGCCTCCTGGGTCTCGTTGAAGCGGATGTAGAAGTTGCTGGGTGACTCCACATGCTCCACCAGCACAGATATCAGCTCCCGGGGGCCCCTGCGCGTGGGAGCCCTCAAGCGCTGACCCCGCAGGGCGTCCAGAGGAACAACCTTCCCAGGACTGGACCGGACCTGGACACACACACACACACACACACACACACACACTTGTGTTTTTACTTGTGTCACCACAAAGAGGCTTTGAGGACTGAATAGAGAAGAGAGAAAGAGAAATCGGACCTTGATGGTCTTTTAATGGCCACACACGGCAGTTTTACACTCTGATCACACACATGCAAGTTTTTAGGTGAACACACACACAGACACAAGCACATGCACTATCTTCGGCGGGTCGCCAGGTGGAAATTGTCCTCTGCCTTTGTAACCCATCCGGGCTGCCATTCCTCCACTGGCAGCCAGGGGCAGCGGTCGCCCTTTTGGCGCGGCTTGAACCGACGCCCGGCGCCCCGGGGACCAAGTAGCGTTCTTCACCATCGTGGTCAGGGACGGGTGATCACTTTGGCATGTCTTTCCATGTGGGGTGAAGGAGACCCCTAGTGGACATGGGGGGAACATGCCAACCCCAAGCCACATATATGTGCCACGGCAACCAGGCTTTCACCCTTTTTGGACTCCCATCCAGGTTACTAACCAGGCCCAGCCCTGCTTAGCTTCTGAGATCTGACGAGATCAGGCTTGACAAGGTGGTACGGCCGCACAAAGGTTCTCTAAGATTTACAATCTCTAAAGAAGATGTACAGGTGATCAGACAGACAGGTGATCAGACATACAGGTGATCACAGACAGACAGGTGATCAGACAGACAGGTGATCAGACAGACAGGTGATCAGACAGACAGGTGATCAGACATACAGGTGATCAGACAGACAGGTGATCAGACATACAGGTGATCAGACATACAGGTGATCAGACAGACAGGTGATCAGACATACAGGTGATCAGACAGACAGGTGATCACATCTATTCTTGTGAATGCATTTTGGTTTCAGCCTCAATTGTCTATGAATTTGTCCAGCTTCTGCAGGGGGCATAGAAGCTATGGATTACACCTTGAACAAAGGGGCAAGTAGGACATACCAGCTGCCCATGTCTTCTTAGACCTGAGTCAGACATACCAGCTGCCCATGTCTTCTTAGACCAGAAGAAGTCCATCTTAGAGTCAGATGGGTCTCTTCTCTCACCTGTTGGAAGGTCTTGGTGGTGAAGCGGAGGTCTGTCTCTGACTTCAAGTCTGTGTCATTGGAGGCAGAGTCCTCCTCCTCCTCGCCCTCCTCCTCCTCCTCCTCCTCCTCCTCCTCTCTCCGGCCCTCCCAGGGCGACGCCCCACAGCTGAGATAGCAGCCTTGGCTGGAGGGGTTCAGACCTTCACGCTGCTCAGCATCTGTGGGGCTGTCGGCCTCTACAGCCCCTGGCCAAAAACATCAGGGTGCTGCGTTTCTACAAGACCATGAGCTAGAAGATACAGTACTCAGTTCTGCTATAAGATACAGTACTCAGTTCTGCTATAAGATACAGTACTCAGTTCTGCTATAAGATACAGTACTCAGTTCTGCTATAAGATACAGTCCTCAGTTCAGCTATAAGATAGTCCTCAGTTCAGCTATAAGATACAGTACTCAGTTCTGCTATAAGATACAGTACTCAGTTCTGCTATAAGATACAGTCCTCAGTTCAGCTATAAGATACAGTACTCAGTTCAGCTATAAGATACAGTACTCAGTTCAGCTATAAGATACAGTACTCAGTTCTGCTATAAGATACAGTACTCAGTTCTGCTATAAGATACAGTCCTCAGTTCAGCTATAAGATACAGTACTCAGTTCAGCTATAAGATACAGTACTCAGTTCTGCTATAAGATACAGTACTCAGTTCTGCTATAAGATACAGTCCTCAGTTCAGCTATAAGATACAGTCCTCAGTTCAGCTATAAGATACAGTACTCAGTTCTGCTATAAGATACAGTACTCAGTTCTGCCCCTATCTTCACATGACCCTTCCCCCCGATGGGACACATGGCTCTCAAGAATGTGGGAATGCAGTGGGATTAGCTGAACAGAATCGATAGGATGCATTTTACTTTTTAACTATTTAGCAGACGCTTTTATCCAAAGCGACTTACAATTACAGATTATAGAGACACAGTAAATTAGGGCTAAGTGCCTTACTCAAGGGCCTACTAGTGGTGGTGTTCCCAGGTCTTACTCAAGGGCCTACTAGTGGTGGTGTTCCCAGGTCTTACTCAAGGGCCTACTAGTGGTGGTGTTCCCAGGTGGGATTTGAACTCATGACCTTCTGATCACCAATCCAACTCACCATCCACTAAAACACCACACCCTCATGGCCATGTATAGTTAACGGTAGAAAACAGGGACACTGAATGAGCAGTATGGACACAAGTGCTAAACAATTGCAATATTGATAATGTATTCCTGCTTTCACATCAGGTGCTTGAAACGGATACATTGAGAGATGTTTTAAGAAATGTGAAGAAAAACCAATGTTGAACAGAAAACATACCATCTTATCTGTCTACACAGATATATCTGCACTATACTATACTACACTATACTATATACATACTATACTAAACTACACTATATATATACTATACTACACTATACTATATCCACTGCAGCATCAACCCACCTGTGTCTCCTACCGGCCTCACAGCTGTGTCTGTTGAGGGGTTCTGCTGTGGTGGAGGTGGCTCTATCTGTCCCGTCCTCCCTGATTGATTGAAAACCTTTATTGTCCCCAATGGGGAAATTTTGTTGTCAAACAGCTCAGTTAGGGCAGAAAACATTCAATACAGAAAACAGAAAACATTCAATAAATACATAAAACAGTGCAGGCTCAATAAGTAAAAAGTTCCAAGTTCCAAAGTTCCAGCTCCAGGTCTCCCCCACCCTGCAGGGCCTGGTTGTAGAGTCGGAGTGCAGCTGGAACAAAGGACTGTCCAAATCTTTTTGTACTTTGACGGGGGAGAACAAATCTGTGGCTGAACTTGCTCCTCATCCCCGCCAGCTCGCAGTACATCGGGTGGGAGGGATTGGCCAGCATGGCCGCCAGTTTTTTCCCCATCCTCTGTTCTGCCACCACCTCTAGGCTGTCCAGCCCGGTCCCCACCACAGAGCTGGCCTTCTTCACCAGTTTGTTTAGCTTCGCAGCATCCCTGGCACAGATGTTTCCACCCCAGCAGGCCACGGCGAAGAACAGAACGCTGGCAACCACCGACTGATAAAACATTTGCAGCAGCTTGTTGCAGACACCGAAAGACCTCAGCCTTCTCAGGAAAAACAGTCTGCTCTGCCCTTTCCTGAGAAGAGCCTCGGTGTTGTCAGTCCAGTCCAGTTTGTTATTAATTTCTACTCCCAGGTACCTGTAGGAGTCCACCCTCTCGACTTCCACCCCCTTGATGGTGATGGGGGCTGGGGTCCTTCTCTTCCTCCTAAAATCCACCACCAACTCCTTTGTTTTGCTGGTGTTAAGCAAAAGGTAGTGTCTGTTGAGGGGTTCTGCTGTGGTGGAGGTGGCTTTATCTGTCCCGTTCTCCCTGGTGTCACCCGTGGCGCCATCGACACCCCGACCTGCCCCGCCAGCGGCCCCATGGCAGGCGCCACCTTTAGGGTCAGCAGGAAGCCCGTCCGGCTCTGCTTGATCGCCACCAGGTCAGCCGCCGCCGCCAGTATCTCCGTGACGGAGTAGAAGCCGTAGTCGGTGACGCGCAGCGGGCGGCCGAAGCGTCGGGCGAAGCCAGCCTCCAGCTCTGACAGGCCAACGGGCCCCTGGGTGAGCAGCTGGCCGAGCTGGGCCCGGAGCAGAGCAGGCAGGGCCGGGGGCGCGGGGGCCCGCCGGGGCGGCGCCATGGAGGACGGCTTTCTGTAGCGCGGGGAGAAGAAGCCGCCCCTGCAGGGTTTCTTCATCTTGAGGTTGCGCTGCCTGGCCACCAGCTCCCCCATGCCTCTGGTGCTGTCGTCCACAACCGCTGCAGAGGGACCAAGGGATGGGAGGAAAAAGAGAAGCAAAGGGATTGGATGGAATGAAGTCATTGTTTTTCATTTCATACATGTGCAGGTCAAAGTATAAGACTGGGCTTACCTTTCAACACCAAGCTGCCGTCTCTCAAATACCTCACGTTCACCACGTCAGGCATCGCCATCATCATGTCCAGCACATTGCTGAAGCCCAGGGCCTTCAGAGGCAGAGGGTGGCCCATCATGTTGATGTAGTCCTGTTTCAGTTGGTCCAGGGACAGGCCTAGCTTGCTTGATATGAGCAGGGAGCGCACCTCCTTCTTCAGCCTCTTGGGTCATCCTGCCTGTCAACTGTCAGACCAAGGAGAGATGAGGAGAACAGATACTTTAGTACAAACCTAACAACATTTCAAAATGTTATAGTGACAATCAAATTAACCCCATGTTTCTTAGGCTGCTAGTTACTCACGACCTGTTCTTTTCTTTTCTAAGGTATTATTTTTTAAGTCCAACCAAGTCAACTCGAATCTGCAAAGCATTTTAGAGGAGAAAGTCATCTATCCATTTTGTTGGCCAATAGTGTCTTCTATGGATGCAAAGGAACTTACTCACTACTTGAAACAGTTCAGCCAAGTCGATTCACGAGAGAGAAGTCAAATAAAGACACGTATTGGCAGTGGTTTTTAAGTCGCTGTTCTCACACTTCAGCGAGTAACCTTATAACCGTAACCCTAACTAACCTAGGTTAACTAACCCTAACCAACCTAACCTAGGTTAACTAACCCTAACCAACCTAACCTAGGTTAACTAACCCTAACCAACCTAACCTAGGTTAACTAACCCTAACCAACCTAACCTAGGTTAACTAACCCTAACCAACCTAACCTAGGTTAACTAACCCTAACCAACCTAACCTAGGTTAACTAACCCTAACCAACCTAACCTAGGTTAACTAACCCTAACCAACCTAACCTAGGTTAACTAACCCTAACCAACCTTACCTAGGTTAACTAACCCTAACCAACCTAACCTAGGTTAACTAACCCTAACCAACCTAACCTAGGTTAACTAACCCTAACCAACCTAACCTAGGTTAACTAACCCTAACCAACCTAACCTAGGTTAACTAACCCTAACCAACCTAACCTAGGTTAACTAACCCTAACCAACCTAACCTAGGTTAACTAACCCTAACCAACCTAACCTAGGTTAACTAACCCTAACCAACCTAACCTAGGTTAACTAACCCTAACCAACCTAACCTAGGTTAACTAACCCTAACCAACCTAACCTAGGTTAACTAACCCTAACCAACCTAACCTAGGTTAACTAACCCTAACCAACCTAACCTAGGTTAACTAACCCTAACCAACCTAACCTAGGTTAACTAACCCTAACCAACCTAACCTAGGTTAACTAACCCTAACCAACCTAACCTAGGTTAACTAACCCTAACCAACCTAACCTAGGTTAACTAACCCTAACCAACCTAACCTAGGTTAACTAACCCTAACCAACCTAACCTAGGTTAACTAACCCTAACCAACCTAACCTAGGTTAACTAACCCTAACCAACCTAACCTAGGTTAACTAACCCTAACCAACCTAACCTAGGTTAACTAACCCTAACCAACCTAACCATAAAAGGGGGGTGTGCAGAACCACGGAGGCAGACAAGCACAACGAAGAGACATCTCAGGACACTATCACAGACCTCCTGCAACAGTCTGGGAACACTCAGTGTCAGAGAAGTCAAGAAATCTCTTATTTCACAGTCTATCTACTGTACACTCTGCAGTGTGTAACTGTCGTTTTTTTTTTTTTTTTTCAAAAGACAACAACTTCATCAGAAGAATTAGTCTGAACTGGTCTTGACTGTCTTGTTCTTCAGCTGAGACGACAGAGAATAACTGAAAGGACCTTTAGAAAGTGATTGACTGAAAGGCGAACGAGAAGAGAGCAGCGAAAGAGAAGAGACCGCCACCACCACCAGCAGCACAAGCACAAGCACCGCTATGTCTCTGGGTGTAAAGGAGAAGACCCATGTCCGCCTGGTGTTCCTGGGTGCCGCGGGAGTCGGCAAGACGTCCCTGATCCGCCGCTTCCTCCAGGACACCTTCGAACCCAAACACCGGCGCACCGTGGAGGAGCTGCACAGCAAGGAGTACGACATCGGCGACGGGGTCAAGGTCACCGTGGAGATCCTGGACACCAGCGGCAGCTACTCCTTCCCCGCCATGCGGAAGCTGAGCATCCAGAACAGCGACGCCTTCGCCCTCGTCTACGCCGTGGACGACCCCGAGTCCCTGGAGGCCGTCAAGAGCCTCCGCAACGAGATCCTGGAGGTCAAGGAGGACAAGTACACGCCCATCGTCGTCGTGGGCAACAAGTCGTACCGGGGGGGCGAGAGGCAGGTGGCGAGCGACGACGTCCTGTCGACCGTGGAGATGGACTGGAACAACAGCTTCCTGGAGGCTTCGGCCAAGGAGAACGCCAACGTGCTGGAGGTGTTCCGAGAGCTCCTGCAGCAGACTAACCTGCCCAGCCGGCTGAGCCCGGCGCTGAGGCGGCGCAGGGAGACCTTCCCCAAAGACACGGGGATCAGGCCCCCGATGAACAAGACCAACAGCTGTCTCATCTCTTAATGGGACGGGTGGCGGGAGAAAGGAGGGGTGTGTGACGGTGACCCAGACAAGTGTTGCTTGATAGAAAGAGAGAGAGAGAGGGGGGGGGGGAGAGATAGAGAGGCTATGAGAGAGAGACTTGACTACGGGGCTGTGGGACTGAAGTGATGGACAGGCAGGCAGTCTGCAGAGCTGGACTCAAGCTGAACTGAACACCCAAACACCTCTGACTTGTTCCACTCCGAGCCCAGTGACGGTGTTGATATGGGAAGAGACTGAGGAAAAATTAAAGGTATAAAACAGGGATTTGATCCACCTTGAGGGAGTTTCTTATGGGGTGGGAAGGTAAGGGTGAGAGGAGAAAAGAAATGTGAGTTTCTTACTTATAATGTACTGTGTTGCTGCTTATTTGGTCAAATGCTGCTGGTGTACAAGTTTAGATCAATGTGTATAGCTTTTGTATTGAATTGGTGTTTTGCAATGTGTATTCGACGTTCACTTGCAATAATAGGACATTTAATTTGACTGTTTATGTTGCAAAAAAACAAGAGTGTATTTATTGAATCAAAAGACAAAATGTGCATATTATATGCTGGGGTTTGTGCAAAGTTTATGCATTTATGTAATATACTTGTTCAATTCATCTGTAAATGTGTCAATAGCACACCCTTATGTTTACAAACGAAATACTTGCTGAGTTCATTAATTTGCTATTGAGCATGACTTGATTAATGTGTTCGTAAAAAGTGGTCAAATGTAATGTGTATACTCAACATGCACTTTTCGTTTTTAACATGAACGTTGTTTTATATTTGTTTTGTTTTTTAAATCATGCTTTATTCAAATAAACAGTTTTGTTTTAGCATGTGCTCATCTTACATTTGTAAATGGAATGTTGACAGAAAAATCTGAATACAAATTCACACAATAACACGACATTCTCCTGTGATAAATGCATTCAGAGATAAACATATCATGTTTACAAATACGACGACTTCAGGGGGAAATGAAGCATCAAACAAGTATTCGATGGACGGAATTGACAAACATTCAATGGGCTGAACCGTTGTCTGTTGGTAGTCAGGTTCAAGTTCAACAACAGGTTTAGCCTACTGAATATTAAAAAGTGGCAGATATCAAAATGAGATTGAAATGTTTGAATGGAAGTCATAGGCTAACTAAAGGCAGCACACAACATTGCAGAAACCGACATGGCGAGAGTATTAGACACTTTCTGTTGAGAAAGCCAGCTGATTAAAACCACCTGTTCACATAATTCGATTGTGGGTTTTAACATTAAAACTTCATTCCAAAAATTAGAGGTAGTCATATTTTTGCAGTATGGCTTAAACATAGGCCTATACATTTCGGTTTGGCTCCTTACCGTGATTATTATGTTGAAAAAGACAGCTCCGCAGGTATTCTTGACAAAAGGGACAGCTGAAATTCACCGACATTAAAATGAGATGTAGCTAGGTCAACGTCGCCCTCTGTCGGTAGTCTTTTGTCACTGCGTTTACATCAAATTACCAGTTTATTCATTGGGTCTTGTAATGGTAAAATGTATCTGTGTCCTACTAATGTTAATTTGTGTGTTAAAAAAAGACATAATACACATATATAAAATCACAGCGTGACACTCAATAACTAACGAGGATAAAACACCGACAAGTCAGAGACCTATTTCCACTGTGGTCCTCTTCGACATGACAGACAAGGCATCAACATATAGCCAACAGTGGCAACAATCAAAACAACCAAACATTATGAAGCACTTTTAAACAAGGCATCCACAAAACAAAAGCAGGCCCTCCCATGGAAGGTCTCTACTGCTCCAGGCGTGTCAACAGAGACCTTTTTACTGTACCTTTTTACTCCCACAGCCACAGTCTTTGTGCCAATTCATACATCCAACAGCGTGGTAAAATACATATTTGATGAATGTATATTTAGAGTATGGAGAAAGTGAAATACCATGTAATATCACTGATATCTGGCAGGATATAAAGTGACACTTTGGAGGACGCGGACATCGATATCACTACAACTGAGTTTTTCCATCTTCTCAATAGCTTAAATGCTTCATGTCACATGCTATTTGCATTTAACATTTAGAGACTCATGTTATTGTTAAGCAATTATTTACATTCTAGATTTACACAGAACAAACATAAATTATATTGCAAATAAGTAGGGGTGTGAGTAGGAATTGTGTATTTGTCATTTAATTGTTGTATTGTAACTTTCAGTGGTTGTTATAGAGTAACATTTTCTTTTATCACAAAAAGTGTGTGTGCTAAGTAAAATCATAGGCAAGAATCAAGAGTTTGAAAATATATTTAATAGACATGCAATGTAAAAGAGAAGCTTCCCTTCACGCACTTTGGTTTGCTCGAGGCAGCGTTTTGACTATTACTTTCAAGTTCGAGTTGTCAAGTTGGACAGAAATCGTATATTAAAACCTTGGAGGGATAAAAACACAAAAAATCCCACATCTAAATTGCTAAACATTGACAAAGACAGACACCACACATGTAGACAAGACAACAAACTGTACAGCTGTAGTAGACCAACAGGGTAAAACAAACAACAACAACAAAAAAAAGAAGAAGAAGAAGAAAAACGGCAGTGAAAACTGGCAGTTAGTCCCTCCAGATGAGTCCTTCACCCACCCGGGGACGAAGGCAGGGTGCTTGTCTTTAGGGTTTCTTGGCAGTGCAGACTGGGGGTAGGACCCGCCGTGAGTGGGCTCGCACCCATGGGTGGTCAATCACACTCTGCAGGGGCAGACGCATGGCCGGGCTGTAGCGGAGGAGCTTTGAGATCAGGTCCCGCGCCCCATCAGACACCACCTTGGGGAACTGCAAGTCCACCTACAACCCAGGGAATCAGTAATCAGTCAGTCTCACTATCTACAACAGCCTTGGTTGCATATCTATATCCATTGCAAGGGAGATGTAAAATAATGCTTTCATTCTCAACTTGTCAGCAAATGTTTCTAAATGACAAAAATACATTATTTTCAATCCGTCTCCCTCCAAAATATGCAAACCTTTGTGATCCTCTCGTACGTGTCAGAGTGGCTGGCAGTTTCAAACGGGGGGTTTCCAACCAAACACTCGTAGCAGAGTACCCCTATGCACCACAGGTCCACCTTTTCGTCATGGGTGCGCCCCTCAATCATCTCTGGGGGAAGGTAGTCCAGTGTTCCACACATCGTATGGCGTCTAGAGGGGGGGGGGGGGTAACATACGGTTGTCTACAAAGCACCACTGTCTCCACATAATACACCTTAACTCAAAACATTAAGGGGGGGGGGGGGGGGGTGTTAGATTTGCAGTGAGTGACTGAGAGCGTAAGCTAGCCAGCCGTGACCAAGACCTTGACTAAACAGCACACATCGACTCAGTCCAGTTTGCGGCTGGAATGGGTTTCAGTGACCTCTCACCTCAGGGACGGTGCGTGGACGGACCAACCGAAGTCAGCGATTTTCAGCTCTCCGCGGAAGCCGACGTGAGGGAGAGCTCGAGCCCTTGGGCTGCCCCAGTGGTCCTCGTCAAGAAGAAGGATGGGTCTTGGAGATTCTGTGTGGATTACCGCAAATTAAACGCAGTGACCCACAAAGACTCCTTCCCACTGCCACGAATCGAAGAGTCACTCACAAGCCTGTCCAAGTCAGAATGGTATTCAACCCTCGATTTGGCTAGCGGATATTGGCAGGTGGAGGTGGCGACAGAAGATCAGGAGAAGACCGCCTTCACCACGCCCTTCGGCCTCTACCAATTTGACAGGATGCCCTTCGGCCTCTGCAACGCCCCGGCCACGTTTCAGAGACTCATGCAGCGCTGCTTGGGGGCCCAGGTCTACGACCATCTTCTCATCTACCTCGATGATGTTATCGTCTACTCCCCCAACTTCACTGCCCACCTGCAACACTTGGAACAAGTATTCGCTCGTCTCGACGACCACGGCTTAAAGCTTCAGCCACGCAAGTGCCACTTGTTCCAGAAGAAGGTGACTTACCTTGGACATATAGTCAGTGGCCAGGGGGTGGCGACGGATCCCGACAAGGCCGCTGTCGTCCGCGACTGGGCACCACCTACCACAGTCAAGCAGGTGCGGTCCTTTCTTGGCTTTGCAGGCTACTACCGACGATTCATCCAGGGATTCTCCAAGATAGCAGCCCCACTCCACCAGCTCCTCCAAGGCCAAGCCAATAGGCCCACGGCCCCCATCCACTGGACGACCGCTTGTCAGGTGGCCTTCGACAAGTTGAAGCAGGCCCTCCTCAGCGCCCCCATCCTGGCTTACGCGGACTTCCACCTCCCATTCCGACTGTACACAGACGCTAGCCTGGATGGTCTCGGGGCTGTCCTGTCCCAGGTCCAAGAGGGGAAAGAGAGGGTCATTGCATATGCAAGTCGTAGTCTCCACCCCGCCGAACGCAACGACCAGAACTACAGCTCCTTTAAGTTAGAGCTGTTGGCACTGAAGTGGGCCGTCACGGAAAAATTCAAGGATTACCTGTGGGGCGCGCAGGTCACCATATTCACCGACAACAACCCATTGGTCCATCTCGAAACGGCGAGGCTTGGAGCAACTGAGCAGCGATGGGCAGCCCAACTTGCCAACTACTCGTATGAGATCTGGTACCGACCTGGGTCGAAGAATCAGAACGCTGACATCTTGTCACGACTACCAGGGGAGGCGACGGGCGCCATCGTAGGGGCCACCATATCCACCTCACCCGGGGCTACGAGCCAATCCTCTGAGCTGGAGCTATGGAGGGAACGACAGATGGGAGACCCCGACTGTCGGCTGCTCCAGGCCTGGATAACCAAAGGTGAGCCTCCCGCAGCTGTTGATCTTCAGTTTTGTCCCCCCAGCTCCGCTGCCTGCTCCGCGAATGGGCGCACCTAGAGCTCTGTGAGGGGATCCTGGTGAGACATGTGACTGAGCCAGACACGGGCGCTCCAGTGAAACAGATCGTTGTCCCGGAATCCCAAGCTCGTGCCCTGTGGGAGGATTACCACAAGGCGGCAGGACATCCAAACGGTGACCGAATGATGTCGTTGCTAAGGAGGAGATTCTACTGGACAGGTATGAGCAGAAATGCCCGGGCTTGGTCAGCGGAGTGCATCACTTGTGTGGTAGGAAAAGCAGGTGCACAGCCAAAGGCACCTCTGTGTTCCATTCTATCCAGCTATCCCTTCGAGACTGTAGCTATAGATTATTTGACCCTCGGACGGCCTGCTGACACTTACCAATACATTCTTGTCATCACAGATCTGTTCTCTCGCTATGCACTGGCAGTCCCCACCAAGGACCAGACGGCTCCTACTACAGTGAAAGCCCTCTGGACTGCGCTCATCCTTCCCTTCGGCTGTCCAGAACGCATTCTCACGGACCGAGGGGGAGCATTTGAGTCGGCCCTGATGCAGCAACTCTGTGCAATGTATGGCTGTCAGAAGGTGAGAACGACCCCCTACCATCCGCAGGGCAACGGGAACTGCGAAAGGCTCAACCGCACACTCCTCTCGCTACTGAAGCCAAGCACCAAGCCCAGTGGCCAGCCCAGCTACCTGCACTTCTACAAGCCTTCAACAACACCACCCATGCAAGCACAGGCATGACACCCCACTACGTCGTCTTCGGCCGCCACGCCAGGCTTCCAGTGGACATGCTCCATGAAGTCGCACCGCCCCAACAGAGAGACGACCTGGACGGGTGGGTCAAAAGACATCATCAAGCCCTTCTGCAAGCCTATGCCACAGTTCGCAACAACGTAGAGCGGCGCAACAACTGGAACGAGGAGAACTACAACCGGAACGCACAGAGCTTACCACTGCTACCAGGAGAGAGGGTGTTGATGAGGAACTTTCGCCGCCAAGCACAAGGGAAGCTAGCCCCCCGGTGGCTCCCAACACCTTTTGTGGTGGTGTCCCAGCTATCAGATCAGCCAGTCTTCGCCATACGACCAGAAGGGAAAGACGGCCCCATCCGAACCATCCACCGCAACAACTTGAGGCCATGCCCAGGAGACTCGGCGACGAGGGACGACCAGGGTATGAATCTTCCAGCAAGCAATCCAGACCGTGCTCAACATGGACAACCGCAGCCCGTTTGGCCATGCAGGTGGATGGTCCAGCCACAGCCACCTGCTCCGCCTCGACACGGCCGTACATCTGGACCACCAAGTCCAATCCAAGGACCACCCTTCCCTCCAACAATGGCACCGGCTCCGACTGCCCCAACTGCCCAGCCTCAGGAGGCCCCAGAGCACCAACTAGGGGCAGACCAAGGCGATTCACGGCGGTATTCACTCCACCCCAATCGTGGCAACCCTCCATCACGGTTTTCACCTTAAGGGTCGAAACAGACTGACTAGAGTCGTGCTCGGGACGACCACGTGTAAAGGGGGGGCGAATGAAGCGGGGTGGAATGACAGGTATGAATGAGTGGGCGTGTCAGGGTGTGGTGGTGTGAATGAGTGTTTGTGTGTACGTCCATCTGCTTCTCCACAGGTGTTCCCAATCACAATCACTTCCATGATTGTGAGAGTATAAATGCCGGTGCTTCCGTTCTACACATCCGACCTTCCTTCCACGCACCGGCGAAATCGAGGGCTCGAACGACGGGAACGGACCTACGATTCCACACCACACGAGAGACTTTATACAACGCCCTCAATTCATCACAGTAAAGGGAAGTCATACTACCCTTGCCTGTGTGTGAGTTGAGCAACACCGGTTTTCCCTTTTGTGTGTGTGTCTGACGACTGATTTTATCCTTCCCCCTCCTGAACTACAGCGCGCACCGGACCGGACCAGCCGACCAGGCAGTGTGGAGATCGGCGAGAGACTAAACATACAACGCCCTCAAATCATCACAGCAAAGGGAAGTCTGACAACCATTGCTTGTGGGTGGTTTGAGCAACGCCAGTGTTTGTCTGTTTAGTACATGTGTCTGGCGGCTGATTCTGCCTCCCCCTCCCCCTACCCGCAGCACACCGGACCAGCCAACCATCGCCGAACGCCGGGCGACAATTGAGGATTGCGGGAACGATCAACACCTATCCACGGACGCCTATCGCGAACGACCCGCTCCCTGGACTTCCACCGAGAGTCGCAAGACTGAGCGACATCACTGACACTGAAGTGCTGGGATTCCCTCTCACCCCTCTCCCGATTGGACGAGACTGTGGGTTGGGCCTTGAGTGGGCGGCGCTATCCATTCGAACTATCCTCACCATCAGGTTTAGTAGTTTTAGGTATACTAGTATTTTTAGCAGGGTTCCGGTTAGAAGCCTAGTCTCGGCTGCCCGCTTGGAGGTAACAGTATAGTTCAGGTAGGACCAGTGTAGCCAGCTGCAGTGTGTAGTGTTTCGCATGCCTTATTGGGTACAGCCTACCCCATACTTTATTTAACAGTGTATTTGCAGTGATACGTTGTGCAGTGTAATTTTAGAGCAGCATTACTCAGACTCTCCATCAGGGGGAGCCAAACTGGGCCCAACTGTATCGTTGTCCCAAAGCATAGTGGCTGTGACTGGTGCCGCCTGACCACTCTGCCTTAGAGGTTGATTTTATACTTTTGATATTACTCGTCCTGATCCTGGTGCAGGTGTTTTTAATGAATTGTTAATAAACTTATTGTTGCAATATATATCGCCTCCTCTTGTTGTGTACTCAAGGGTCCTAGTATATCCTGTACGGTTACAGAAGCAGACAAAGAGGCAGCGTGTGCATACAACATGTTCGGAGTGGAGATAGATGAGGAGCCACCTGAACCCTATTATGCCACTGTCACTGTCACGGGACAGGACGTAAAGTTTGAGATTGACTCAGGGGCTACTGCATCGGTCATCAGTGAGGAGACCTACAGGAAGACATGGGGGTCTAACCTACCGCCCATCAGCCCATCAAAGCTGAGACTCAGGACATATACAGATCAGCCCATACCGCATATAGGAGTGCTATATGTGGACATTTCAGCAGAGAACCAGAAGGCAAAAGCCAGGCTGGTGATAGCTAAGGGCAGGGGACCAAGTCTTTTGGGCCGTGATTGGCTAAGGAAAATTAAACTCAACTGGCATGACGTTAAGTATGTGCACACGACAGACACGACAGCGGATATCCTGCATCGATACAGTGATGTTTTCAGGGACGAGCTGGGCACACTGAAGGGGGTAACCGTGAAACTCCATGTTGACCCTGAGGCCGCCCCACGGTTTTTCAAGCCAAGGTCGGTGCCCTATGCCATGAAGGTCAAAGTGGAGGAGGAGCTGGAACGTTTACAGAAGCAAGGCATCATTGAACCCGTCCAGTTTTCAAGGTGGGCGGCTCCCATTGTCCCAGTCCTGAAAGAAGACAAAACAGCAAGGATATGTGGAGACTACAAGGTGACGGTAAATCAGGTCGCTAGGCTGGAGGAGTATCCACTACCAAGGGTGGATGACCTGTTTGCAACCTTGTCAGGGGGTAAGCTTTTCACAAAGCTAGACATGAGCCATGCTTACCAGCAACTGCAGCTGGACGAAGAGTCAAAATAATATGTCACAATTAACACTCACAAGGGCTTATTCAAATATAATCGCCTTGTGTTTGGGGTGGCATCCAGCCCCGCCATTTTCCAAAGAACAATGGACACATTGTTACAGAGTATTCCGCACGTAGCGGTATATCTCGATGATATCCTCATCATGGGGGCCACGGAGGCGGAGCATCTGGCTAACCTAGAGCAGGTGCTGAAACGACTCTCAAACGCAGGACTGCGTTTGAAACGTGCCAAGTGTGTGTTCCTGGCACCGAGCGTGACCTACCTGGGACACAGGATCACAGCACAGGGGCTCAGCCCTTTGGAAGACAAGGTGAGAGCCATAAAAGAGGCCCCAAGCCCAAAGAGTGTCCATGAACTGAGATCGTTTTTGGGCATGGTGAATTATTATGGCAAGTTTCTGCCGGATCTTTCAAAGGTGTTGGCCCCGCTGTACAAGCTACTGCATATTGACACTAAGTGGGAGTGGAGTGGAGAGCAGCAGAGAGCTTTTAAGGAAGTGAAAGAGCTTCTCCAGTCCGCAAAGCTGCTCATTCACTATGACCCAGACAAAGAGATCATCGTCTCGTGTGATGCCTCGCCTTATGGAGTCGGAGCAGTGCTCTCACACATAATGGAGGATGGGGCTGAGAAGCCTGTTGTTTTTGCTTCATGTACCCTGACAGCAGCGGAAAAAGGGTATTCACAGTTAGATAAAGAAGGTCTAGCTGTTGTTTTTGCTGTGAAACGTTTCCATCAATACCTGTATGGACGGGCATTCACTATTACGACGGACCATAAACCTCTGATGAGTCTGTCCAGTGAGACAAAATGCATCCCACCGCTGTTCTCAGCCAGGATACAGCGTTGGGCTCTCACACTGTCAGCCTACCAGTACACTATAGTGTTCAAAGCGGGTAAGGATAACGCAAATGCCGACGCGCTGAGTCGACTGCCGTTACCAGAAACACCCTCTGCTACATGTGCCTCCAGAGACTGTGTTTTCAATGTCGGCCAGTCGAGTATTGCCGTAACGCAGATTTGACCATTTATTGACGCTTTCTTTTTTAAAATGATTTTTATTGAAGGGTAGACAAGACAGGCATGAGTAATCATCAACAATTCTTCCCTTCAGGTTTTTTTCTTTTTTTTAAACAAATGATACCCTTTCCCTCCCCCCTCCCGTTCCCTCCTTATTGACGCTTTCTTGCCGTCTTTTCAGCCGTGGGTTCGAATCCACCTGAGGACATTACTGTCAAAAATATTTTCTTTTTTAAAGTCTTAATCAATTAAATGTAACACAACATGTTTTGATGATTTATAATTCATTTCATTAAAGAAAGCAGGACATCTATGCTATTTATTGGTTTAACATTGCAATGTAAATGTTACATTCTGCCCCTATACTGTTTTAAAAAACACTTTGACACATATTCAACTCCACACTTGATTTATTAAAATGCACACACATAACTGCTACACCATGTACATAATATACACATATTTAAAACGATTTGCAATGACTGAACATCAATGAACCATATATTTGTAAATAACAACTAACAAAAGCTTAATACAAATAAATAATACACTGGATGTATTGAACTCCACACTTGATTTATTAAAAAGCACACACGCACAACTGCTAAACCATGTACATAAAAAATAAACAAAACTGATTAAACCTTAGTTGTATCGAACTAAAACAAAATGTGCATATTTAAAACAATTTCCAACAGTGTTACAACATTAATTAATCATTTCATTGTAAATAATAACTCTACTATGTGTGTGTGTGTGTGTGTGTGTGTGTGTGTGTGTGTGTGTGTGTGTGTGTGTGTGTGTACAGTCTCTTTCCCTTCTAAGGTGCCACACTGATCAGGACCCTGGCCACTCAGCCCATGGCCATTCAGCCCCATCTTCATCCAGATGCTCTGATGGGGACAGCAGTTCCAGCGGCCGACATTGTGATCGTAGCTGGGGATGGAAGGCTCAGCTGCAGGCTGTGTTGGGGGCGGAGGGAGAGAGGCTGCAGGCTGCGTTGGGGGCGGAGGGAGAGAGGCTGCAGGCTGCGTTGGGGGCGGAGGGAGAGAGGCTGCAGGCTGTGATGGAGGAGCATGGTGTGGCAGTGCTGCATGACAACAAAATAAATAGGAAACACATGTTAAACCAAAAAGGAGCTGTGCATAGACTTCAGTTAAAAAACATGCCAGAGAGTATTGAGGCAGCACTGTATGCTGCTCTGCTCTGGTAGGGGCAGGGTGCTTCACATGACACTTCTAGTATCAGAGAGAGTAGTACATTCACCATTTTTAAATCTAGAACCAAAAAATTACTGAAAGAACATCAGTTATGTGATCATTAATTGTATTGATGATGATGATGATGATGATGTGTGTGTGTCTTAACTAGTGTGTTGTAATGTTTTTACTTTTATCAACATCATTTATATATATATATATATGTTACGGTACATGTGGGAATACGGTACATGTGGGAAAACTAGGGTTAGGGTTAGGGTTAGGTGCTAAGGTGCTACGGTTAGGGTTAGGGATAGGATTAGGGTTAGGGTTAGACATGCCAGCATGTACCAAGTCGACGTAGCACCTAACCCTAACACTAGGATCTAAGGTAATAGGATGCAAAAGAAGTCTCAATAGTTTGTTAAATATCCACAGCAAAGTACCAACATTTACAGATGACTTTCAATCAAAATAACAGACCTGGTTGAAATTGTGTGGAATATAAATAAACTGAAATGACATACTGTATTCCCACACGGCGGGTTCTAGAGTGTAGGCCTAAGGATGGGGCCCAGGCAAGCCGCTGAGGAGGTATTGGCAGCAGGACCTTCACTGGAGCTGAAGGAGCAGGTAACATGAAACTTCACACAACTGGAAATCACTTTGACAGTGAATAAAGATGGGACACACAGTAATGTACATGTATTAACCTTGCAAAGGAGACACAGTCACATCGGATTCATCATCATGAGCTGGTCTCAAGAGTGTAACTGAAGCAGTCAGTTTGCTCCTCACTGTAAAAGAAAATAAAGTGTTATTCTCTCCCTCACTAACGCCTGGCTTATTCATCATGCTTGTAAATGGGTTATAGCCACATTCTGTCATTACCTGTTATAGTCTGTCAAGCTGATTTGAACATTAATAAGTCTCAGTATGTCTACTCTGATGTGAATATGTCTCATCTGATGTGCAATAACACTATGTGCAATATGACAACCCTAGGGTACATAAGGTTGCAGAGAAATAGGAAATGTTAGAATAGGTATAGCATAGCATAGAGTACAGCACAGTGTTTTATCTGTACAGTATAGTATAGTGGATAGTGTACATAGCCTTTATTTATGTAAACCAGCTGCTTTCCCTTCTTGTCTTTTTAGTTTTTTTTTCTTTTTTGTTTTGTTTCCTAGCACCAGGGGAGCCACCCCTCCCAAATGTCGTTGTTTGGTACCTGTACTATAGCAATGACAATAAAGACCATTCACCATTCACCATTCACCATAAAGTTATGCTCTGTATATATATGGGTATAGTACACTTACACACAGGACAAAGTGGCCTGGAACCCACAGTGGAAGGATAAGGGCATCCTTCTGATCAGCATGTTCCTGTTCAAAACCATGTACTGCATTTATCATTTTTATCCAACACTTAACTGGGGTGTGCATGATTATGAATTACATGATAATTTGATGAAGTCCTTTCTCATACATGTAGTGTTTTTTTTGGCTTAGTGTTAGGAAACCATTTAATTTACCTTGATGAAATCAAGTTTTAAAAAAAAGAAGGTATATAGGACCAACACAGCTAATGTGCTGATGTCCCATGAAGGGCATGCCAATGTTGTCTACAATAGCTGTTTATCTTATTCAAATACCTGCTCAATCATTTGACTTACTGGGAAATGGCTCATGGGATCACAGTTGTGGGGCTGGACCCACGTTGCGGTTACATGAAGGTCAGCAATGAAAACCTCCTTTCCCTGTAGAATTCAAGTGCATCTAAAATTAGTCAATGCTAGAAAATGGTACCTAAAACATATGGCTGAGTTCCAGCTATCTATTAAAATCACAACAAGGCATATAAGCCACAACATTACCTTTTCATCCAGTCACTTCAACAATCAACTATCCTTAGTATAAACATTTCTTGCATAAAATGATTTGAAAAAAACATACCATCGTAAGGCGATGACGTCGTCTATGCAAATATGCAGGCGCAATATGCACATATAAAGGCACGGTATGATGACTCGCTCCAACCACTCCAACCAAATATGGTCCATCAAGCTTCCGGGTGACAGGCGTGATGTCCGCAGCTGGATATACTTGGAGAGTGTTTGTAAGGCTGGCGGCCATCTTAGGTGAGTCTGGTTGTGCTGTAAGGCTGGCGGCCATCTTAGGTGAGTCTGGTTGTGTTGTAAGGCTGGCGGCCATCTTAGTTGAGTCTGGTTGTGTTGTAAGGCTGGCGGCCATCTTAGGTGAGTCTGGTTGTGTTGTAAGGCTGGCGGCCATCTTAGGTGAGTCTGGTTGTGTTGTTAGGCTGGCGGCCATCTTGGGTGAATCTGCAGGGCTGCCAAGTTTCACCAAAAGTTTGGAGTGAGATTTTTTGGCGGTGGAGCGACCCAAAACTGTTTCAGTATGACTTTTATTAAACTGCGGTTCCTCCCGTGCACGCCCACATACAACATCCGGGTCTTACATGCAACATTATCAGGTCACCCCTAGGTGTCCCTGTAACACAGGCTACTAACATATGTGTGGTGGCCTGGGAAAACCCTTCACATGGTGGCATTTTGAAATGTTCATTGACACTTTCATGAGCGAAAGGAGAGACGATACTTCCACCTGTGTTATTGCCAGTTTACTGATGCTCACAATAAGCAAAAAGTAATAAAATCTTAACTAGAAGACACACAAATGGATCTGTCCCTCGCATACCGACGAGGCGAGCAGACTAACACCGCATCACAAGCAGACAAACGAGACCGGACGATCTGCATAGGCTCCTCCCCCGACCCGGAGGAGAAAGGGGAGGATTTCTCCCCTTTCACTTTTTTTGACATGATACATTAAAATGCTCATAACTTTTTAAAATAAAGGGCTATCTCAGTCATTCAACCAGTTATGAATGAACTTCTAATTTATGGAAATATAAAAAAATGAAAATGTCAAAATGCCACCATGTGAAGGGTTTTCCCAGGCCACCACACATATGTTAGTAGCCTGTGTTACAGGGACACCTAGGGGTGACCTGATAATGTTGCATGTAAGACCCGGATGTTGTATGTGGGCGTGCACGGGAGGAACCGCAGTTTAATAAAAGTCATACTGAAACAGTTTTGGGTCGCTCCACCGCCAAAAAATCTCACTCCAAACTTTTGGTGAAACTTGGCAGCCCTGCAGATTCACCCAAGATGGCCGCCAGCCTAACAACACAACCAGACTCACCTAAGATGGCCGCCAGCCTTACAACACAACCAGACTCACCTAAGATGGCCGCCAGTCTTACAACACAACCAGACTCAACTAAGATGGCCGCCAGCCTCACAACACAACCAGACTCAACTAAGATGGCCGCCAGCCTTACAACACAACCAGACTCACCTAAGATGGCCGCCAGCCTTACAGCACAACCAGACTCACCTAAGATGGCCGCCAGCCTTACAAACACTCTCCAAGTATATCCAGCTGCGAACATCACGCCTGTCACCCGGAAGCTTGATGGACCATATTTGGTTGGAGTGGTTGGAGCGAGTCATCATACCGCGCCTTTATATTTGCATATTGCGCCTGCATATTTGCATAGACGACGTCATCGCCTTACGATGGTATGTTTTTTTCAAATCATTTTATGCAAGAAATGTTTATACTAAGGATAGTTGATTGTTGAAGTGACTGGATGAAAAGGTAATGTTGTGGCTTATATGCCTTGTTGTGATTTTAATAGATAGCTGGAACTCAGCCATATGTTTTACGTACCATTTTCTAGCATTGACTAATTTTAGATGCACTTGAATTCTACAGGGAAAGGAGGTTTTCATTGCTGACCTTCATGTAACCGCAACGTGGGTCCAGCCCCACAACTGTGATCCCATGAGCCATTTCCCAGTAAGTCAAATGATTGAGCAGGTATTTGAATAAGATAAACAGCTATTGTAGACAACATTGTATCCAGCATTACAATTGGCATGCCCTTCATGGGACATCAGCACATTAGCTGTGTTGGTCCTATATACCTTCTTTTTTTTTTTTTTACTTGATTTCATCAAGGTAAATTAAATGGTTTCCTAACACTAGCCAAAAAAATCACTACATGTATGAGAAAGGACTTCATCAAATTATCATGTAATTCATAATCATGCACACCCCAGTTAAGTGTTGGATAAAAATGATAAATGCAGTACATGGTTTTGAACAGGAACATGCTGATCAGAAGGATGCCCTTATCCTTCCACTGTGGGTTCCAGGCCACTTTGTCCTGTGTGTAAGTGTACTATACCCATATATATATACAGAGCATAACTTTATGGTGAATGGTGAATGGTCTTTATTGTCATTGCTATAGTACAGGTACCAAACAACGACATTTGGGAGGGGGGGCTCCCCTGGTGCTAGGAAAGGGGGAAAAAGGGGGGGAAACTAAAAAGACAAGAAGGGAAAGCAGCTGGTTTACATAAATAAAGGCTATGTACACTATCCACTATACTATACTGTACAGATAAAACACTGTGCTGTACTCTATGCTATGCTATACCTATTCTAACATTTCCTATTTCTCTGCAACCTTATGTACCCTAGGGTTGTCATATTGCACATAGTGTTATTGCACATCAGATGAGACATATTCACATCAGAGTAGACATACTGAGACTTATTAATGTTCAAATCAGCTTGACAGACTATAACAGGTAATGACAGAATGTGGCTATAACCCATTTACAAGCATGATGAATAAGCCAGGCGTTAGTGAGGGAGAGAATAACACTTTATTTTCTTTTACAGTGAGGAGCAAACTGACTGCTTCAGTTACACTCTTGAGACCAGCTCATGATGATGAATCCGATGTGACTGTGTCTCCTTTGCAAGGTTAATACATGTACATTACTGTGTGTCCCATCTTTATTCACTGTCAAAGTGATTTCCAGTTGTGTGAAGTTTCATGTTACCTGCTCCTTCAGCTCCAGTGAAGGTCCTGCTGCCAATACCTCCTCAGCGGCTTGCCTGGGCCCCATCCTTAGGCCTACACTCTAGAACCCGCCGTGTGGGAATACAGTATGTCATTTCAGTTTATTTATATTCCACACAATTTCAACCAGGTCTGTTATTTTGATTGAAAGTCATCTGTAAATGTTGGTACTTTGCTGTGGATATTTAACAAACTATTGAGACTTCTTTTGCATCCTATTACCTTAGATCAGGGGTCGGCAATTAGGTTTGGCCTCGGGCCAAAACATTTTTGAGCCACTAGATGGCGGGCCCGATTTTTTTTTTTTTTTTTTCCTAACACCAGGGGAGCCACCCCTCCTAAATTTCGTTGTTTGGTACCTGTACTGTAGCAATGACAATAAAGACCATTCATTCATTCCATTCATTCATTCATTCATTCATTCATAAGTAATTGATTGTTACAAAATGTGACACGTTCTAATGCTTTGACTTTTCTTTCGAAAAATGTACACATCGCTAGTCAACTAACACAGCTTGTTTTGTGAGCCTGCTAACAATGTAAAGTAGTGTTGTAGTTAACTAGGTAACAATGTAAAGTAGTGTTGTAGTTAACTAGGTAACAATGTAAAGTAGTGTTCTAGTTAACTAGGTAACAATGTAAAGTAGTGTTGTAGTTAACTAGGTAACAATGTAAAGTAGTGTTGTAGTTAACTAGGTAACAATGTAAAGTAGTGTTCTAGTTAACTAGGTAACAATGTAAAGTAGTGTTCTAGTTAACTAGGTAACAATGTAAAGTAGTGTTCTAGTTAACTAGGTAACAATGTAAAGTAGTGTTGTAGTTAACTAGGTAACAATGTAAAGTAGTGTTGTAGTTAACTAGGTAACAATGTAAAGTAGTGTTGTAGTTAACTAGGTAACAATGTAAAGTAGTGTTGTAGTTAACTAGGTAACAATGTAAAGTAGTGTTGTAGTTAACTAGGTAACAATGTAAAGTAGTGTTGTAGTTAACTAGGTAACAATGTAAAGTAGTGTTGTAGTTAACTAGGTAACAATGTAAAGTAGTGTTGTAGTTAACTAGGTAGCAGTCCAATCCATTACGTTGCAGTATTTTGGCTTGACTAGCAAGTTTGTGTTGTGATTCTCAACAACGTTGAAACGTAGTTTCACCCTTTTCCATAGTTTTGAATAATAAATGTGTGGACTGACGATGTAGCGCAGCCTAGCTTATTCTAATAATTATTTAACATAGTTTTATTCTGAATGATTCCCCCCTCCTCCCAGACAAGGTCACATTATTATTGGATTGGTTGTTTGCCTGCCGGGTGAAGTTAGCTAAACATTTAACCTGCTAACTAGCAAGAGAAACATCATGTCACTCTCCAAAGGTCTAAAGAGGAAAGTTGACGGTGAAACAGGGCATTTAAAGAGGAATGGACAGGGAACTATACGTTCATCCTACCTGGTTTCATCAACGCAAAGCCGTTGTGAGACTCACATCTTCCGTGCTCACAATGTTCCCTTTCTATACATGCGAGTCGTCCTTTTCCTCAATGAATGTGATAAAGACGCACGAGAGGAATCGATTGATGCAAAAAAAAACTTGAGAACTGCCTGCGGATTAAAGCGACGTCCATATAACCAGATATCAAGTAAATACTGACCGATGGGAGATGCCACTTTTCACATTAAGTGAGTACCAAGCCTGTCGTTATTGTATTTAATAACCTAATTGTATTTTGTATATTTTGAATGAATGGCTCATTGTAATTATTATCCCTAATAGCGTGTTTGCTCTGTCGTTTCAGGAGCATAGGCCTATGCACCACCACCCCTCGCATAAGCGGATTACTTTTCTTTCTTTTCTTTTTTTCACCGATTTTGTTGTCAATGTTTTTCAGAATATTAAACTGAATTTGCTTTGTTACTGTTCATATGTGTGTTGCAGTCACATATACGTAAACATTACGTTTGAATTATTTACTGAGCTGGTGTTATTTTTTTCAAACCACACACGGCTATTTCAGCACTACACGTTGTCCACCTACTGATTCACTATGAGGGGTTCAGCGTCAGTGCGCTTCGGTGCACCCCGCTGCCTGATTGTCTGTCCCTGTGTCATTCACTCTCAACATAGATAAAAGTACAATAAGCATTATTCAGGTGGAGGTAGATTCTCTATTCGGACATTATAGGCGCTATATGTGGGACTGTCGGTCCGGTATTGTAAAAAAAAAAAAAAAGAAAAGTGGATTCTCAAAATATTCTGCTGGGCCAAATATTATTGGTGATGGGCCAGCAATGGCCCGCGGGCCGCCTATTGCCGACCCCTGCCTTAGATCCTACATTACATGTTTGTTTATTAGTTTATTTGACAGGGATAATGCACAATACATACATTGCGTCAGATATAGTTCAGAGCAAATGTTCATCTGTAGTCCCTGGGGGAAGGGTAACAAGACAATAGGGAAACAGGATACACTAATACAAATGACCAAGATACAATAAAGTTCTAATCAACAATGGAATACTAATAATAAATATATATATGTTACGGTACATGTGAGAAGACGGCACATGTGGGAAAACTAGTGTTAGGGTTAGGTGCTACGTCGACTTGGTACATGCTGGCATGTCTAACCCTAACCCTAATCCTATCCCTATCCCTAACCGTAGCACCTTAGCACCTAACCCTAACCCTAGTTTTCCCACATGTACCGTATTCCCACATGTACCGTAACATATATATATATATATATATATATATATAAATTATGTTGATAATAAAAATAAAAATAAAGTAAAAACATTACAACACACTAGTTAAGACACACACACATCATCATCATCATCATCAATACAATTAATGATCACATAACTGATGTTCTTTCAGTAATTTTTTGGTTCTAGATTTAAAAATGGTGAATGTACTACTCTCTCTGATACTAGAAGTGTCATGTGAAGCACCCTGCCCCTACCAGAGCAGAGCAGCATACAGTGCTGCCTCAATACTCTCTGGCATGTTTTTTAACAGAAGTCTATGCACAGCTCCTTTTTGGTTTAACATGTGTTTCCTATTTATTTTGTTGTCATGCAGCACTGCCACACCATGCTCCTCCATCACAGCCTGCAGCCTCTCTCCCTCCGCCCCCAACGCAGCCTGCAGCCTCTCTCCCTCCGCCCCCAACACAGCCTGCAGCTGAGCCTTCCATCCCCAGCTACGATCACAATGTCGGCCGCTGGAACTGCTGTCCCCATCAGAGCATCTGGATGAAGATGGGGCTGAATGGCCATGGGCTGAGTGGCCAGGGTCCTGATCAGTGTGGCACCTTAGAAGGGAAAGAGACTGTACACACACACACACACACACACACATAGTAGAGTTATTATTTACAATGAAACGATTAATTAATGTTGTAACACTGTTGGAAATTGTTTTAAATATGCACATTTTGTTTTAGTTCGATACAACCAAGGTTTAATCAGTTTTGTTTATTTTTTATGTACATGGTTTAGCAGTTGTGCGTGTGTGCTTTTTAATAAATCAAGTGTGGAGTTCAATACATCCAGTGTATTATTTATTTGTATTAAGCTTTTGTTAGTTGTTATTTACAAATACATGGTTCATTGATGTTCAGTCATTGCAAATCGTTTTAAATATGTGTATATTATGTACATGGTGTAGCAGTTATGTGTGTGCTTTTTAATAAATCAAGTGTGGAGTTGAATATGTGTCAAAGTGTTTTTTAAAACAGTATAGGGGCAGAATGTAACATTTACATTGCATGTGAATGTTAAACCAATAAATAGCATAAGATGTCCTGCTTTCTTTAATGAAATGAATTATAAATCATCAAAACATGTTGTGTTACATTTAATTGATTAAGACTTTAAAAAAGAAAATATTTTTGACAGTAATGTCCTCAGGTGGATTCGAACCCACGGCTGAAAAGACGGCAAGAAAGCGTCAATAAGGAGGGAACGGGAGGGGGGAGGGAAAGGGTATCATTTGTTTAAAAAAAAGAAAAAAACCTGAAGGGAAGAATTGTTGATGATTACTCATGCCTGTCTTGTCTACCCTTCAATAAAAATCATTTTAAAAAAGAAAGCGTCAATAAATGGTCAAATCTGCGTTACGGCAATACTCGACTGGCCGACATTGAAAACACAGTCTCTGGAGGCACATGTAGCAGAGGGTGTTTCTGGTAACGGCAGTCGACTCAGCGCGTCGGCATTTGCGTTATCCTTACCCGCTTTGAACACTATAGTGTACTGGTAGGCTGACAGTGTGAGAGCCCAACGCTGTATCCTGGCTGAGAACAGCGGTGGGATGCATTTTGTCTCACTGGACAGACTCATCAGAGGTTTATGGTCCGTCGTAATAGTGAATGCCCGTCCATACAGGTATTGATGGAAACGTTTCACAGCAAAAACAACAGCTAGACCTTCTTTATCTAACTGTGAATACCCTTTTTCCGCTGCTGTCAGGGTACATGAAGCAAAAACAACAGGCTTCTCAGCCCCATCCTCCATTATGTGTGAGAGCACTGCTCCGACTCCATAAGGCGAGGCATCACACGAGACGATGATCTCTTTGTCTGGGTCATAGTGAATGAGCAGCTTTGCGGACTGGAGAAGCTCTTTCACTTCCTTAAAAGCTCTCTGCTGCTCTCCACTCCACTCCCACTTAGTGTCAATATGCAGTAGCTTGTACAGCGGGGCCAACACCTTTGAAAGATCCGGCAGAAACTTGCCATAATAATTCACCATGCCCAAAAACGATCTCAGTTCATGGACACTCTTTGGGCTTGGGGCCTCTTTTATGGCTCTCACCTTGTCTTCCAAAGGGCTGAGCCCCTGTGCTGTGATCCTGTGTCCCAGGTAGGTCACGCTCGGTGCCAGGAACACACACTTGGCACGTTTCAAACGCAGTCCTGCGTTTGAGAGTCGTTTCAGCACCTGCTCTAGGTTAGCCAGATGCTCCGCCTCCGTGGCCCCCATGATGAGGATATCATCGAGATATACCGCTACGTGCGGAATACTCTGTAACAATGTGTCCATTGTTCTTTGGAAAATGGCGGGGCTGGATGCCACCCCAAACACAAGGCGATTATATTTGAATAAGCCCTTGTGAGTGTTAATTGTGACATATTATTTTGACTCTTCGTCCAGCTGCAGTTGCTGGTAAGCATGGCTCATGTCTAGCTTTGTGAAAAGCTTACCCCCTGACAAGGTTGCAAACAGGTCATCCACCCTTGGTAGTGGATACTCCTCCAGCCTAGCGACCTGATTTACCGTCACCTTGTAGTCTCCACATATCCTTGCTGTTTTGTCTTCTTTCAGGACTGGGACAATGGGAGCCGCCCACCTTGAAAACTGGACGGGTTCAATGATGCCTTGCTTCTGTAAACGTTCCAGCTCCTCCTCCACTTTGACCTTCATGGCATAGGGCACCGACCTTGGCTTGAAAAACCGTGGGGCGGCCTCAGGGTCAACATGGAGTTTCACGGTTACCCCCTTCAGTGTGCCCAGCTCGTCCCTGAAAACATCACTGTATCGATGCAGGATATCCGCTGTCGTGTCTGTCGTGTGCACATACTTAACGTCATGCCAGTTGAGTTTAATTTTCCTTAGCCAATCACGGCCCAAAAGACTTGGTCCCCTGCCCTTAGCTATCACCAGCCTGGCTTTTGCCTTCTGGTTCTCTGCTGAAATGTCCACATATAGCACTCCTATATGCGGTATGGGCTGATCTGTATATGTCCTGAGTCTCAGCTTTGATGGGCTGATGGGCGGTAGGTTAGACCCCCATGTCTTCCTGTAGGTCTCCTCACTGATGACCGATGCAGTAGCCCCTGAGTCAATCTCAAACTTTACGTCCTGTCCCGTGACAGTGACGGTGGCATAATAGGGTTCAGGTGGCTCCTCATCTATCTCCACTCCGAACATGTTGTATGCACACGCTGCCTCTTCGTCTGCTTCTGTAACCGTACAGGATATACTAGGACCCTTGAGTACACAACAAGAGGAGGCGATATATATTGCAACAATAAGTTTATTAACAATTCATTAAAAACACCTGCACCAGGATCAGGACGAGTAATATCAAAAGTATAAAATCAATCTCTAAGGCAGAGTGGTCAGGCGGCACCAGTCACAGCCACTATGCTTTGGGACAACGATACAGTTGGGCCCAGTTTGGCTCCCCCTGATGGAGAGTCTGAGTAATGCTGCTCTAAAATTACACTGCACAACGTATCACTGCAAATACACTGTTAAATAAAGTATGGGGTAGGCTGTACCCAATAAGGCATGCGAAACACTACACACTGCAGCTGGCTACACTGGTCCTACCTGAACTATACTGTTACCTCCAAGCGGGCAGCCGAGACTAGGCTTCTAACCGGAACCCTGCTAAAAATACTAGTATACCTAAAACTACTAAACCTGATGGTGAGGATAGTTCGAATGGATAGCGCCGGCCACTCAAGGCCCAACCCACAGTCTCGTCGATAACGATGAATTGAAAATCAAGGACCCCAATTGAAATAAGCCAGTGGCTTTCTTGGGTTTTTATCCTTTTAGTTTGACCTTGTATGTAATATGTACTGTCATGTACCTACTTCTGCAAACAATCTAATAAAGTTTTCAATCAATCAATCAATCGTCCAATCGGGAGAGGGGTGAGAGGGAATCCCATCACTTCAGTGTCAGTGATGTCGCTCAGTCTTGCGACTCTCGGTGGAAGTCCAGGGAGCGGGTCGTTCGCGATAGGCGTCCGTGGATAAGTGTTGATCGTTCCCGCAATCCTCAATCATCGCCCGGCGTTCGGCGATGGTTGGCTGGTCCGGTGTGCTGCGGGTAGGGGGAGGGGGAGGCAGAATCAGCCGCCAGACACATGTACTAAACAGACAAACACTGGCGTTGCTCAAACCACCCACAAGCAATGGTTGTCAGACTTCCCTTTGCTGTGATGATTTGAGGGCGTTGTATGTCTAGTCTCTCGCCGATCTCCACACTGCCTGGTCGGCTGGTCCGGTCCGGTGCGCGCTGTAGTTCAGGAGGGGGAAGGATAAAATCAGTCGTCAGACACACACAAAAGGGAAAACCGGTGTTGCTCAACTCACACACAGGCAAGGGTAGTATGACTTCCCTTTACTGTGATGAATTGATGGCGTTGTATAAAGTCTCTCGTGTGGTGTGGAATCGTAGGTCCGTTCCCGTCGTTCGAGCCCTCGATTTCGCCGGTGCGTGGAAGGAAGGTCGGATGTGTAGAACGGAAGCACCGGCATTTATACTCTCACAATCATGGGAGTGATTGTGATTGGGAACACCTGTGGAGAAGCAGATGGACGTACACACAAACACTCATTCACACCACCACACCCTGACACGCCCACTCATTCATACCTGTCATTCCACCCCGCTTCACTTCTTCCAGGTGGTGTGTGTCTGCCTGAGCCTGTCTAGGTTTCCCCTGCCAAGGCTTGCCCTTGCTCATTTTATTGTCTTTTGAACTCCTGCACTTCTTTGCTAGGTGTCCCTTTTTATTACAATTATGGCAAACAGTCTCTTTAAATCTGCAGTCATTTGCATAATGTGATCCTCCACACCGAAAACATTCCACCCTTTTTGCGAAACTCTCATTTTTACCAGTCTCTTTATGGGTATGATCCCTCCTGACTTGGTGCACTGTCGCTGTCTGCGACAACCCACTCCCTCTCTGTATGTCTTCAGCATTGTTAGCAGCCATCTCCATACCTTGGGAAATCTCCAGGGCCTTTTTGAAAGTCAGTGGTGGGGCTTCCCCCAGCAGGCGGCGCTGTATGGGGTCATTACTAATGCCGCAAACTAACCTGTCACGGAGCATGTCATCCAACACTGCCCCGAATTCACAATGCTCCGACAGCTGCCGTAGCTCGGCTACAAAATTGGCTACAGACTGACCTGTCTTCCTGAACAGACTGTGAAATTTAAAACGTTGAACTATCACAGAAGGTCGTGGATTGTGGTGGTTCCCCACGAGCTTGACTAGGTCCACGTATGGAATTTCCCCCGGTTTCTGTGGTGTGGCTAAATTCCTTATTAGCTTATAAGTCTTTGCCCCACACACACTCAGGAGAATGGAGCGCTTCCTAGCCTCCTCATTAATTCCATTTGCAGAGAAAAAGTGTCCCAGCCTTTCCTCATACTCTGTCCAGTCTTCGTTTGCCTCCACAAACTCACTGATGGTCCCGAACATAGCCATCTGAGCGCGAGGCTCCTCTTCCTCACTCAGCTCTTCCTCCGATGCTCCCCCGTCCACGAGCGAATCCTCTGCAGTACCACTGCCGGCGTTGCTCATCCGTTAGCTGCCCAGCTAGCTACCGTTAGCCTAGCTCACACTAACAAAAACAAAACCGGGACGACTCGTCGAAAATCCTGTTTATCCTCGTCGCCAAAAATATGTGGTAACCTTTAAACGTAATAAAGCCACATGACGCTTGATGTCCTTTCAGTTTGTACTTTATATAGAACGGGAGCATGGAGTTATACATACATGTCTGTGCGTCTTACAAACTCCACTCCGTCGGTTATTTATAACCTATAATGCTATATCTGAATACCGGATACGGAAACACATCCTGCCTACATCTCTGTAGTCCTAGAAATAATATCCCTTTAACCCATAACTCCCCCTGGTGGGAAAACATAGATATTGCATCTCAATATAAATCCTAGGTATAATGCTCACATTATAACATAAACCGTATAAGATGATGAAACTAAAATGATCGTGCTATCTCCCCATTGCTAATTCCCTCACTGTAACAACACATGTTAGCCAAGCTAACACCATTTTGCTAAATTCAGCCACTTCATTAGGCACTCCACTAATATACATGTTTATTCATTTCTAAATAGCCATATGTGTTTAATTTGCTCTGGAAAAACCCAATCACAGATTTTAGATAATTTTGCAATGTGAGTCTGGAAAATAAGTCGTAAATAAGTGCAGATTTCACCCCCCAAAAAAATCTAAATTCTGAGTAATCTATTGGTTTTCTTCTCTATCCAATCACTTGAATTGTAACATTTGTAACAGGATGTTGTATACGCAGTTGAGTTACCATGGCTGGCATTATGGCCTGATTATGGCCTCAGTAAGTTTGGGCCAGTTTTGGGAACGAGGCACGGCACATGAGGTTTGACATGTCTTTAATTTGATTAAAAATGTATTGTTCAAAGCTGACCAGAAGTGATCTAACATCTGCAAATGGCCTTTTTTTTCAGTACATGGAGGAGTTGGCGGATGCGCTGATGTACTGCCATGAGAGGAAGGTGATCCACCGTGACATCAAACCAGAGAACCTCCTGCTCGGCTTCCGCGGAGAGCTGAAAATCGCTGACTTCGGTTGGTCCGTCCACGCACCGTCCCTGAGGTGAGAGGTCACTGAAACCCATTCCAGCCGCAAACTGGACTGAGTCGATGTGTGCTGTGCAGTCAAGGTCTTGGTCACGGCTGGCTAGCTTACACTCTCAGTCACTCACTGCAAATCTAACACCCCCCCCCCCCCCCCTTAATGTTTTGAGTTAAGGTGTATTTCTATTATGTGGAGACAGTGGTGCTTTGTAGACAACCGTATGTTACCCCCCCCACTCTAGACGCCATACGATGTGTGGAACACTGGACTACCTTCCCCCAGAGATGATTGAGGGGCGCACCCATGACGAAAAGGTGGACCTGTGGTGCATAGGGGTACTCTGCTACGAGTGTTTGGTTGGAAACCCCCCGTTTGAAACGGCCAGCCACTCTGACACGTACGAGAGGATCACAAAGGTTCGCATATTTTGGAGGGAGACGGATTGAAAAGAATGTATTTTTGTCATTTAGAAACATTTGCTGACAAGTTGAGAATGAAAGCATTATTTTACATCTCCCTTGCAATGGATATAGATATGCAACCAAGGCTGTTGTAGATAGTGAGACTGACTGATTACTGATTCCCTGGGTTGTAGGTGGACTTGCAGTCAGGGCCGCTTGGGAGATATGCGAGGCCCTGTGCGAAGTCAGATTTGCGAGGCTTTTTATAATGATGTAGGCTACTGTTATAAAAAAAAAAAAAAAAAAAAAAAAAAAAACTTACTTACTTATAACCGCGCGACACGCACGCACCGATATATTGCAAGAAATGCGCTCACATGCTGTGCTGATAGACAATAGCATATCTACTTATTTAGATAGTTTACAACCATGTTTGTTTCATTTCAAACCTTTTATACTCGTAAAGGATTAGGATTTAGGATAAAGCAGTCATCATACCCAACATTAAATACGCACAAGCCATTATTGACATGAATAGAGATGTTACTCACCACCATGTAGGCCTATCCTTTATGTTGAAAAGCTTACAGCAAAAGCAAAAAGACATGTCCCGTTTTTGAGAGTACACAAGCCACTTTCTTTCTATGTTTTCCCCATTTGGTAGTTTTCGGAGAAATAAAGTTTCACTAAAGTTCCTGTTCTCATTATTTTTAGGATAACTAAATCCAGGTTTCATCTTTGGGGGACCTCTTCTAATGATCACTTCTGTAACTGTAGAGTCCATATTATGTACCGGCCAATTTACCAGGATCATCATACATGACATATCTGACACTGTAGGCTCGTCTTGCGTTCCATCACTCTCAGCCCTGCTGCTGCTCTGAGTAGCTCCATCTTCCGCCTCCGTATCCTCTACTTCGCCACTCCTGACCATCATCACCTGGGGCTGGGCAGCCCCACTGCTGCCGGTGTAGCAGTTGTCCTCCTCCACCTCAGAGACATCATCTTTGCCTCTCAGGGGGGGCTGTGCCGTGCTACTACTAGCATTGCTAGTGCTAGCAGTAACGTTAGCTTCTTCGGTGCTAACGGGAGCCTCACTTGTTTTTAGAAATGTTTCGAACGAACCTCTAAGCGAGGCCCTGAAGCCTTCCTTTCTTTTATTTGTATTTCTTTTTTCAGCACCCGATTAACATTTTCTTCCTCGGTCTCGTTCCCTCTGCATTTTGTCCGTTGCACTAAGCAGTCACTATGCACAACAAGTGTCAACGCGCGCCCAAAAATTGTTTTCACGTTTCACGTAAGGTGTCATAGGGGGAAATTACTTTTTTCTGTTGCTAAGAATCTCCCTGTCCTACAGGTATGCTAGATTTTAGATGTATGATTGACTATGATTATCACATCTGTGAACATTAAGAAATGTATTTAAGGCAAAAATAATAATATGGTCCCTTGCCCTTCCTTTGGAGGGCCTCGCCAGCCAGGGTACCCAAAAAAAAAAAAAAAAAAAAAAAAACTTTTTTTTTATTTTTTACCCTGCCTCACGCGAGGCCCTCCAAAGCGCGAGGCCCTGTGCCACCGCCCCAGCTAGCCCCCCCTTAAAGCGGCCCTGCTTGCAGTTCCCCAAGGTGGTGTCTGATGCGGCGCGGGACCTGATCTCAAAGCTCCTCCGCTACAGCCCGGCCATGCGTCTGCCCCTGCAGAGTGTGATTGACCACCCATGGGTGCGAGCCAACTCACGGCGGGTCCTACCCCCAGTCTGCACTGCCAAGAAACCCCCGGGTGGGTGAAGGACTCATCTGGAGGGACTAACTGCCAGTTTTCACTGCCGTTTTTCTTTTTCTTCTTCTTCTTTTTTTTTTGTTGTTGTTTGTTTTACCCTGTTGGTCTACTACAGCTGTACAGTTTGTTGTCTTGTCTACATGTGTGGTGTCTGTCTTTGTCAATGTTTAGCAATTAAGTTGTGGGATTTTTTGTGTTTTTATCCCTCCAAGGTTTTAATATACGATTTCTGTCCAACTTGAAAACTCGAACTTGAAAGTAATAGTCAAAACGCTGCCTCGAGCAAACCAAAGTGCGTGAAGGGAAGCTTCTCTTTTACATTGCATTTCTATTAAATATATTTTCAAACTCTTGATTCTTGCCTATGATTTTACTTAGCACACACACTTTTTGTGATAAAAGAAAATGTTACTCTATAACAACCACTGAAAGTTACAATACAACAATTAAATGACAAATACACAATTCCTACTCACACCCCTACTTATTTGCAATATAATTTATGTTTGTTCTGTGTAAATCTAGAATGTAAATAATTGCTTAACAATAACATGAGTCTCTAAATGTTAAACGCAAATAGCATGTGACATGAAGCATTTGAGCTATTGAGAAGATGGAAAAACTCAGTTGTAGTGATATCGATGTCCGCGTCCTCCAAAGTGTCACTTTATATCCTGCCAGATATCAGTGATATTACATGGTATTTCACTTTCTCCATACTCTAAATATACATTCATCAAATATGTATTTTACCACGCTGTAGGATGTATGAATTGGCACAAAGACTGTGGCCCTGTGGGAGTAAAAGGGTACAGTAAAAAGGTCTCTGTTGACACGCCTGGAGCAGTAGAGACCTTCCATGGGAGGGCCTGCTTTTGTTTTGTGGATGCCTTGTTTAAAAGTGCTTCATAATGTTTTGTTGTTTTGATTGTTGCCACTGTTGGCTATATGTTGATGCCTTATCTGTCATGTCGAAGAGGACCACAGTGGAAATAGGTCTCTGACTTGTCGGTGTTTTATCCTCGTTAGTTATTGAGTGTCACGCTGTGATTTTATATATGTGTATTATGTCTTTTTTTAACACACAAATTAACATTAGTAGGACACAGATACATTTTACCATTACAAGACCCAATGAATAAACTGGTAATTTGATGTAAACGCAGTGACAAAAGACTACCGACAGAGGGCGACGTTGACCTAGCTACATCTCATTTTAACACTAGGAAAGCCGTGAGGTGTCATCGGGCACCAGTGAGTACAAAAAAAAGTCTACCTTTGCACTTGATCAAATGTCAGGACCCTCCTTTCATGACTTTTCCTAGATATGTGCGTTCTACCACCCAGAATCTTTACATTTTCAAAATCGAGTTAGTATAAAGCGATTTTGCAGTATTTCTGTGTGTGCCTGTATATTTGCCTTGGGATTCGGCTGCCATCTTTTTCTCCAAGGCTGCAATTCTCTTTTATATCAGCAGAGGTAGCAAGGGGGCACACACTGTGCTCAACCTTCAGGCTTCAGTGCTGAATTAGATACAGTGGATAAGACTGATATTTGTAACATAATGTGTTTATATATAGGCTATATATAGCAATAGTGATACATAAGATATGTATAATGTACAGACAGTTATGAAAATGATAAACTGTACAGTATGTCTCCCAATCCCTTCAGATTTGTTGGAGCTGAGTTTTGTTTTTTTTCACAGCGGGTTTACCCAAGTTCCATGCAATAGTGATAAGATATTATGATATGTGTAGCCTATGTACAGTTATGAATGATACACAGTGGTGTAGTCTAGTTTTTTCTAGTGGGTATACTGTGATTTTGCCCTCCCAGTCAGAGCGACACCTGTCCCGTAGCGACACCCCATAAGCACCACCACACTCACTTATGCATACAGTATGCATCTACACCGGTGTTTGCTGCCTTGGGGGGGGGGGGTGGTGGCATGGACTGTACTTGTACATCAAGCTGCCTCACGCTACAGAAACAGGAGATAGGCTCCTGCCCCTTAAGGGCTGTTAGGCTCGAGAACCATCGGTTCTCAAGGCTACTTATGTGGTCTTGACTACATGTCCACTTTCTCACCTGGTTCTTGCTGTCTCTCTGGTGTGCCGACACCATCCTGCTCTCTCTCATTCTCTCCCTCTCTATCCTCCTCTCTACCTCTTTTGCTGTCAACCAAAAGGCAAATATAACAACCAGAGTATTTATAATTTAATAAGAGGTATACATTGAATTAATATCAAATCAAGAGGAGGTTGATTTGGCAATCGGCCAGCTGAAGCACCGCGAGGTGGTCGGCAGAGTCCAGGAGGGTAGAGCAGGCCTTGGAAGGGGCGAGACTCCCTTGTTCTGGTCAAAGGCTTCCAAAGAAGATCGAAGAGCCATGGTGGTGGCAGAAGTGGCAAGAACTGAGCAGGAACGCCTTAACATAAAGGCGGTGTCCCAGGGCCAGCAAGGACGCTGGACGTCATGGGAAGGTCTCACAAACAGGCCGATGTCATGGTCTGACCTGTGGAAGATCCCCCAAGCTAGGCTCAGCTTCCTGATCAGAGCAACATATGACACCTTGCCTTGTCCCCGAAACCTCCACCAATGGTTTTCTGCCGAAGAGACCTGCCCCCTTTGCAACACCATCAATGCGAGCCTCCAGCACATCCTGACAGGCTGCAAGACAGCGCTGTCCCAAGGCCGCTACACATGGCGACACGACCTGGTGCTGAAAAAGCTGGCAGAGGTGGCAGAGTCATGCAGACAGGAGGCAAACAGCAGACCTTCCGCTCCAGACAGACATCCCATCCAGTTTGCAAGGGCTGGAGAGAGAGTCAAACCCTCCCGTCAGAGAGATACAGCAAGACTCCTCGCACCGGGTAGTGAGTGGACCATGAGGGTCGACCTGGGGAGACAGCTCCAGTTCCCCAGGGAGATCGTGGAAACATCGCTCCGACCAGACCTGGTCATGTGGTCAGAGGCTTGCAAGACAGTCCTTCTGGTCGAACTCACTGTCCCTTGGGAGGGTGGTTTGGAGGCAGCCAACGAGCGGAAGCGAGCCAAGTATGCAGATCTGGCGGCGGAGTGCAGGGAGGCTGGCTGGAAAGCCGTTACGTGCCCTGTGGAAGTGGGGTGTAGGGGCTTCGTAGGTTCCTCAGCTGCTCGCCTACTCCGTGACATAGGATGCACAGGAGCAAGGCATCGGAAAGTCATGAAAGAGTTGGCTGAGGAGGCGGAGAAAGGCAGCTTCTGGCTGTGGCTAAGAAGGAAGCATAAGGGTTGGGGGGCGAACAACACCTAGGGCATCAGCAGGGGGTGGCAGGGAGAGATCCCTGCCATCGCTCCGCCACCAGGAGATGTACTGGGGTTAAAGGAGCGAAACGTCAATGACTGGTGGTCCCCAGCTGATGACCCAGTTAGGCCCACATAGGTGTTCAGTGAGGTGTCACAGCACACCTGTTCTAAAGGCACTGTTGGAGGTGCGTCAGGCAGCAATGCCCAGCAGGAGTACCATCACCTGTATCATGATTTGTTTATAACATCATTCTAATTGAATATTGGGTTGCTGTGGGCAATGCAGTCAGATACTGTCTTTACTTACTCTCTCACCTGTAAGAAAATCGTATGTCCAACTACAAAAAACAGACATTTCCAATGAGTGAGGGTTTGTTCCAATGCTTCAATCCACTGTCCATGTACTGTAAATATACCATTATGGTATTACCATAAAGCCCAATTCTAGCAGAATAAGAAAGATTGTATATCTACTTTAAGTAAAATAATAAAGTGCATCCAGTTAGCTCTTTAGCTGGCATGTGTGCAGCAGACTAGCTCATCTAATCACCTCTGAGCACGCTAGCTAGCTTGCTAGTTCTTTGACACTATTATTCACATCATGAAACTATAATCAGACACTTTCTAGTCACAATAATAACGACTAATTTGAACCAACTTTCTCTGTCAGAACACAGTAATTATATTTGCTAACGTTTCAACTTGCTTACTTTCTTCTGCAGAGCTTTCACCCTGCAAAAACTCTCTCGGTCAAAACAAAACAAAACAAAAACAAAACCATTCTCCAGCGCGGCACGAAGCTGTGTGTGGAGGTCTGGCCCGCCCACCCCAAGGCAACTGTAGGGGAAATACTGAGAGCATTCTGAACGACTGGTTATGCGATAACAAACACAGAGCTGCCAAGTCTCACGCAATCGCCGTGAGACTCACGCATTTCAACCAGTTCTCACGCTCTCACGCCACATCTCTATTTCTCACGGTGAGAAATAACAATTGTTTTATGGGACTTTTATTTTTGAAATTCCTTGAAAGAAAGCTACCGGACATGAGTTTCGTAGCATCTTTCTGCACGCGCGTTAACTTGAGTCTGCAATCGAAGCGGCAGGCGAGCGCTGATGGAAGAACCTGTGTTCACGCGAGCTGCAAGAACGTAGCAAGCAGTGTTGCCAGAGTTACACCCACCATATAGGTCCCTAGCATAAGAATGACAGTTGAGAATGTACTTTAAATAGAAAATAGTTTTATTACATTAGTTCACAATCCAGGCCCACATTGACCTCTCTCCAAAGAACCTCAGTTATTGTTACCAGGGCAGGTGTTATATTCACTGCACACCATAGGCTACACACTGTAGAAAAGGGTTGTTCACTGCAATCATCTATAAATATAGCACACTCAAACCTGCCCTGATGGTCGAACTGGGATTAACCCGGTGAAGTGGCAATGGTGGGGGAAAAGCGGATTTAAATAACAAATAAACAAACAAACAAACAAACAAACAAAAAGAAAAACTAGTCCGCCCCGCTACCGGCACACTTGCCCAGGCGGACTAGATAAGAACATAAACTTTAACCAAACAAAACGTCTCACGGCAAGAGCAGCTGGCCGCACTGATGCTCTGGAGGAAACACAAATGTACAATCTTAAAACACTATTACCGACATATTAAAATACATAATGATTCAATTTACATGACGAATACATTAAAATACCTGGTACGTCGATGGCAGCGTCCTACCAGCGACTACCAGCCGCCTTCAACCCAGCAGGGAAGTAGGTGACCTGTAATACATCACACCATCAATATTACATACAATCAAAGAAATAATATAAAACGCTACGCACAGAAAATAGACATAGGCTGTGGCCTACCTCTTGATCTCTGCCTGTCAGCATGGAGTAAGGTGTGCAACTACCTTACCTCCGACCTGATCACACGGCTGCGCTCTGGCGTTCCCCCTAAGGTGAGCCCTATGTGCTTTCCTTTGGGCACCTCCCCTTTTCCTATTGGCGCCACCCGCCACACCAGATTGGGCTACTTTTGGTCACACTGGACGGGTGGATTCGGCAGCTTTTAGACCGGTTGGGCTGGACATTGTCAATTCCGTCTGGCAACCGTGGTAGCAAAATATGTGCATACATTACAACATCGTATCTGGTAGCCTACTGGACTGGGTTGCACCAATATGGCCTAAGTCATTACTAAATGCAGGCATTTAGTAGTTACTAAACCCCTAGTTGTTACTAGTTAGTTTCAAACTAGTTGTTTACTAATTTCGGTTGCACCACGCCAATCTTTTGCCAATCTTAGCTACTCAGTTTTGGTAACTGTTTTTTGTTTCTCTACTGTAACATAACCAGGTACATTAATAATAATAATAATTAATAATTACAATTTACAATACAAATACAACAATTGGGGGTCCCTCAAAAATAATATGGTGCATGACTGGTGATCTGGCGAAAAACTGGGAAATCACCCACCAAGCCCTCATTCGGACCCAGGAAAAACCCTGGTATGTACTGTATAACATGATAGCCATCTATGAGCAATGCACTGTATATAAGATGATGACCACGGGTCTTCCTGCTGCTGACCTAGGGGCTGAGTCCTGTTGATGGGGCCCATTTTTCTTTTAGAGTCTGTAGGCTACTGTATTTGTTTATTAAGATTTCATAAATATGATATATTGTCTGAATTTTTTTCTTGTTTTATAAAATGTTATTATTTATTCTTTATTATTTTCATTTCTTGTGCTGGTTTATTATGAACAACATGTAAAATTGCAGGAAACTAGCACAAATAATTGGGTGGGAGAGAGGGGGTGCCGCTGCCAAAACGTGCACAGTTTTTGTTACATATAGGCATATGTTAGTAGCCTGTGTTACAGGGACACCTAGGGGTGACCTGATAATGTTGCATGTAAGACCCGGAAGTTGTATGTGGGCGTGCGCGGGAGGAACCGCAGTTTAATAAAAGTCATACTGAAACATGGAGTCAGAAGCGGGATCTAAGTAAAAATAAAAATAAAATAAAGACGCTTAAAGAAATGAAACGCCATGGCAAGCAACAGCATCCCCGCGCCCGATGGTATGCGCATGACTGGTGATCTGGCGAAAAACTGGGAAGTTTTCCGTGCAGAGTTTGAGGACTTTTTGCTCGCTACCGGACTGAGCGAGAAGTCGAAGCTGATCAAGGCAGCCACGCTGAGACGGCTGATGGGAAGTGAGTGCCGTCATGTGTACACACATAGCCTCACGTTGACGGAGGATGAACAGAAGGACCCAAAAGCGATTATGGACGCTTTGGGGGTTTACTTCAAACCGGCGAGAAACGTCATTTATGAGAGGTACATGTTTGGAAGCTGCAAACAAGAGGCTGATGAGCCAATAGACAGTTTCCTGACAAAGCTTAAGGAGAGAGCATCGTCATGCGAATACCGTGCGCTGAAGGACGAGCTGGTTCGTAACAGGCTCGTGCTGGGTGTTGCGAGTGAGGGCACCAGGAGGCGTCTGCTACGCGAACGTGAGTTGACGCTACACACAGCGACTGAAATCTGTAGGCTCGCTGAGCTAACCGAGAGACACATGAGAGTGATGGCCCCGCTAGCACAGACGGACAATGTGAATGCCGCGGACAGGCAGAGTGAGAGGCGCGCACATCAAAGGAAAACAGCGCCAGCGGAGAGAGAGCCACAGTGGAGCTGCAAATACTGTGGAGGCAGCCACAAACGGGGCAGGGAGCAGTGCCCAGCCTACGGTAAGACATGCCGGATATGTGGCATAGCAAATCACTTTGCCAAGGTATGCCAGGCTGGCAGCAAGGCTGACAAAATAAAAAAAGTGAATGTGCTTGAAAATGATGAGCAAAGAGAAGATGACTCAGATACTGATGATAGACTGTTTCTAGTAACTGAATGTGTCAATACTGCAAAGGCCCAGCAGGGGCGCAAGTGGTTTGTGAATCTATGCCTGAATGAGAAAAGGCAACAGTGTCAGCTCGATACAGGCTCCACCTGCAATGTCATGGGCCGCAAGATTAAAGAGAAGCTGTCACCCAGAGCGGCGCTAGGCCCGATAAAGTTATACTCTGGGGAAATCATGCCATCACTGGGGAAATTCCACACTGAATGTGTCATCCGGGGAGAAAAGCACAACCTCACATTTGAAATAGTCGACACAGAGCAAAAGCCTCTTCTCGGGGGGGGGGCACATGCGAACGTCTGGGCCTCGTATCCTTCACCGTTCCAGATGAACTCCACACAGTTGATGCAAGCCAATCTGTGCCCCTCACCAAAGATCAGCTGCTGAGAGACTATCATGACGTCTTCAATGACCCAATCGAGTCAGTCCCGGGCGAGATACACTTCGAGCTGGATCCTGATGTGACGCCGGTGCAGTGCGCGCCGAGGAATGTTCCAGTGGCTCTGAAGGCGAGAGTCAAGGAGGAACTTGACAGACATGTCAAGGTCGGCAACATTGCGCCGGTGACTGAGCCGACAGCATGGATAAGTAACATGGTGACTGTCGCAAAGCCAGAGAAAATAAGAATCTGTATCGATCCAAAGCCTCTCAACCGAGCGCTGCTGAGGTCTCACTACCATATGCCTACGCTGGAAGATGTGTTGTACAAGTTGCCCAAGGCTCGCCTCTTCTCGTTGGCAGACGCTCGTGTTGCCTTTTTACAGTGCAAGCTTGACGACGCGAGCAGCCGTCTGACGACCTTCTGGACACCGTGGGGTCGGATGAGATGGCTCAAGCTCCCTTTCGGAGTCTCAGTAGCGCCTGAGATCTACCAGCGCAAGCAACACGAGCTGCTATCGGGCCTGGCCGGCATCGAACCGATCGCGGATGACATCCTGGTGGTCGGGTGTGGCGATACGGATGCCGAGGCCGAACTGGACCATGACAGAAACTTGAGTGCTCTCATGGAACGATGCAGAGCAGTGGGACTCAGGCTGAGTGAACGCAAGCTACAGTTCAAGCTCAAAGCCGTACACTTCCACGGCCACATTCTGTCCTTGGAGGGACTGAAAATCGACCCAGAGAAGACACGGGCCGTGCTGGAAATGCCGACACCCACCGACGTGAAAGCAGTGCAGCGCTTTATTGGGTTCGTGACGTACCTTGCAAAGTTTCTGCCAAAGCTCTCGGAGGTCTGTGAGCCGCTCCGCAGGCTCTTGGATAAATACGTCATGTGGCACTGGTTGCCCAAACACGAAGATGCAGTGTGCGGAGTGAAGCGTATGGTCACCTGCACGCCCGTCCTCAAGTACTATGATATCACAAAGCCTGTCATGGTCCAGAGCGACGCCAGCATGACCGGGCTGGGGGGCTGTTTGTTACAATGGGGACAGCCGGTGGCTTTTGCATCGAGGGCACTAACGCCGACAGAGCAAAACTACGCTCAGATTGAGAAGGAGTGTTTGAGCATAGTCTTTGCCTGCCAGAGATTCCACCAGTACCTGTATGGCAGGGAGGCTATCACTGCAGAAACAGACCACAAGCCGCTTATCACAATATTCAAGAAGCCCCTCCTGAGCGCACCGAAACGTCTCCAAGGCATGTTGCTGCAGCTGCAAAGCTACAATCTGGATGTTGTGTACAAGCCGGGCCCCGAGATGTATGTCAGCGACACTCTGAGCAGGGCCACGCCCCCGTGCCGTGGGTCTGACACCCCGTACGTGCAGCATGCTGTGTGCGCCGTGAACAGCACCCAGGCCGGGTATTCACAGCTGGACCAGGCGCAGCACCTGGACGTTACGGCTTTCAGATTCCACCAGATTGTGCAGCACACAGAGACGGATGATGTGCTTCAGGAGCTGGCATCTGTGATCCTCAGTGGCTGGCCAGACTTTAAAGAGGACACTCCGCTGGCAGTGCGGGAATACTGGCCCTTCAGAGACCAGGTGAATGTTCAAGACGGAGCGTTGTACAGGGGACAGTGCGTCGTCATACCAAAAGCCATGAGATCTGAGCTGCTCAAACGCATACACGCTAGCCACATTGGTGGGGAGGCGTGTTACAGACGGGCCAGGGATACGCTCTTCTGGCCGAACATGAGAGCGGAGATAAAGGACTTTGTGGCGAACTGCTCTGCATGCAATGAGTACGCACGGGTCCAGCAGAAGGAACCGATGATGTCGCATGACATACCGGTGCGCCCGTGGCAGGCAGTGAGTATGGACGTCTACTCATATGCGGGCAAGGACTTTCTCGTCATTGTGGACCAGTATTCGGATTTCTGGGAAATCGACCAGCTGCCAGATCTGTCTGCTGACACGCTCATCACGCGCTGCAAAGCTCAGTTTGCACGTTATGGGCAGTCAGAGAGGGTGGTCTCGGACAACGGCTCACAGTTTGCATGCGAACGGTTCAGGAAGTTTGCAGCGAGCTGGGGGTTTGCCCATGTCACATCCTCACCCCGACATCCTCGATCCAACGGCAAGGCTGAGTCGGCCGTTAAGATTGTCAAGTCACTCTGCAAGCGGGCGAAATTGGATGGCACGGATGCGTGGATGGCCATCCTTCACTGGCGCAACACACCCACAGAGGGGTTGGACAGCAGCCCGGCCCAGCGCTTAATGGCACGCAGGCTCAAAACTTCACTGCCCGTCGCGGACAGCCTGCTTCTACCACGTGTGGTGGACGGAGTGGCAGAGAAGCTGCGGTGGAAACGGCGGGTCGCCAAGTCATTCTATGACATGTCTGCCAGAGACCTTCCAGAGCTGGATGTTGGAGATCACATTAGGATGAGGCCTCTGCCAGGTGATCGCACAGGGCGGTGGCGACGAGGCCAGTGCCTCCAGAGAGTCGCTCCCCGCTCGTTCGTGGTGGATGTGGACGGCACACTGTACAGACGCAACCGAGTGGATCTGCGTGTTGCAGAGCGCTCAGCTTAAGCGCAACAGACAGACATTCTACGGCCTGAGCGGAGCAGTCCTGACCAGACCCAGGTCGCTGGGGAGACTGCCTCAGCCGAGACACGGATTGTCTCAAGTCGGGGGGAGACAGGCTGCGAGGTACATCCTCGTACACCAAGGGCACCGGCGACACCGGGGGGTCCTGCCACGGCAGGCCAGGGTGTCTACTCACGGAGTGGTCGCCTGTCACGGCCGCCACAACGACTGGACTTGTGACTTTGAAAAAAAAGAAAGAAAAAAAAAGGAAGGGGTGAGTAAAGGGACAGCTCTTCTCGGACTGTTTTGACTTTGCCTCAGACGGCTGTACTGGACTGTTGTTCTTTGTTCAGAAAAAAAAAGAAAGAAAAAAAAAAAAGGGAAATGTAATGCTATTGTTAATGTTTGGGATTGTTATTGTCAATGGAATTGCGGACGGAGATGCAAGCATGTCATTTGCAAACAGCTAAAGGAAAGGAGATGTTACATATAGGCATATGTGTGGTGGCCTGGGAAAACCCGTCGGATGTCGCTGGCGTTCGTTTGTGGCAAAGAGCAAAAATAGATGGAAATGTCCTATTTCGGCGATTTTGATATTATGTGGTATTCTAGTACTTTGAACTCCATACTACATTATGGTGAATAAACATTTTAAGAAAACAAAAGAGAAAGTACTTATTTTTATGTTTTTGTGGTGGGTAGTTTGCTAGCGAAACAACGTCACGTTGAACGTGTCTCATTCTCAGTTAAGCAACGCACGCACACATGAGCGAAAGGAGAGACGATACTTCCACCTGTGTTATTGCCAGTTTACTGATGCTCACAATAAGCATAAAGTAATACAATCTTAACTAGAAGACACACAAATGGATCTGTCCCTCGCATACCGACGAGGAGAGCAGACTAACACCGCATCACAAGCAGACAAACGAGACCGGCCGATCTGCATAGGCTCCTCCCCCGACCCGGAGGAGAAAGGAGTCGGGGGCAGCATGGGGGCAGCATTTCTCACCTTTCACTTTTTTTGACATGATACATTAACCCTTGTGTGGTGTTCGGGTCAACCTGACCCGTTTTCAATTTTTACTTAAAGAGAAATGGTACAAGAATACATTTTATCAATCTGAAACTCCATGGCCTTGGCTCATTTTATATGAAAAACAAAAAACATTTATTTTTATTTTTTTTACACATCCTACAATACCCCAACACATTTATGTCCTTCATAAGGTGTTCGGGTCATTTTGACCCGGATACACAGAGACACAGAAACATACACACACTCACACTGACACTCACTCACTCACTCACACACCTCTGCTCTGTCTTTCCCGTGCCGAGAAGCCGTCTGCTCTCGCACTCTTTATACAATTAACATTGTATAATAATAATAAAGAATAATATTGTACTGGACTCCTCACACCTGCACAAGAAGCCGTCTGCTCTGGCTTTCCCGCGCCGAGAAGCTGTCTGCTCTCGCACTTTTTACCCTTTGAATTGCAATGTTGTAAAAAAATGTATAATAACATTGTACTGCACCTGCACATCATGGGAGGGATAAAAGAGAGAAATAGCTCTCCATCCCAGTGTATAGGTCATTTCAACTACAATCCTCCACCAGCAACATGAAGAAAAGATTCAGTGTTCAGAGGGCCGTGGAGATACTATTTGAAGAGAGTGAGCAACATAGTGAAGTTGAAGGGGGGGAGGATGTTTCAGATGAGGATAATGTAGAAATTAATTCAGAGTATTCTGATTCTGAAAGTGAATTTGGAGATGAGTTTCACTCTGAGCATGCAGCAGAAGGATCCCCACAGCCAGCCACTGGAAGAGCCCCACAGCCAGCCACTGGAAGAGCCCCACAGCCAGCCACTGCAGGAGCCCCACAGCCAGCCACTGCAGGAGCCCCACAGCCAGCCACTGGAAGAGCCCCGCAGCCAGCCACTGGAAGAGCCCCGCAGCCAGCCACTGGAAGAGCCCCACAGCCAGCCACTGGAAGAGCCCCACAGCCAGCCACTGGAAGAGCCCCACTGCCAGCCACTGGAAGAGCCCCACAGCCAGCCACTGGAAGAGCCCCACAGCCAGCCACTGGAAGAGCCCCGCAGCCAGCCACTGGAAGAGCCCCGCAGCCAGCCACTGCAGGAGCCCCACAGCCAGCCACTGCAGGAGCCCCACAGCCAGCCACTGCAGGAGTCCCACAGCCAGCCACTGCAGGAGCCCACACATATTTGTCCAAGAATGGCCAAATTGAATGGTCTTCATCCCCAATGAGAGAGCCCCCCCGCTCAGCTGCTAACATTATAAGGATGGTACCAGGGCCCACACGATTGGCAGTGACTCATGTTGACCATATCAAGTCATCCTTAGAGCTGCTGATTACTGATTCAATTCAGAAAATAATTCTTGATATGACCAACCTTGAGGGGAGACGTGTTTTCGGGGAGGAGTGGAAAGAAATGGACAACACACACTTACAGGCCTATTTTGGGATCCTCATCCTAGCAGGTGTCTATAGGTCAAGAGGGGAGTCGACTGAAAGTCTGTGGGATGTGGAGACAGGGAGAGCAATTTTTAGAGCCACAATGTCTCTGAAGAGCTTCCATATCTACTCGAGGGTCATCAGGTTTGATGACCGGGAATCAAGACCTGTTAGACGGCGTAGGGACAAGTTGGCTGCAATCCGCACGGTGTGGGACAAGTGGGTGGACCGGCTTCCACTTCTTTACAACCCTGGGCCCAATCTAACTGTGGATGAACGGCTTGTGGGGTTTAGAGGTCGTTGCCCCTTCAGGCAGTATATGCCCTCCAAACCAGCAAGGTACGGAATAAAAATCTGGGTTGCCTGTGATGCCGTTTCATCGTATGCATGGAACATGCAAATTTATACAGGGAAGCCAGAGGGAGGAGCCCCTGAGAGAAACCAGGGGACACGGGTGGTGTTGGATATGTCACAGGGCCTCAGTGGCCATAACATCACCTGTGATAATTTCTTTACATCCTACAGCCTGGGACAGGAACTTCTCAAACGAAAGGTGACAATGGTTGGAACAGTCCGAAAAAACAAGACGGAGCTCCCACCCCAGTTTCTAAATGTGAATAGTGGATTTTGTTTAGTGGAAGTTAGGAGCATCATGTGCGTAAAAACGCCTCTACTCATCATGCTGCCGTTCGGCCCCACCTATTCCCAGGGGTCTGACACTTTGAGGGTTATAATTAGGCACCCTCTGCTCCAGCCCCTCCAAAGGGCAGCCCCCTAGGTCCACCAGAACAAAATATACACTTTTGAATGTGAACACAGTACCTATTGTGCATTAATGGGTACAGTACCTGTTTGTGCCCACAGGAGGCGCTCTTTAATATTATGGGCTATTTTGGGGCTATCTTGCACCCTGAGCATACTCCCTTGTACGGGTCACCATTGGGACTAGGAGCACCGTGTCAGGAAAAGTGCTTTCAAAACCCCAATGATGTCCCGGGTCAACTTGACCCGAAGAGTACGAAAGGGTCCAAAAAGTGAACACCACACAAGGGTTAAAATGCTCATAACTTTTTAAAATAAAGGGCTATCTCAGTCATTCAACCAGTTATGAATAGCTGAGAACTTCTAATTTATGGAAATATTAAAAAATGAAAATGTCAAAATGCCACCATGTGAAGGGTTTTCCCAGGCCACCACACATATGTTAGTAGCCTGTGTTACAGGGACACCTAGGGGTGACCTGATAATGTTGCATGTAAGACCCGGATGTTGTATGTGGGCGTGCACGGGAGGAACCGCAGTTTAATAAAAGTCATACTGAAACAGTTTTGGGTCGCTCCACCGCCAAAAAATCTCACTCCAAACTTTTGGTGAAACTTGGCAGCCCTGCAGATTCACCCAAGATGGCCGCCAGCCTAACAACACAACCAGACTCACCTAAGATGGCCGCCAGCCTTACAACACAACCAGACTCACATAAGATGGCCGCCAGCCTTACAAAACAACCAGACTCACCTAAGATGGCCGCCAGCCTTACAACACAACCAGACTCACTCAAGATGGCCGCCAGCCTAACAACACAACCAGCCTCACCTAAGATGGCCGCCAGCCTGACAACACAACCAGACTCACCTAAGATGGCCGCCAGCCTAACAACACAACCAGACTCACCTAAGATGGCCGCCAGCCTTACAAACACTCTCCAAGTATATCCAGCTGCGGACATCACGCCTGTAACCCGGAAGCTTGATGGACCATATTTGGTTGGAGTGGTTGGAGCGCATACCGCGCCTGCATATTTGCATATTGCACCTGCATATTTGCATAGACGACGTCATCGCCTTACGACGGTATGTTTTTTTCAAATCATTTATGCAAGAAATGTTTATACTAAGGATAGTTGATTGTTGAAGTGACTGGATGAAAAGGTAATGTTGTGGCTTATATGCCTTGTTGTGATTTTAATAGATAGCTGGAACTCAGCCATATAATAATAATAATAATTCATTACATTTATATAGCGCTTTTCCGAGGCTCAAAGACGAAGAATATGTTTTACGTACCATTTTCTAGCATTGACTAATTTTAGATGCACTTGAATTCTACAGGGAAGAGGTTTTCATTGCTGACCTTCATGTAACCGCAACGTATGGAGGACCAAGTCCGCCAAAATTAACAATAAATATATAGACACATAAATGAATGTATGAACAAATACACATACAAATACACACAGTATACCGCAATACATTTCTATATGTATTTATTCTTTTCCACATTTATTCTTTCTTTTCCACATTCATTCTTTCTTTTCCACATTGTTTTCCACATTCATTCTTTCTTTTCCACATTGTTTTCCACATTCATTCTTTCTTTTCCACATTGTTTTCCACATTCATTCTTTCTTTTCCACATTGTTTTCCACATTCTTTTCCACATTCATTCTTTCTTTTCCACATTCATTCTTTCTTTTCCACTTTATCAGTAATGTATGCAAATATATGGGGGCGTATCTTGCATGTTGTCCACGCCCCTACACATTTTCATTGGTTGATACCACGCGTGACGTATGAAAGCAGCGACACTGTTATTACCACAGACGGGTAAGAGAGTCTATAGCCCCGTTCTCTCACAGCGTCTTTCTCCCTATAATTTCCATGGAATCCCAAACTATGTCTATGACATCCCAAGCTATTCCCGTGTTGTCCCCTTTCACACATGTCGGCAATGGTCTATACTAAGATTGAGGAATGCCTCCTGAGCAACGACTCCAGGCGGATGTGGCAGGGGGTTCAGCAGATGACAAACTTCAGAGCCAACAGGCTCACAGCCGCAGAGGACGACCCCCTGCTGGCGGGAAAGCTGAACACCTTCTACGCCCGGTTCGACGAGGGGCGAACGGAGGTAACCGCAACACAAACACCACTCTCTCCAGCTCTCAGCAGCCTCACCCTCACAGAGCATGAAGTGAGACGCGTACTGAAGGCGGTGGACCCCAGGAAAGCCTCGGGGCCGGATGGCGTCCTGGGACGGGTGCTGAGAGACTGCGCCGACCAGCTGGCCGGGGTTTTCACCAACATCTTTAACCAGTCCCTGTCCCAGGCCACCGTCCCACCCTGCCTGAAAACCTCAACTATCATCCCAGTCCCGAAGAAAAGCACGGTGAGCTGCCTAAACGACTACCGCCCGCCCACCAATCATCATGAAGTGCTTCGAGAAACTAGTCCGGGCCCACATACTCACACGCCTCCCGCCCAACCTGGATCCATACCAGTTCGCCTACAGAGCCCACAGGTCCAGAGGACGCCATCGCGACGACTCTCCACGCCACTCTATCCCACCTGGAGAGGGGAAACAGCTACGCGAGACTGCTCTTCGTGGACTTCAGCTCCGCCTTCAACACCATCCTTCCAGACAGGCTAGTGACCAAACTACTAGACCTGGGTCTATCACACTCTATATATGCGTGGATCAAGGACTTCCTGACCGACCGCCCCCAGAGGGTGCGGGTGGGCCCCCACACCTCCACAGCCCTCAGACTCAGCACTGGGTCCCCCCAGGGCTGCGTGCTAAGCCCCATCCTCTACAACCTCTACACCTACGACTTCACCCCCGTCCACCCCAGCAACTCCATCGGAAAGTTTGCAGACGACACCACCGTGGTGGGATGTATCTCGGGGGGGGATGAGGCGGCGTACAGGGATGAGGTAGAGCAACTGAGCAAGCTGTGCAAGGTTAACAACCTGCTGCTGAACAAGTCAAAGACCCAGGAAATCATCGTAGACTTCAGGAGGAAAAAGTCCGAGATCCAGCCCCTGCTCATCGACGGAGAGAGCGTGGAGAGAGTCTCAACCCTCCGATTCCTGGGGATGCACATGCGGGATGACCTGACCTGGAAGGACAACACAAAAGGCACCATCAAGAGGGCACAACAGCGGCTATACACCCTGAGAGTCCTCAGGAAGGAACACAGCAAGCAGGAGATACTGGTGACCTTTTACCGCGGCGCAGTGGAGAGCATCCTCACCTACGGCATCTGCAACTGGTTCTCCAGCTGCACAACAGCGGAGAGAAATGCGCTACAGAGAGTCGTGAGAACAGCACAGAAGATCACCGGCGCCCCCCTCCCCTCTCTGGAAGAGCTGTACAACACACGCTGTCTCAGGAAGGCCTCCAAGATCTCCAGCGACCCGACCCACCCTGGGTACGTACACTTTACCAGGCTGCCCTCGAAAAGGCGGTTCAGGACCCTGGCCGCTAAGACAAACAGACTGAAGAACAGCTTCTCCCACAGGGCCGTCCAGGCCCTGAACACAGCAAAGACCTAAGTTTGGACGGACGGACGGATTGTCTGGACGGATTGTATGGCAGCTGCTGGACTGAAAACATCAGGTGTAGTGCTGAGGCACAAACATGTACATTTCAAGCCTGCAAACTGTGACACTTTAAATAACGTGAAACAATACTATTGTGCAATATGACAACCCTAGTCGTCTATCTGTACAGTATAGTACAGTGGATTGTGTACATAGCCTTTATTTATGTAAACCAGCTCCTTCCCTTCTTGTGATTTTTTTTTTTTAAAGTTTTTTTTTTTCTCCCTTTCCTAACACCAGGGGAGCCACCCCTCCTAAATTTCGTTGTTTGGTACCTGTACTGTAGCAATGACAATAAAGTCCATTCATTCATACTAGTCCATCAGCACTGTATGGGAGAACTTGGTGATAACCACAATACCAGTTGACTCAATAACGCTCCGTGCACACCGCGGACCGTGACCCACCGTTCTGGCGCAACCTGGTGGGATGGACTTGACGTACTTCAACGTGCGATGCAGATGCAAAGCTCTACTCGTGTTGCTAGCGAAGTTTCCCACAGAAGTGGGGGAAAAAACGTCAGATCAGATATATAAACGGGTTATTTTGATAAACTGTACACTTTTTGTGAATATATATGGTTACTTTCTCGCCTGAAAACATATAAAAACTTCATAAAATGACATATTAACACTCGTAGAGCCAAATTACAGATTTAAGCCAATGGCGGCCAAAATTGAGGATTTAAAATCTGAGGCGAGAGCTGAGGGCTTCATCACGTCTCGCGCAGTATCAACCAATGAAAATGCGCAGGGGCGTGGACAACATGCTGCATACATTACTGATAAAGCATACATTACTGATAAAGCGAAAGACAATGTTGTTTTCACCTAGCTATTCACATAGAATAGTTTGTCTTTGTCATTGTCAGATGTGTATGCAAATATAGGGGCGTATCTTGGACGCACTCTACGCATTTTCATTGGTTGATACTGCGCGTGACGTGGTAAAGCACTCAGCCAAGATCCAGGTACTAACACGGCCCAACCCTGCTTAGCTTCCGAGGTCGGACGAGATCGGGCGTATTCAGGCTAGTATGGCCGTGAGCAACAGTACCATGACCCAAAGCATCCATAATACCCAGCCTGGAACATTGTTGTTGATGTAACTTTATTAAATATGCGGGATAAAGCACTCTATTTGTGGGTAGAATATGCACAAGGTGTCCTGGATGAAGGGAGAAGTGTGTTTCAATGAATTCTAACTTTATTGGGGGCATATGGCACTCTATATGGGGCTAAAAAGTGAATTGGAACTGCTGCTCTCAGTCGATGTAGGCCTCCATAAATGGCTAGACGCTGCGCTCTTGTGGGTGAAAATGGTAGTGACAGCCCAGCACAGCAAACCATCGATAAGACCCAGCCTGGAACTTTGTCAATGATGTAACTTTATTAAATATGCGGGATAAAGCACTCTATTTGTGGGTAGAAAATGCTCAAGTTGTCCTGCTTGAAGGGAGAAGTGTTTTTTCAATGAATTCTAACTTTATTGGGGGCATATGGCACTCTATATTGGGGTAAAAAGTGAATTGGAACTGCTGCTCTCAGTCGATGTAGGCCTCCATAAATGGCTAGACGCTGCACTCTTGTGGGTGAAAATGGTAGTGACAGCCCAGCACAGCAAACCATCGATAAGACCCAGCCTGGAACTTTGTCAATGATGTAACTTTATTAAATATGCGGGATAAAGCACTCTATTTGTGGGTAGAAAATGCACAAGGTGTCCTGCTTGAAGGGAGAAGTGTTTTTTCAATGAATTCTAACTTTATTGGGGGCATATGGCACTCTATATTGGGGTAAAAAGTGAATTGGAACTGCTGCTCTCAGTCGATGTAGGCCTCCATAAATGGCTAGACGCTGCACTCTTGTGGGTGAAAATGGTAGTGACAGCCCAGCACAGCAAACCATCGATAAGACCCAGCCTGGAACTTTGTCAATGATGTAACTTTATTAAATATGCGGGATAAAGCACTCTATTTGTGGGTAGAATATGCACAAGGTGTCCTGGATGAAGGGAGAAGTGTGTTTCAAAAGAGTACCTGAACATTTCATTACCATCTGGGTGGGCAAATTCTAGATGTGATTTTTTTATTCCTGTACATCCCTAGAAAAGTCTGGGGAAATGCCTATTTTAAGTAGATAATGTATAATTTGTATATTTAAACTTTAAAATTCTGAAAACAATTACTAAGTAGCTAAGTAAGCAATCTAGCTGACTATGACTGGAAACGAAGTACTATCCAGTTAGAATTATAGAAGATCTAGTTGTGTTTTCCTGCTGGTCTCGCTGCCTGGGTTTGAACAGACTTGTGGTGACAAAAAATGGCTTTAAAAAATGCCTTTCCACCAAAGAATATATATATATATGCCATATATATGCGATATATCATACCTCCACTATGATTCATATGCCCTAACCCTTTTTTTAAATTTTAAAAACATGCTATGTGGAATGGAGTGTCTGCTCTCGGCTGAGGGCTTCATCACGTCTCGCGCAGTATCAACCAATGAAAATGCGCAGGGCCGTGGACAACATGCTGCATACATTACTGATAATGCATACATTACTGATAATGCATACATTACTGATAATACATACATTACTGATAATGCATACATTACTGATAAAGCGAAAGACAATGTTGTTTTCACCTAGCTATTCACATAGAATAGTTTGTCTTTGTCATTGTCAGATGTGTATGCAAATATAGGGGCGTATCTTAGACGCACTCTACGCATTTTCATTGGTTGATACTGCGCGTGACGTGGTAAAGCACTCAGCCAAGATTACCTTTCATTACCATCTGGGTGGGCAAATTCTAGATGTGATTTTTTTATTCCTATACATCCCTAGAAAAGTCTGGGAAAATGCCTATTTTAAGTAGATAATGTATAATTTGTATATTTAAACTTAAAAATTCTGAAAACAATAAATGTACCCATCCATGGGTTTAGGGTTAGGGTTAGGGTTATACATTATATATAATTTGTATTGTAATCTGTAAAATATACAGACTTTTCCAGAATAGAAATCTAATCAGTAAAAACTAATCTAAAACTAATCTAAGCAAGCCTTTAGAATATGGATAATAACACATACAATCAGTGGAGCCCCTAGACTTTTGGGGGCCCTAAGCAAACAACATCATGGAGGCCCCTGGTAAGGGTCTTAGGCGGGTGACGATGTGGAAATTTTCAAATGTATTTATTTCCCTGACACTAAAATATAATACGGTTTTACGAAGTTCGCGCATGTGCGCGCGCTCGTGTGTGTAAGTAAAAAAACAGTCTGAAACAAAGGAATTCATTATAAATGTCATAATGTATTAATTAACAGTCACACACACGTCCGAGTATTTGATCAACAAAGGAGCCATGTGTAGTAACATCAAATTGGAGCAATATAAATAATGAAATATCAACTCACAATGGTGCTTATTAGAACTCTTAACACACTTACTGTCACGCCCTCTAACTCTAGGTAGTGGGCAGTGCCTCTCTCTCTCTCCCTCTAATTGGCAGGAGTGGCTTCAGGTGTGTGTTTTGTCCGGCTGTTCACTATTACCTCATCGTTAGCCCTGCATAAAGACCCGTTCCAGCCTTCACTTCTCTGCCAGATCGTAGCTTCAGCTTACCGTAAAGATACGCTTCCAGCTCCCCTACCTATTTACTACCCTGCCTGTACCTGCCTCCTACTTACCCCTGTTTTGCCTTTACCCCCCAGTACCCCTACCGGACTCCTGCTACCTGCCTGCCCTACCTGCCCTCTTGCCTGCCTGCCCTACCTGCCCTCCTCCTACCTGCCTACCTGCCCTCCTGCCTGCCTGTCCTACCTGCCCTCTTGCCTGCCTGCCCTACCGGCATGACCCCTGCCTGCCTAACGACTACTCTTCCTGCCTAAGCCCCTGCCTGCCTGCCGACTACCCCCTCCTGCCTAACCCCCCTGCCTGCCGACAACCCCTCCTGCCTATACCCCCTGCCTGACCCCCTCTTGCCCTACGACCATTCTCTGCCTACTCCCTAAAATAAATCATACTTTATTTTACTTTAACCTGTCTCTGTCTGTGTCTGCGCTTGTTTCCCTATCTGACCGTAACACTTACATTCTGAAACTGCTGGTGTTTTCACATTCTGAAACAGCAACATTAATATGTAATATCAAACAGAGCAAGAACAACAAATAAATCAATCAATAAACAAGTATATTCTGAAACCGCTGATGTTCTTATTTACATTTTACATGACTCCACTGGGTCTGTCTGTCTGTCTGCCTGCCTGCTTGCCTGCCTGCTTGTCTGTCTGTCTGTCTGTCTGCCTGCCTAAGACATCTTACTTATTTTGCACTCTGCATCTTATTTACATTTTTGCACTCTGCAGCTTCTATCCACTTACCACTATCCTGGTGTCGTTTTTCATTGTCTTCTCGTTTCTTTTTTCTTTTTTGGTGACCAGAAATGTGCGATCGATTCATGATTGCTGCTGACAGTTGAGAGGCAGCTAGAAGGGGGCGGGGCTAGAAGTCAATTTCAAGCTAGAAGGGGGCGGGGCCCCACTAGGGGGGTTTTGGGGCAGCGGCGTGGATACTGCCAATAGTGGTTACGGATAGATATGGATGTCCGTGGTGTTATAGATCATATAATAACGCCGTAATTGCAGGGAATACTTTACCAAACTAGCTATTTCACAATGAAAAGTAGTTAAACTCTTAACTACCCTCATATTGTTTAGCTTGTCAAACTAAAACTGTCCTTGGATGAATGTATGCGCAGCGCGAGCAGACTCAGAGCGACTGAACGCTGAATGCCATGATTTCCATTGAAAATACATTCATCCAAGGACAGTTTTAGTTTGACAAAAAGGCCCTTTTTGTTTGGTGGCCCCAAGCAATTGCCTTGGTTGCCTCTATGGACGGGGCGCCTCTGCCTGTACGCCGCATCGTCCCCCCCGAGACCCCAGTTGCTGTTCCTGCTACTTTTTCAGAAACTGAGAACCAATAAATAATTTGACTTATTACTTTTGTCTCTGTTTCACTTGAAATGCCAGCTAATGTGGGTCAGTGTCAGCATCCCTCATGGGAATATGTTTTGGTAAACTTCTTGGTTGGTGTGCTGCCTCATATGCCCTCAACATGCTCCGCATATGCCTCTGATGGTTTCAAGAATAGCTAAAACTAGCACTTCTATGCAGTAAATCAGTTATCAAGGGTGAAATGTGTGATCATTTTGCTTTTCTGGAGACCTTTCCATGTGGAAGGAAGACTCAAAATCAGGAAATGCACTTGGCCAATGGGTATCATTTTTCTGAACTTGTGTTACACTGAACAGTATAGAAAGCTGCTATTATGAACAACCATTTTGAGACTCATTAAGATATGAAACATAAACTAGGGTTCTGTTTAAGTATGCCTAAATGAAAATATCATTTTGCATGTAATTGTGTGTATTTTACTTGCGTGTTAATGCTGCTATTACTATTGACCTAAAATGGACAACCTCAGTACTACCATATCCTTTCATATGATGTGGTCTCTTTAATGTGGTGTTCACGAATTACTTTACCATGTCTAGTGAGTTGTATACTCTTGACTTCACCTATTGTAACTCATGGGGCAGGGCCTGTGTCTATGAGGAAAGGCCCAGTGGAATGTGGTGAAAGGAACTCTGAGAATTTAACCAATTACTATGAACAACATGGTTGAGAGAATTCAGATTCGATTTAGTTGTCATTGGCATAGTACAAGTACAGTGACAACAAAATGCATTTGCCATCCAGCCCGGTAATGCAAGCCACAGGTGTGTACAGACTACGCCAAGGTATGTTTAGTAGGATGGGTAATGATGCATAGTGCAAGCCATTCAGGTACAATATGTTAATGTGTCGCTTACTGACTATCTTACTAAAAGGTAGGCTCTAAATAGTTGGTAGTATGGTTAGTATGTAGTAGATACTTTTAGCAAACAGTAGGCAGTATTCCAACTCTCAAGATACAATCCTATATTTGTTGTATGTGTACTGTAGATGCTTGAATATCATTTTATAACTCTTTCATATAAATGGAAATGAGCGTTGACACAACAATATACTGTATGTTATATGAATAATAAACACTAGGCAGTATGTTTAGCACATGGCCCAGCAGGGGTGTATTCCATCAATGTTGCTAAAGGAAAATCCAGGCTTATTTTGGATAAATCTTGTGAAATGTATCCAAATAAGCCTGGATTTTCCTTTAGTGATGCTGATGGAATACCCCCCAGGTGTACACTATACAGGATATGGAGCAAGTCTTCTCCACAGTCATTGGTAGAGCTGAGTGAGGATTGCGAGAACATTTAAAAATGCATTTTATTTTCAGTGTTCATTGTTGTACAAAAGGCTGTGATCAGGAAATCAGCCACACCTGAGCATAATTGGTTAGCCTATAGCTAACAGGTGCAGCTAATTAGCCATTCATGGCTCATTGGGGTTGGGGATCCTTTATAAGCACTAGAAAAAGTTTGTCAGGTATAGCAGGAGTTCTATTCTGACATAGCCTTTGTTAATCCAATGGTAGTGCTGGCTGCCAGTAGGCTTTTGATTAACAGAATGGCAATGGCTTTTGTAGTTTTGTTGAGGTAAGTTTTTAAATTCAAGGTAGTTAAGTTTCTTTGAAATCTGAAAAATGTATTTGGTGTGTTTAATTGTGAATGTGTTCCAGGGCCTCTTGGGTTTTTTGCCTGCTGATTGGAGGAATAGGCTGTTTTCCTGCACCAAAAGGTAGGTGTTGGTTCAAGTCAATCTAATTTGGTGAGGACCTGAACTTTGATGGTCAAACAGATTTGAGCATTTTAGTTTCCATTGTTATTAACATCTGTGTTCCCTCAGGTGACAGCTCTGGAAATATGAATACAGGCAGCATCAGTGATCCCTCAGGCTTGGTGCCGATTGCTTCCATCGACTCGCGTACAAGCTTCCAGCAAGGCAGGAGAGGCCTCTACCGAAACCGCTACGTCCCTGGTGATGCCCAAATGGTTGGGCAACCAGCCCTGATGGCGCCGCGAGTCCATATGGTGCACCAAAGCTCTCAGGGCAGCTTCACTGATGTCTCAGGCCTGGCTCCAATCTCTTCCGTCAACTCCCGTTCTACCTTCCAGAGAGCCAGAAAAACCTTCTACCAAAACCGCTACACTCCTGGTGGGACACAGGGGTCTAGCGGTTCATTTGGACAACAGCAAATCCAAATGGTGCCACACAGCTCTCAGGGAAGCCTCGGTGACGTCTCAGGACTGGCTCCAATGTCTTCCATCAACTCTTGGTCAAGCTTCCAGCAAGGCAGAAAAGGCCTCTACCAAAACCGCTACGTCCCTGGAGAAGTCCAGCCTCAGTCTGGCAGCCATGATGCCACAGGTGGAAGTTTTACTTTGGACATTCTACCTCAGGTGCAGGATGTTCAAAGGTAATTTACTAGGGTTTGGAAACTTCCCTTGATTCTTTATGTTAATGAAGGGAATGATTCCTGATGCTCTTCTTTGATCTTCTCAACAGGAAAGACCACTGGTAGGACTAGGTGGATTCATCCCTAGATGCAGAAATGGTGAAGCTTGATTTTCATTGCATGATTTGAAGTTGTCAAATGATGACAGGACTTGATGTCGCTAACTACCTTATTTTGTCCTTTAGGTTCTGTGTTGGGTGGTCAGTTGCTGTTCCTGCTACTTTTTCAGAAACTGAGAACCAATAAATAATTTGACTTATTACATTTGTCTCTGTTTCACTTGAAATGCCAGTTAATGTGGGTCAGTGTCAGTATCCCTCATGGGAATATGTTTGGTAAGCTTCTTGGTTGGTGTGCTGCCTCATATGCCCTCAACATGCTCTGCATATGCCTCTGATGGTTTCAAGAATAGCTAAAACTAGCACTTCTATGCAGTAAATCAGTTATCAAGGGTGAAATGTGTGATAATTTTGCTTTTCTGGAGACCTTTCCATGTGGAAGGAAGACTCAAATCAGGAAATGCACTTGGCCAATCGGTATCATTTTTCTGAACTTGCGTTACACTGAACAGTATAGAAAGCTGCTATTATGAACAACCATTTTGAGAGGCATTAAGATATGAAACATAAACTAGGGTTCTGTTTAAGTAGGCCTAAATGAAAATATCATTTTGCATGTAATTGTGTTTACTTGTGTCTTAATGCTGCTGTTCCTAATGACTTAAAATGGACAACCTCAGTACTACCATATCCTTTTATATGATGTAGTCTCTTTAATGTAGTGTTCACTAATTACTTTACCATTTCTAGTGAGTTGTATACTCTTGACTTCACCTATTGTAACTCATGGAGCAGGGCCTCTGTCTATGGGGCAAGGCCCAGTGGAATGTGGTGAAAGGAACTCAGTGAGAATTGAACCAATTACTATGAACAACATGGTTGAGAGAATTCAGATTCGATTTAGTTGGCATTGGCATAGTATAAGTACAGTGACAACCAAATGCATTTGCCATCCAGCCTGGTAATGCAAGCCATAGGTGTGTACAGACTAAGGCAAGGTATGTTTAGTAGGATGGGTAATGATGCATAGTGCAAGCCATTCTGGTACAATATGTTAAAATGTGTCGCTTACTGACTATCTTACTTAAAGGTAGGCTCTAGTCTAAATAGTTGGTAGTATGGTTAGTATGTAGTAGATACTTTTAGCAAACAGTAGGCAGTATTCCAACTCAAAGATACAATCCTATATTTGTTGTGTAGATGTGTGAATATAATTGTATAACTCTTTCATATAAATGAAAATGAGCGTTGACACAACAATATACTGTATGTTATATGAATAATAAACACTAGGCAGTATGTTTAGCACATGGCCCAGCAGGGGTGTATTCCATCAATGTTGCTAAAGGAAAATCCAGGCTTATTTTTGATAAATCTTGCAAAATGTATCCAAATAAGCCTGGATTTTCCTTTAGTGATGCTGATGGAACACCCCCCAGGTGTACACTATACAGGATATGGAGCAAGTCTTCTCCACAGTCATTGGTAGAGCTGAGTGAGGATTGTGAGAACATTTAAAAATGCATTTTATTTTCAGTGTTCATTGTTGTACAAAAGGCTGTGATCAGGAAATCTGCCACACCTGAGCATAATTGGTTAGCCTATAGCTAACAGGTGCAGCTAATTAGCCATTCATGGCTCATTGGGGTTGGGGATCCTTTATAAGCACGAGAAAAAGTTTGTCAGGTATAGCAGGAGTTCTATTCTGACATAGCCTTTGTTAATCCAATCATTGCATGATTTGAAGTTGTAAGATGATGACAGGACTTGATGTCGCTAACTACCTTATTTTGTCCTTTAGGTTCTGTGTTGGGTGGTCAGTTGCTGTTCCTGCTACTTTTTCAGAAACGGAACCAATAAATAATTTGACTCATTACATTTGTCTCTTTCACTTCAAATGCCAGCTGATGTGGGTCAGTGTCAGCATCCCTCATGGGAATATGTTTGGTAAGCTTCTTGGTTGGTGTGCTGCCTCATATGCCCTCAACATGCTCTGCATGCCTCTGATGGTTTCAAGAATAGCTAAAACTAGCACTTCTATGCAGTAAATCAGTTATCAAGGGTGAAATGTGTGATCATTTTGCTTTTCTGGAGACCTTTCCATGTGGAAGGAAGACTCAAATCAGGAAATGCCCTTGGCCAATCGGTATCATTTTTCTGAACTTGTTTCACACACAACTGTATAGAAAGCTGCTATAATGAACAACCGTTTTGAAAAGGGCTTTAAGATATAAAATGTAAACTAGGGTTTTAAGTATGCCTAAATGTAAAGTCATTTTGCAACTTATTGTGTGTTTTACTTGCATGTTAATTCTATTACTGTTGACTTAAAATGGACTACCTCAGTACTACCATATCCTTTTATATGATGTGGTCTCTTTAATGTGGTGTTCACTAATTACTTTACCATGTCTAGTGAGTTGTATACTCTTGACTTCACCTATTGTAGCTCATGGAGCAGGGCCTGTGTCTATGGGGCAGTGCCCAGTGGAATGTGGTGAGTAACTCAGTGAAAATTTAACAAATTACTACGAACAACATGGTTGAAAGAGGATTCAGGTATAATATATTAAAATGTGTTTACTGCCTATATCTCACTAAAATGTAGGCTCTAAATAGTTGGTAGTATTATGTTTGGTATGTAGTTTTAGCAAACTGTAGGCAGTATTCCAAATCTCAAGAAACAATCCTTTATTTTTTGTATCATCTGTTGTATGTGTAGTTGCATGAATATAGTTTCATAACTCTTTCATATAAATGAAAATGAGCGTTGACAACAATATACTATAAGTATCAGATTTCTTTGGCTCAATAAAACGTTTGACATAATAAACACATGGCTGTATGAGATTTAAGACAAGGCCCAGCAGGGGTGTATTCCATCAATGTTGCTAAAGGAAAATCCAGGCTTATTTTGGATAAATCTTGTGAAATGTATCCAAATAAGCCTGGATTTTCCTTTAGTGATGCTGATGGAACACCCCCCAGGTGTACACTATACAGGATATGGAGCAAGTCTTCTCCACAGTCATTGGTAGAGCTGAGTGAGGATTGCGAGAACATTTAAAAATGCATTTTATTTTCAGTGTTCATTGTTGTACAAAAGGCTGTGATCAGGAAATCAGCCACACCTGAGCATAATTGGTTAGCCTATAGCTAACAGGTGCAGCTAATTAGCCATTCATGGCTCATTGGGGTTGGGGATCCTTTATAAGCACGAGAAAAAGCTTGTCAGGTATAGCAGGAGTTCTATTCTGACATAGCCTTTGTTAATCCAATGGTAGTGCTGGCTGCCAGTAGGCTTTTGATTAACAGAATGGCAATGGCTTTTGTAGTTTTGTTGAGGTAAGTTTTTAAATTCAAGGTAGTTAAGTTAATTGTAGACTACCACCATCAAAGCTGACGTGCTGACGTGATCCAAGATGGCGCCGACCATGGCTGCTATGGCGCTACAGTTTGTTGTGTTCTGTCTGTTCTGTGTCTCTGTGTCTTGCCTAACGTCGTACACAAACGACGTTCTACTGCACATGAGGGGTTTAACCCCACCGGACATCTTCCCCAAACTACTCACCCGTTCCACGGACATTCTGGATATGCTTGTGAGGGGGACCGCGTTTTTCGCCAGAGCTGTGAGGTGGATCAGAAGGCAGCGAGGTCGGAGAGCCGGCTGTTTGGTTCGCCTTCGGCGGAGAGGGACGCGACCAACACTACCGGGCATATTCCTGAGCAACGTGAACTCCCTCTGCAATAAAATGGATGAACTCCGGTGTCTCGTTGCGAGGAACAGCGACTTCCACTCCTCGGCTGTCTTCGCGTTCACGGAGACGCATCTATCTTCATCAGTCCCAGTGGCGGCTGGTGCTAAAATATTTGGGTGGGGCACAGGTTATGGGGGCATGCTCCACGGGGAAGAATATCAACTTTAAAATCTGGATTTACAGTCAATTTTAGCATGAGAATAGCTCTACCCCCCTGTACAGACCTCGCCATCCCCTCTACCCCCCTGTACAGACCTTTTCATCCCCTCTACCCACCTCTACAGACCTCTTCATCCCCTCTACCCACCTCTACAGACCTCTCCATCCCCTCTACCCACCTCTACAGACCTCTCCATCCCCTCTACCCCCCTGTACAGACCTCCATCCCCTCTACCCCCTGTACAGACCTCTCCATCCCCTCTACCCCCTGTACAGACCTCTTCATCCCCTCTACCCTCCTCTACAGACCTCTTTATCCCCTCTACCCTCCTCTACAGACCTCTTCATCCCCTCTACCCCCCTGTACAGACCTCTTCATCCCCTCTACCCCCCCTGTACAGACCTCTCCATCCCCTCTACCCTCCTCTACAGACCTCTCCATCCCCTCTACCCTCCTCTACAGACCTCTTCATCCCCTCTACCCCCCTGTACAGACCTCTTCATCCCCTCTACCCCCCTGTACAGACCTCTTCATACCCTCTACCCCCCTGTACAGACCTCTTCATACCCTCTACCCCCCTGTACAGACCTCTTCATCCCCTCTACCCCCCTGTACAGACCTCTTCATCCCCTCTACCCCTCTGTACAGACCTCTTCATCCCCTCTACCCCTCTGTACAGACCTCTTCATCCCCTGTACAGACCTCTTCATCCCCTCTACCCCCCTGTACAGACCTCTTCATCCCCTCTACCCCCCCTGTACAGACCTCTTCATCCCCTCTACCCCCCTGTACAGACCTCTTCATCCACTCTACCCCCCTGTACAGACCTCTTCATCCCCTCTACCCCCCTGTACAGACCTCTTCATACCCTCTACCCCCCTGTACAGACCTCTTCATCCCCTCTACCTCCCTGTACAGACCTCTTCATACCCTCTACCCCCCTGTAGACCTCTTCATCCCCTCTATCCCCTGTACAGACCACTTCATCCCCTCTACCCCCCTGTACAGACCTCTTCATCCCCTCTACCCCTCTGTACAGACCTCTTCATCCCCTCTACCCCTCTGTACAGACCTCTTCATCCCCTGTACAGACCTCTTCATCCCCTCTACCCCCCTGTACAGACCTCTTCATCCCCTCTACCCCCCTGTACAGACCTCTCCATCCCCTCTACCCCCCTGTACAGACCTCTCCATCCCCTCTACCCCCCCCTGTACAGACCTCTTCATCACCTCTACCCCCCCAGTTTTCTCTACAATTTCTACAATTTTCTCTCTACAGTTTCTACACGTCAACGTGTACCGAAACACTTGTTTCCAACGTGGTCCTACGTTTCTCCTACACCAAGACACATACAAAGAGCATAGAAACATACAAAGAGCATAGAAACATACAAAGAGCATAGAAGATACAATCAGAATACAGTCTGCCATTCCTTCTCCCAGCATCGATTTGGTTTTCCTATCATGACTGAAGGACAGATGATTCACTTACTTACACAAGTTTGACTTCGGTAATAGGTCCAGTTGCAATATCATCAAGTTGGGAACAAAAGATGCCTCCTTCTAATCCATTTGTTCAATTTGTTTACAAAGTCCGGTAGTGGTTTGCTGTGTGATTTGCTGTATAGTTCCATATTCCCCCTGCGTGTTGGTCGCACGGCAGCGGAGACGGTCGCTGATAATTAAGACCAGCAGTAGAATGTTGCCAATAGACATATTACACAAAACACAAAACGAACAAAACAAATAAAAACACGAAGCAAACATTACTAGCCGCCATAGCCATGGTGAAGCAGGTGAACGAACGTGATCTGAAAGCTACGCCGGCCGTATGACATGACGTAAGCACGTACGATTCTTTGTGCATGTCCCAAAACCCCATAGACAAATGACCGAATGGCCTGAAGTTACCAAAATAGATTTTACATGCAAGTCTACGAGAACAGTCTAGTGCAATTTCGAGTAGATTGAAAGTTGCCCTGAAAGGGGCGGGACTTGAAGCTGATTGGAACATACTCCACAGAACACTAGCTGATTGGACTATGATATACTCCACAGAACACTAGCTGATTGGACTATACTCCACAGAACACTAGCTGATTGGACTATGATATTCAGAAGCAACACTGTCTAGAAGTCATAGGAAAAAAAATCTCTCTCTTCTCCCTTTGGTGGGGCATTGTCCAATTGCCCCTAATGAACCAGCCTCCCCTGATCCGTCCCTGACGAGGCGGTGGAGCTAGAGGGATTCTCCGCGTTCCGGGCTGACAGAGACTTCGAGGCGGTGAGCAAGAGAGGTTCCCGCCCACCCCCGCCCTCTCCCTCCACCCCCCCCCCCGGCTACAACCACCACCCCCGTCCCCCAGGGGGGCCAATGTCCCTCCTGCTACCCCCCCCCTCCCCCTCCCTCCCCCCTCCTCACCCGCCCCGCCCACCCCCACCCCCCTTTTCCCACCCCCTCTCTCTGTCACAGTGCGAGAGGTAAACAGACTGTTTAAGAGGCAGAATCCCCGGAAGGCAGCTGGTCATTTCCAGCATTTCCAGCTCCAGGTCCACCAGCACGGGCTCCCCGCAGGGCTGCGTCCTGTCTCCAGCACTATTCTCCCTTTACACCAACAGCTGTGTCTCCTGCCACCCCTCGGTCAAGCTCCTGAAGTTTGCAGACGACACCACCCTGGTGGGCCTCATCTCCGGGGGGGACGAATCTGCCTACAGGGGTGAGATCGAGGGGCTGCAGAGCTGGTGCAGTTTAAACAATCTGGAGCTCAATGCTCTGAAAACAGTGGAGATGGTGGTGGACTTCCGTAGGAAAGCAGCCCTGCCCCCTCCCATCACGCTGGGAGGTACCCCGGTGGCCTCCGTGGAGTCATGCCGCTTTCTAGGCATGACCATCTCCCGGGACCTCAAGTGGGAGCGGAACACCGAGGCCCTCACGAAGAAGGCCCAGAAGAGGATGTTCTTCCTCCGGCAGCTGAGGAAACTCAGGCTGCCGAGGTCCATGATGGTCCAGTTTTACACGGCCATCATAGAGTCCATCCTCACCCACTCCATCATCACCTGGTTCCCTGCTGCAACGACCAAGGACAAGGCCAAGTTGCAGCGGGTGTTACGTTCAGCAGAGAGGGTGATCGGCTGTCCCTTGCCCTCCCTCAACTCCCTGCATGACACCAGGGCTCTGAGGAGGGCAAGGAAGATCATGGCAGACCCCTTCCACCCCGGCCACGGCCTCCTCACCCTGCTTCCCTCTGGAAGAAGGTTGCGGCTGCCTAAGGCACTGAAGGCCCGCCACAGGCTCAGTTTCTACCCCTCAGCCGCCAGGCTGATAAATGACTCTGGCTTCCCCCTCCCCCCCGCCCCCAAGTCTGCCCAGGACTGAATATGCACTGGACTCACCGTAAAAACTCTGCACTGCACTTTATATTGCACTATCCAATGCACTGTTGTCTGTCCTGTGTTGTCCTGTTTTTTGACACGTGAAAAAAGTATAAACGCACTTACTGTAATGTCGAAGCAAATTCCTATATGTGTATGCATAATGGCAATAAACGTTATCTGAATCTGAATCTGAAGTTTCTTTGAAATCTGAAAAATGTGTTTAATTGTATAAATAACATTATGATGTCTCTACCGATACAGGGAGAGGGAAGTTCTCCTCCAGGAGAAGGAGGCTCTGGTAACCCAGGCCAAGACAGACCAGAGTCAGACAGGGCTTGAGAGGCAGATAGAGGCACTGGGCTTGGAAAAAGAGAGGCTTGTTGACGCCAACAAGGCTCTGGAGAGGGCAAGTGGGGCTTCATATAGACTAGAGGGAGCACTTCAGCAGGAGCTATCCACCCTGCGAATGGAGAGAGTGAAAGGAAAGGAGGAGGAGAGGCAGAATGGAGGCATACAGGAGCAACTTGCAGCTTCTAAGCAGACCATTGAACACTACAAGGCCCAGGTCAGTGTGACGACTCCTACATACAAAAACACACCACTGCTTACCACAACACACACACTCTCCATCTGAGATGCATGTATAACAGGTCTAGTTATCATGCAGCAATGGTAAAGCTTGATTTTCATTGCATGATTTGAAGTTGTCAGATGATGACAGGACTTGATGTCGCTAACTACCTTATTTTGTCCTTTAGGTTCTGTGTTGGGTGGTCAGTTGAATGAATGAAATGAAACAACGAAATTTAGGAGGGGTGGCTCCCCCGGTGCTAGGAAAGAAAAAAAAACTAAAAAAACACAAGAAGGGAAGGAGCTGGTTTACATAAATAAAGGCTATGTACACTATCCACTATACTATACTGTACAGATAGACGACTAGGGTTGTCATATTGCACATAGTGTTATTGCACATTCATTTGAAGTGTCGCAGTTTGCAGGCTAGAAATGTACATATTTGTGCCTCAGCACTACACCTGATTTTTTTTTCAGTCCAGCAGCTGCCATCAATCCGTCCAGACTGTCCAGGGCCCAGAACCTAGGTCTTTGCTGTGTTCAGGGCCTGGATGGCCCTGGGGTAGAGGCTGTTCTTCAGTCTGTTTGTCCTTGCGGCCATGGTCCTGTACCGCCTTTTCGAGGGCAGCTGGGTAAAGTGTACGTACCCAGGGTGGGTTGGGTCTCTGGAGATCTTGGAGGCCTTCCTGAGACAGCGTGTGTTGTACAGCTCTTCCAGAGAGGGGAGGGGGGCGCCGGTGATCTTCTGGGCTGTTCTCACGACTCTCTGTAGCGCATTTCTCTCCGCGGTTGTGCAGCTGGAGAACCAGTTGCAGATGCCGTAGGTGAGGATGCTCTCCACTGCGCCGCGGTAGAAGGCCACCAGTATCTCCTGCTTGTTGTGTTCCTTCCTGAGGACTCTCAGGATGTAGAGCCGCTGTTGTGCCTTCTTGATGGTGGCTGTTGTGTTGTTCTTCCACGACAGGTCATCCTGTATGTGCACCCCCAGGAATCGGAGGGAGACTCTCCACGCTCTCTCCGTCGATGAGCAGGGGCTGGATCTCTGACTTTTTCCTCCTGAAGTCCACGATGATTTCCTGGGTCTTTGACTTGTTCAGCAGCAGGTTGTTAACCTTGCACAGCTTGCTCATTTGCTCTACCTCATCCCTGTACGCAGTGGAGCCCCTAGACTTTTGAGGGCCCTAAGCAAACAACATCATGGAGGCCCCTGGTAAGGGTCTTAGGCGGGTGACGATGTGGACATTTTTTAATTTATTTATTTCCCTGACACTAAAATATAATACGGTTTTACGAAGTTCGCGCATGTGCGCGCGCTCGTGTGTGTGTAAGTAAAAAAACTGTCTGAAACAAAGGAATTAATTATAAATGTCATAATGTATTAATTAACAGTCACACACACGTCCGAGTATTTGATCAACAAAGGAGCCATGTGTAGTAACATCAAATTGGAGCAATATAAATAATGAAATATCAACTCACAATGGTGCTTATTAGAACTCTTAACACACTTACTGTCACGCCCTCTAACTCTAGGTAGTGGGCAGTGCCTCTCTCTCTCTCTTTCCCTCTCTCTCTCTCTCCCTCTCTCTCTCTCTCTCCCTCTAATTGGCAGGAGTGGCTTCAGGTGTGTGTTTTGTCCGGCTGTTCACTATTACCTCATCGTTAGCCCTGCATAAAGACCCGTTCCAGCCTTCACTTCTCTGCCAGATCGTAGCTTCAGCTTACCGTAAAGATACGCTTCCAGCTCCCCTACCTATTTACTACCCTGCCTGTACCTGCCTCCTACTTACCCCTGTTTTGCCTTTACCCCCCAGTACCCCTGCCTGCCCTACCTGCCCTCTTGCCTGCCTGCCCTACCTGCCCTCCTCCTACCTGCCTGCCTGCCCTACCTGCCCTCCTGTCTGCCTGTCCTACCTGCCCTCTTGCCTGCCTGCCCTACCGGCATGACCCCTGCCTGCCTAACGACTACTCTTCCTGCCTAAGCCCCTGCCTGCCTGCCGACTACCCCCTCCTGCCTAACCCCCCTGCCTGCCTATACCCCTCCTGCCTATACCCCCTGCCTGCCTGCTGACTACGCCCCCCTGCCTGACCCCCTCTTGCCCTACGACCATTCTCTGCCTACTCCCTAAAATAAATCATACTTTATTTTACTTTAACCTGTCTCTGTCTGTGTCTGCGCTTGGGTTCCCTATCTGACCGTAACACTTACATTCTGAAACTGCTGGTGTTTTCACATTCTGAAACAGCAACATTAATATGTAATATCAAACAGAGCAAGAACAACAAATAAATAAATCAATAAACAAGTATATTCTGAAACCGCTGGTGTTCTTATTTACATTTTACATGACTCCACTGGGTCTGTCTGTCTGTCTGCCTGCCTGCTTGCCTGCCTGCTTGTCTGTCTGTCTGTCTGTCTGCCTGCCTAAGACATCTTACTTATTTTGCACTCTGCATCTTATTTACATTTTTGCACTCTGCAGCTTCTATCCACTTACCACTATCCTGGTGTCGTTTTTCATTGTCTTCTCGTTTCTTTTTTCTTTTTTGGTGACCAGAAATGTGTGATCGATTCATGATTGCTGCTGACAGTTGAGAGGCAGCTAGAAGGGGGCGGGGCTAGAAGTCAATTTCAAGCTAGAAGGGGGCGGGGCCCCACTAGGGGGGTTTTGGGGCAGCGGCGTGGATACTGCCAATAGTGGTTACGGATAGATATGGATGTCCGTGGTGTTATAGATCATATAATAACGCCGTAATTGCAGGGAATACTTTACCAAATTAGCTATTTCACAATGAAAAGTAGTTAAACTCTTAACTACCCTCATATTGTTTAGCTTGTCAAACTAAAACTGTCCTTGGATGAATGTATGCGCAGCGCGAGCGCAGCGCGAGCAGACTCAGAGCGACTGAACGCTGAATGCCATGATTTCCATTGAAAATACATACATTGAAAATAATCCAAGGACAGTTTTAGTTTGACAAAAAGGCCCTTTTTGTTTGGTGGCCCCAAGCAATTGCCTTGGTTGCCTCTATGGACGGGGCGCCTCTGCGATACAATACATACAAATCTTACTTACTCCTCTTACTGTAGGCTATTGTCTTTATATAATGTGTGCATATAATGCACTTTGAATTGCCCTTGTCGTATGAAATGTGCTATACAAATAAACTTGCCTTGCCTAAACCCTTTTGGAAGGTTTTGTTTATGTCCAGGTTTCACACATCTCTGTAGTTACATGTTCAGTGAGTCTAGTTGCTGGTGACCGCTAGGACCATAGGCAGATGCCTTGTTGGTAAGTAATTTGTTCAAAGCAAAAAAACAAATAAAGTGTGTGTTTACCCCCTCAAATAAATTAACTTAGCCCCAGTCAGATCCATATTTAGAGGTAAGTTACCTCAGGTAACTTTAGCTAGCAAGCTAGTTTAGAGTTAGTGGTCATGTTTATCTAGCTAGTTACTAAGCCTCCTTATTACATTTATTTTGAACTTATATTCTCAATTGACTTTCACATTGATCTAATTACAGTTTTTCCCAATTGCTAAAACACAAAAGCCAATTCTCTAAACCAAATGACCAGTTCTCTAAACACATTTAATAAAACTAGCTCCCATTTGCCAAAACCATAAACACATTTCACATGAAGACACAATTCACAAAACACAATCCTCCTTTTCTCATAAGTCTAAACACATTTTGTCTTGCTAAAACACAAGTTGCAAAAAACTCTGCTCAAATTCTCAAATTAAAGCTCATGTGATGCAAAATGCTTGCCACAGTCAGCAAAATTTGAACACAATGAACACACCTAGCTTCATTCATTTAACATAACGACTCAAAATTTAAGACACTTGTTGCAAATGATTGTGGTGTGTGTGTGTGTGTGTGTGTGTGTGTGTGTGTGTGTGTGTGTGTGTGTGGTGTAGTTCCATAAATAAATTAAAAAAACATCACACCCTGAACATTGTTTTCAGTGAGTATTGTTGTGTGTAATGGATCCTCTGTAGTGTTTGCATTGAGTTGTGATACAGTACAGTAGTGTACATGTTACGGTACATGTGGGAATACAGTACATGTGGGAAAACTAGGGTTAGGGTTAGGTGCTAGGGTGCTAGGGTTAAGGTTAGGGTTAGGATTAGGGGTAGGGTTAGGGTTAGGGTTAAGGTTAGGGTTAGACATGCCAGCATGTACCAAGTCACCCTAGCACCTAACCCTAACCCTAGTTTTCCCACATGTACCGTATTCCCACATGTACCGTAACATACATACTGTATTTTCTGTAGATTTACATATTGTTCATATGAAACACACACACACACACACACATCTATGAATGCCCAATACTCTACAGTGATATATTCTGAGAGGTTTCTAAAAATGTGCTTTGGCAGTTGTGAAAAAGAACATTCTCACTCACTGAACATTGTGTTTTCAGTTGTTTTGTTGTAGTCTGTAATGATGCATATAGTGTTTACATTTTTGCAGGCTTTGAGCAGATGTTTTGGTGTGAAAGTTTGAGTTTTGAAGAGAGAAGGTGTGGTTTTGCTTATGTAGCTTTAGAAAAGTGTGTTGTGTTTAGAGTTTTGGGAAAATGGAGGGAAGTTTTGTGAAATGTGTTTTAGCAATTGAGAAAAACTGTATAATCAAAGCTGTAAAGAAAATACAGGTGATGAACAAGAATAGAAATGAAAGAACCAAACTAAGATTGTTTTCGCCAATAGCTATGAAATACATCTCTTAAAAATGTCTGCAAATGCTGAATCACAAAACACGGACGGAATGTACACTATTTTCACTGTCACTGTCGAAATACAGTATTATGTCTGAAAAATCTCAAATAATTCTGAAATAACACTGGCTACAATTGTGTGTGCATGGGTATGCCTGTCTACACAACACATGAAGCACAGAATGTGACAGTGTGTGTACCTCAAATGTACTTTTTGAAGTTGCTGCATACTTTCTGTACAGAGCAAGAACATTAAGAAATGGTCACATCTAATGTCTTCCCTGGCAATGCATCTAGTCTATTTCATTTCATTGTATATATTCTGCTAATATTTTCTAGACATGTCAATATGATTACTGCAAATAGTGAAAATACCACCGCTCATCCGTTATCAGACTTTGCTGAGGTTCTGGAACTGAAGAGTGTCAATAGAGTGCAAAATAACAGTCACTCAAACACTGTGCAAAAAAACGGTTTATTGTGAGCTTTCTGTCATATATGATAGGAATATGATTACTGCAAAAATGCACCAAATCATTTTGTTTTGAACGTGTTCTTCACCGTTTTGAACACAGTATGTTAACAATGAAAACATGTCAACTTTGTCGCTTTTACCACGTCACGCGCGGTATCAACCAATGAAAATGCGTGGGGCATCAACCAATGAAAATGCGTGGGGCGAGGACAACATGCAAGACACGCCCCTATATTTGCATATATTACTGATAATCGGGGAAAGAATGAAAGCTTGAATGTGGAAAAGAAAGAATGAATGTGGAAAAGAATGTGGAAAAGAAAGAATGTATGTGGAAAACAATGTGGAAAAGAAAGAATGAATGTGGAAAACAATGTGGAAAAGAAAGAATGAATGTGGAAAACAATGTGGAAAAGAAAGAATGAATGTGGAAAAGAAAGAATAAATGTGGAAAAGAATAAATACATATAGAAATGTATTGCGGTATACTGTGTGTATTTGTATGTGTATTTGTTCATACATTCATTTATGTGTCTATATATTTATTGTTAATTTTGGCGGACTTGGTCCTCCATAGGATACAGGCTCCACCTGCAATGTCATGGGCCGCAAGATTAAAGAGAAGCTGTCACCCAGAGCGGCGCTAGGCCCGAGCGCAGCCAAGTTAAAGTTATACTCTGGGGAAATCATGCCATCACTGGGGAAATTCCACACTGAATGTGTCATCCGGGGAGAAAAGCACAACCTCACATTTGAAATAGTCGACACAGAGCAAAAGCCTCTTCTCGGGGGGGGGCACATGCGAACGTCTGGGCCTCGTATCCTTCACCGTTCCAGATGAACTCCACACAGTTGATGCAAGCCAATCTGTGCCCCTCACCAAAGATCAGCTGCTGAGAGACTATCATGACGTCTTCAATGACCCAATCGAGTCAGTCCCGGGCGAGATACACTTCGAGCTGGATCCTGATGTGACGCCGGTGCAGTGCGCGCCGAGGAATGTTCCAGTGCCTCTGAAGGCGAGAGTCAAGGAGGAACTTGACAGACATGTCAAGGTCGGCAACATTGCGCCGGTGACTGAGCCGACAGCATGGATAAGTAACATGGTGACTGTCACAAAGCCAGAGAAAATCCAAAGCCTCTCAACCGAGCGCTGCTGAGGTCTCACTACCATATGCCTACGCTGGAAGATGTGTTGTACAAGTTGCCCAAGGCTCGCCTCTTCACGTTGGCAGACGCTCGTGTTGCCTTTTTACAGTGCAAGCTTGACGACGCGAGCAGCCGTCTGACGACCTTCTGGACACCGTGGGGTCGGATGAGATGGCTCAAGCTCCCTTTCGGAGTCTCAGTAGCGCCTGAGATCTACCAGCGCAAGCAACCCGAGCTGCTATCGGGCCTGGCCGGCATCGAACCGATCGCGGATGACATCCTGGTGGTCGGGTGTGGCGATACGGATGCCGAGGCCGAACTGGACCATGACAGAAACTTGAGTGCTCTCATGGAACGATGCAGAGCAGTGGGACTCAGGCTGAGTGAACGCAAGCTACAGTTCAAGCTCAAAGCCGTACACTTCCACGGCCACATTCTGTCCTCGGAGGGACTGAAAATCGACCCAGAGAAGACACGGGCCGTGCTGGAAATGCCGACACCCACCGACGTGAAAGCAGTGCAGCGCTTTATTGGGTTCGTGACGTACCTTGCAAAGTTTCTGCCAAAGCTCTCGGAGGTCTGTGAGCCGCTCCGCAGGCTCTTGGATAAGGACGTCATGTGGCACTGGTTGCCCAAACACGAAGATGCAGTGTGCGGAGTGAAGCGTATGGTCACCTGCACGCCCGTCCTCAAGTACTATGATATCACAAAGCCTGTCACGGTCCAGAGCGACGCCAGCATGACCGGGCTGGGGGGCTGTTTGTTACAATGGGGACAGCCGGTGGCTTTTGCATCGAGGGCACTGACGCCGACAGAGCAAAACTACGCTCAGATTGAGAAGGAGTGTTTGAGCATAGTCTTTGCCTGCCAGAGATTCCACCAGTACCTGTATGGCAGGGAGGCTATCACTGCAGAAACAGACCACAAGCCGCTTATCACAATATTCAAGAAGCCCCTCCTGAGCGCACCGAAACGTCTCCAAGGCATGTTGCTGCAGCTGCAAAGCTACAATCTGGATGTTGTGTACAAGCCGGGCCCCGAGATGTATGTCAGCGACACTCTGAGCAGGGCCACGCCCCCGTGCCGTGGGTCTGACACCCCGTACGTGCAGCATGCTGTGTGCGCCGTGAACAGCACCCAGGCCGGGTATTCACAGCTGGACCAGGCGCAGCACCTGGACGTTACGGCTTTCAGATTCCACCAGATTGTGCAGCACACAGAGACGGATGATGTGCTTCAGGAGCTGGCATCTGTGATCCTCAGTGGCTGGCCAGACTTTAAAGAGGACACTCCGCTGGCAGTGCGGGAATACTGGCCCTTCAGAGACCAGGTGAATGTTCAAGACGGAGCGTTGTACAGGGGACAGTGCGTCGTCATACCAAAAGCCATGAGATCTGAGCTGCTCAAACGCATACACGCTAGCCACATTGGTGGGGAGGCGTGTTACAGACGGGCCAGGGATACGCTCTTCTGGCCGAACATGAGAGCGGAGATAAAGGACTTTGTGGCGAACTGCTCCGCATGCAATGAGTACGCACGGGTCCAGCAGAAGGAACCGATGATGTCGCATGACATACCGGTGCGCCCGTGGCAGGCAGTGAGTATGGACGTCTACTCATATGCGGGCAAGGACTTTCTCGTCATTGTGGACCAGTATTCGGATTTCTGGGAAATCGACCAGCTGCCAGATCTGTCTGCTGACACGCTCATCACGCGCTGCCTAGCTCAGTTTGCACGTTATGGGCAGTCAGAGAGGGTGGTCTCGGACAACGGCCCACAGTTTGCATGCGAACGGTTCAGGAAGTTTGCAGCGAGCTGGGGGTTTGCCCATGTCACATCCTCACCCCGACATCCTCGATCCAACGGCAAGGCTGAGTCGGCCGTTAAGATTGTCAAGTCACTCTGCAAGCGGGCGAAATTGGATGGCACGGATGCGTGGATGGCCATCCTTCACTGGCGCAACACACCCACAGAGGGGTTGGACAGCAGCCCGGCCCAGCGCTTAATGGCACGCAGGCTCAAAACTTCACTGCCCGTCGCGGACAGCCTGCTTCTACCACGTGTGGTGGACGGAGTGGCAGAGAAGCTGCGGTGGAAACGGCGGGTCGCCAAGTCATTCTATGACATGTCTGCCAGAGACCTTCCAGAGCTGGATGTTGGAGATCACATTAGGATGAGGCCTCTGCCAGGTGATCGCACAGGGCGGTGGCGACGAGGCCAGTGCCTCCAGAGAGTCGCTCCCCGCTCGTTCGTGGTGGATGTGGACGGCACACTGTACAGACGCAACCGAGTGGATCTGCGTGTTGCAGAGCGCTCAGCTTAAGCGCAACAGACAGACATTCTACGGCCTGAGCGGAGCAGTCCTGACCAGACCCAGGTCGCTGGGGAGACTGCCTCAGCCGAGACACGGATTGTCTCAAGTCGGGGGGAGACAGGCTGCGAGGTACATCCTCGTACACCAAGGGCACCGGCGACGCCGGGGGGTCCTGCCACGGCAGGCCAGGGTGTCTACTCACGGAGTGGTCGCCTGTCACGGCCGCCACAACGACAGGACTTATGACTTTGAAAAAAAAAAAAAAAAAAAAGGAAGGGGTGAGTAAAGGGACAGTTCTTCTCGGACTGTTTTGACTTTGCCTCAGACGGCTGTATTGGACTGTTGTTCTTTGTTCAGAAAAAAAAAGAAAGAAAAAAAAAGGGAAATGTAATGCTATTGTTAATGTTTGGGATTGTTATTGTCAATGGAATTGCAGACGGAGATGCAAGCATGTCATTTGCAAACAGCTAAAGGAAACATATAGGCATATGTGTGGTGGCCTGGGAAAACCCGTCGGATGTCGCTGGCGTTCGTTTGTGGCAAAGAGCAAAAATAGATGGAAATGTCCTATTTCGGCGATTTTGATATTATGTGGTATTCTAGTACTTTGAACTCCATACTACATTATGGTGAATAAACATTTTAAGAAAACAAAAGAGAAAGTACTTATTTTTATGTTTTTGTGGTGGGTAGTTTGCTAGCGAAACAACGTCACGTTGAACGTGTCTCATTCTCAGTTAAGCAACGCACGCACACATGAGCGAAAGGAGAGACGATACTTCCACCTGTGTTATTGCCAGTTTACTGATGCTCACAATAAGCATAAAGTAATACAATCTTAACTAGAAGACACACAAATGGATCTGTCCCTCGCATACCGACGAGGAGAGCAGACTAACACCGCATCACAAGCAGACAAACGAGACCGGCCGATCTGCATAGGCTCCTCCCCCGACCCGGAGGAGAAAGGAGTCGGGGGCAGCATGGGGGCAGCATTTCTCACCTTTCACTTTTTTTGACATGATACATTAAAATGCTCATAACTTTTTAAAATAAAGGGCTATCTCAGTCATTCAACCAGTTATGAATAGCTGAGAACTTCTAATTTATGGAAATATAAAAAAATGAAAATGTCAAAATGCCACCATGTGAAGGGTTTTCCCAGGCCACCACACATATGTTAGTAGCCTGTGTTACAGGGACACCTAGGGGTGACCTGATAATGTTGCATGTAAGACCCGGATGTTGTATGTGGGCGTGCACGGGAGGAACCGCAGTTTAATAAAAGTCATACTGAAACAGTTTTGGGTCGCTCCACCGCCAAAAAATCTCACTCCAAACTTTTGGTGAAACTTGGCAGCCCTGCAGATTCACCCAAGATGGCCGCCAGCCTAACAACACAACCAGACTCACCTAAGATGGCCGCCAGCCTTACAACACAACCAGACTCACATAAGATGGCCGCCAGCCTTACAAAACAACCAGACTCACCTAAGATGGCCGCCAGCCTTACAACACAACCAGACTCACTCAAGATGGCCGCCAGCCTAACAACACAACCAGCCTCACCTAAGATGGCCGCCAGCCTGACAACACAACCAGACTCACCTAAGATGGCCGCCAGCCTAACAACACAACCAGACTCACCTAAGATGGCCGCCAGCCTTACAAACACTCTCCAAGTATATCCAGCTGCGGACATCACGCCTGTAACCCGGAAGCTTGATGGACCATATTTGGTTGGAGTGGTTGGAGCGCATACCGCGCCTGCATATTTGCATATTGCACCTGCATATTTGCATAGACGACGTCATCGCCTTACGACGGTATGTTTTTTTCAAATCATTTATGCAAGAAATGTTTATACTAAGGATAGTTGATTGTTGAAGTGACTGGATGAAAAGGTAATGTTGTGGCTTATATGCCTTGTTGTGATTTTAATAGATAGCTGGAACTCAGCCATATAATAATAATAATAATTCATTACATTTATATAGCGCTTTTCCGAGGCTCAAAGACGAAGAATATGTTTTACGTACCATTTTCTAGCATTGACTAATTTTAGATGCACTTGAATTCTACAGGGAAGAGGTTTTCATTGCTGACCTTCATGTAACCGCAACGTATGGAGGACCAAGTCCGCCAAAATTAACAATAAATATATAGACACATAAATGAATGTATGAACAAATACACATACAAATACACACAGTATACCGCAATACATTTCTATATGTATTTATTCTTTTCCACATTTATTCTTTCTTTTCCACATTCATTCTTTCTTTTCCACATTGTTTTCCACATTCATTCTTTCTTTTCCACATTGTTTTCCACATTCATTCTTTCTTTTCCACATTGTTTTCCACATTCATTCTTTCTTTTCCACATTGTTTTCCACATTCTTTTCCACATTCATTCTTTCTTTTCCACATTCATTCTTTCTTTTCCACTTTATCAGTAATGTATGCAAATATATGGGGGCGTATCTTGCATGTTGTCCACGCCCCTACACATTTTCATTGGTTGATACCACGCGTGACGTACGAAAGCAGCGACACTGTTATTACCACAGACGGGTAAGAGAGTCTATAGCCCCGTTCTCTCACAGCGTCTTTCTCCCTATAATTTCCATGGAATCCCAAACTATGTCTATGACATCCCAAGCTATTCCCGTGTTGTCCCCTTTCACACATGTCGGCAATGGTCTATACTAAGATTGAGGAATGCCTCCTGAGCAACGACTCCAGGCGGATGTGGCAGGGGGTTCAGCAGATGACAAACTTCAGAGCCAACAGGCTCACAGCCGCAGAGGACGACCCCCTGCTGGCGGGAAAGCTGAACACCTTCTACGCCCGGTTCGACGAGGGGCGAACGGAGGTAACCGCAACACAAACACCACTCTCTCCAGCTCTCAGCAGCCTCACCCTCACAGAGCATGAAGTGAGACGCGTACTGAAGGCGGTGGACCCCAGGAAAGCCTCGTGGCCGGATGGCGTCCTGGGACGGGTGCTGAGAGACTGCGCCGACCAGCTGGCCGGGGTTTTCACCAACATCTTTAACCAGTCCCTGTCCCAGGCCACCGTCCCACCCTGCCTGAAAACCTCAACTATCATCCCAGTCCCGAAGAAAAGCACGGTGAGCTGCCTAAACGACTACCGCCCGCCCACCAATCATCATGAAGTGCTTCGAGAAACTAGTCCGGGCCCACATACTCACACGCCTCCCGCCCAACCTGGATCCATACCAGTTCGCCTACAGAGCCCACAGGTCCAGAGGACGCCATCGCGACGACTCTCCACGCCACTCTATCCCACCTGGAGAGGGGAAACAGCTACGCGAGACTGCTCTTCGTGGACTTCAGCTCCGCCTTCAACACCATCCTTCCAGACAGGCTAGTGACCAAACTACTAGACCTGGGTCTATCACACTCTATATATGCGTGGATCAAGGACTTCCTGACCGACCGCCCCCAGAGGGTGCGGGTGGGCCCCCACACCTCCACAGCCCTCAGACTCAGCACTGGGTCCCCCCAGGGCTGCGTGCTAAGCCCCATCCTCTACAACCTCTACACCTACGACTTCACCCCCGTCCACCCCAGCAACTCCATCGGAAAGTTTGCAGACGACACCACCGTGGTGGGATGTATCTCGGGGGGGGACGAGGCGGCGTACAGGGATGAGGTAGAGCAACTGAGCAAGCTGTGCAAGGTTAACAACCTGCTGCTGAACAAGTCAAAGACCCAGGAAATCATCGTAGACTTCAGGAGGAAAAAGTCCGAGATCCAGCCACTGCTCATCGACGGAGAGAGCGTGGAGAGAGTCTCAACCCTCCGATTCCTGGGGATGCACATGCGGGATGACCTGACCTGGAAGGACAACACAAAAGGCACCATCAAGAGGGCACAACAGCGGCTATACACCCTGAGAGTCCTCAGGAAGGAACACAGCAAGCAGGAGATACTGGTGACCTTTTACCGCGGCGCAGTGGAGAGCATCCTCACCTACGGCATCTGCAACTGGTTCTCCAGCTGCACAACAGCGGAGAGAAATGCGCTACAGAGAGTCGTGAGAACAGCACAGAAGATCACCGGCGCCCCCCTCCCCTCTCTGGAAGAGCTGTACAACACACGCTGTCTCAGGAAGGCCTCCAAGATCTCCAGCGACCCGACCCACCCTGGGTACGTACACTTTACCAGGCTGCCCTCGAAAAGGCGGTTCAGGACCCTGGCCGCTAAGACAAACAGACTGAAGAACAGCTTCTCCCACAGGGCCGTCCAGGCCCTGAACACAGCAAAGACCTAAGTTTGGACGGACGGACGGATTGTCTGGACGGATTGTATGGCAGCTGCTGGACTGAAAACATCAGGTGTAGTGCTGAGGCACAAACATGTACATTTCAAGCCTGCAAACTGTGACACTTTAAATAACGTGAAACAATACTATTGTGCAATATGACAACCCTAGTCGTCTATCTGTACAGTATAGTACAGTGGATTGTGTACATAGCCTTTATTTATGTAAACCAGCTCCTTCCCTTCTTGTGATTTTTTTTTTTAAAGTTTTTTTTTTTCTCCCTTTCCTAACACCAGGGGAGCCACCCCTCCTAAATTTCGTTGTTTGGTACCTGTACTGTAGCAATGACAATAAAGTCCATTCATTCATACTAGTCCATCAGCACTGTATGGGAGAACTTGGTGATAACCACAATACCAGTTGACTCAATAACGCTCCGTGCACACCGCGGACCGTGACCCACCGTTCTGGCGCAACCTGGTGGGATGGACTTGACGTACTTCAACGTGCGATGCAGATGCAAAGCTCTACTCGTGTTGCTAGCGAAGTTTCCCACAGAAGTGGGGGAAAAAACGTCAGATCAGATATATAAACGGGTTATTTTGATAAACTGTACACTTTTTGTGAATATATATGGTTACTTTCTCGCCTGAAAACATATAAAAACTTCATAAAATGACATATTAACACTCGTAGAGCCAAATTACAGATTTAAGCCAATGGCGGCCAAAATTGAGGATTTAAAATCTGAGGCGAGAGCTGAGGGCTTCATCACGTCTCGCGCAGTATCAACCAATGAAAATGCGCAGGGGCGTGGACAACATGCTGCATACATTACTGATAAAGCATACATTACTGATAAAGCGAAAGACAATGTTGTTTTCACCTAGCTATTCACATAGAATAGTTTGTCTTTGTCATTGTCAGATGTGTATGCAAATATAGGGGCGTATCTTGGACGCACTCTACGCATTTTCATTGGTTGATACTGCGCGTGACGTGGTAAAGCACTCAGCCAAGATCCAGGTACTAACACGGCCCAACCCTGCTTAGCTTCCGAGGTCGGACGAGATCGGGCGTATTCAGGCTAGTATGGCCGTGAGCAACAGTACCATGACCCAAAGCATCCATAATACCCAGCCTGGAACATTGTTGTTGATGTAACTTTATTAAATATGCGGGATAAAGCACTCTATTTGTGGGTAGAATATGCACAAGGTGTCCTGGATGAAGGGAGAAGTGTGTTTCAATGAATTCTAACTTTATTGGGGGCATATGGCACTCTATATGGGGCTAAAAAGTGAATTGGAACTGCTGCTCTCAGTCGATGTAGGCCTCCATAAATGGCTAGACGCTGCGCTCTTGTGGGTGAAAATGGTAGTGACAGCCCAGCACAGCAAACCATCGATAAGACCCAGCCTGGAACTTTGTCAATGATGTAACTTTATTAAATATGCGGGATAAAGCACTCTATTTGTGGGTAGAAAATGCTCAAGTTGTCCTGCTTGAAGGGAGAAGTGTTTTTTCAATGAATTCTAACTTTATTGGGGGCATATGGCACTCTATATTGGGGTAAAAAGTGAATTGGAACTGCTGCTCTCAGTCGATGTAGGCCTCCATAAATGGCTAGACGCTGCACTCTTGTGGGTGAAAATGGTAGTGACAGCCCAGCACAGCAAACCATCGATAAGACCCAGCCTGGAACTTTGTCAATGATGTAACTTTATTAAATATGCGGGATAAAGCACTCTATTTGTGGGTAGAAAATGCACAAGGTGTCCTGCTTGAAGGGAGAAGTGTTTTTTCAATGAATTCTAACTTTATTGGGGGCATATGGCACTCTATATTGGGGTAAAAAGTGAATTGGAACTGCTGCTCTCAGTCGATGTAGGCCTCCATAAATGGCTAGACGCTGCACTCTTGTGGGTGAAAATGGTAGTGACAGCCCAGCACAGCAAACCATCGATAAGACCCAGCCTGGAACTTTGTCAATGATGTAACTTTATTAAATATGCGGGATAAAGCACTCTATTTGTGGGTAGAATATGCACAAGGTGTCCTGGATGAAGGGAGAAGTGTGTTTCAAAAGAGTACCTGAACATTTCATTACCATCTGGGTGGGCAAATTCTAGATGTCATTTTTTTATTCCTATACATCCCTAGAAAAGTCTGGGGAAATGCCTATTTTAAGTAGATAATGTATAATTTGTATATTTAAACTTTAAAATTCTGAAAACAATTACTAAGTAGCTAAGTAAGCAATCTAGCTGACTATGACTGGAAACGAAGTACTATCCAGTTAGAATTATAGAAGATCTAGTTGTGTTTTCCTGCTGGTCTCGCTGCCTGGGTTTGAACAGACTTGTGGTGACTAAAAATGGCTTTAAAAAATGCCTTTCCACCAAAGAATATATATATATGCCATATATATATGCGATATATCATACCTCCACTATGATTCATATGCCCTAACCCTTTTTTTTTATTTTAAAAACATGCTATGTGGAATGGAGTGTCTGCTCTCGGCTGAGGGCTTCATCACGTCTCGCGCAGTATCAACCAATGAAAATGCGCAGGGCCGTGGACAACATGCTGCATACATTACTGATAATGCATACATTACTGATAATGCATACATTACTGATAATACATACATTACTGATAATGCATACATTACTGATAAAGCGAAAGACAATGTTGTTTTCACCTAGCTATTCACATAGAATAGTTTGTCTTTGTCATTGTCAGATGTGTATGCAAATATAGGGGCGTATCTTAGACGCACTCTACGCATTTTCATTGGTTGATACGGCGCGTGACGTGGTAAAGCACTCAGCCAAGATTACCTTTCATTACCATCTGGGTGGGCAAATTCTAGATGTGATTTTTTTATTCCTATACATCCCTAGAAAAGTCTGGGAAAATGCCTATTTTAAGTAGATAATGTATAATTTGTATATTTAAACTTAAAAATTCTGAAAACAATAAATGTACCCATCCATGGGTTTAGGGTTAGGGTTAGGGTTATACATTATATATAATTTGTATTGTAATCTGTAAAATATACAGACTTTTCCAGAATAGAAATCTAATCAGTAAAAACTAATCTAAAACTAATCTAAGCAAGCCTTTAGAATATGGATAATAACACATACAATCAGTGGAGCCCCTAGACTTTTGGGGGCCCTAAGCAAACAACATCATGGAGGCCCCTGGTAAGGGTCTTAGGCGGGTGACGATGTGGAAATTTTCAAATGTATTTATTTCCCTGACACTGAAATATAATACGGTTTTACGAAGTTCGCGCATGTGCGCGCGCTCGTGTGTGTAAGTAAAAAAACAGTCTGAAACAAAGGAATTCATTATAAATGTCATAATGTATTAATTAACAGTCACACACACGTCCGAGTATTTGATCAACAAAGGAGCCATGTGTAGTAACATCAAATTGGAGCAATATAAATAATGAAATATCAACTCACAATGGTGCTTATTAGAACTCTTAACACACTTACTGTCACGCCCTCTAAGTAGTAGGCAGTGCCTCTCTCTCTCTCTTTCCCTCTCTCTCTCCCTCTAATTGGCAGGAGTGGCTTCAGGTGTGTGTTTTGTCCGGCTGTTCACTATTACCTCATCGTTAGCCCTGCATAAAGACCCGTTCCAGCCTTCACTTCTCTGCCAGATCGTAGCTTCAGCTTACCGTAAAGATACGCTTCCAGCTCCCCTACCTATTTACTACCCTGCCTGTACCTGCCTCCTACTTACCCCTGTTTTGCCTTTACCCCCCAGTACCCCTACCGGACTCCTGCTACCTGCCTGCCTGCCTGCCCTACCTGCCCTCTTGCCTGCCTGCCCTACCTGCCCTCCTCCTACCTGCCTGCCTGCCCTACCTGCCCTCCTGCCTGCCTGTCCTACCTGCCCTCTTGCCTGCCTGCCCTACCGGCATGACCCCTGCCTGCCTAACGACTACTCTTCCTGCCTAAGCCCCTGCCTGCCTGCCGACTACCCCCTCCTGCCTAACCCCCCTGCCTGCCGACAACCCCTCCTGCCTATACCCCCTGCCTGCCTGCTGACTACGCCCCCCTGCCTGACCCCCTCTTGCCCTACGACCATTCTCTGCCTACTCCCTAAAATAAATCATACTTTATTTTACTTTAACCTGTCTCTGTCTGTGTCTGTGCTTGGGTTCCCTATCTGACCGTAACACTTACATTCTGAAACTGCTGGTGTTTTCACATTCTGAAACAGCAACATTAATATGTAATATCAAACAGAGCAAGAACAACAAATAAATCAATCAATAAACAAGTATATTCTGAAACCGCTGATGTTCTTATTTACATTTTACATGACTCCACTGGGTCTGTCTGCCTGCCTGCTTGTCTGTCTGTCTGTCTGTCTGCCTGCCTAAGACATCTTACTTATTTTGCACTCTGCATCTTATTTACATTTTTGCACTCTGCAGCTTCTATCCACTTACCACTATCCTGGTGTCGTTTTTCATTGTCTTCTCGTTTCTTTTTTCTTTTTTGGTGACCAGAAATGTGCGATCGATTCATGATTGCTGCTGACAGTTGAGAGGCAGCTAGAAGGGGGCGGGGCTAGAAGTCAATTTCAAGCTAGAGGGGGGCGGGGCCCCACTAGGGGGGTTTTGGGGCAGCGGCGTGGATACTGCCAATAGTGGTTACGGATAGATATGGATGTCCGTGGTGTTATAGATCATATAATAACGCCGTAATTGCAGGGAATACTTTACCAAACTAGCTATTTCACAATGAAAAGTAGTTAAACTCTTAACTACCCTCATATTGTTTAGCTTGTCAAACTAAAACTGTCCTTGGATGAATGTATGCGCAGCGCGAGCAGACTCAGAGCGACTGAACGCTGAATGCCATGATTTCCATTGAAAATACATTCATCCAAGGACAGTTTTAGTTTGACAAAAAGGCCCTTTTTGTTTGGTGGCCCCAAGCAATTGCCTTGGTTGCCTCTATGGACGGGGCGCCTCTGCCTGTACGCCGCCTCGTCCCCCCCGAGACCCCAGTTGCTGTTCCTGCTACTTTTTCAGAAACTGAGAACCAATAAATAATTTGACTTATTACTTTTGCCTCTGTTTCACTTGAAATGCCAGCTAATGTGGGTCAGTGTCAGCATCCCTCATGGGAATATGTTTTGGTAAACTTCTTGGTTGGTGTGCTGCCTCATATGCCCTCAACATGCTCCGCATATGCCTCTGATGGTTTCAAGAATAGCTAAAACTAGCACTTCTATGCAGTAAATCAGTTATCAAGGGTGAAATGTGTGATCATTTTGCTTTTCTGGAGACCTTTCCATGTGGAAGGAAGACTCAAATCAGGAAATGCACTTGGCCAATCGGTACCATCTTTCTGAACTTGTTTCACACAGAACTGTATAGAAAGCTGCTATAATGAACAACCGTTTTGAAAAGGGCTTTAAGATATAAAATGTAAACTAGGGTTTTAAGTATCCCTAAATGTAAAGTCATTTTGCAACTTATTGTGTGTTTTACTTGCATGTTAATTCTATTACTGTTGACCTAAAATGGACTACCTCAGTACTACCATATCCTTTTATATGATGTGGTCTCTTTAATGTGGTGTTCACTAATTACTTTACCATGTCTAGTGAGTTGTATACTCTTGACTTCACCTATTGTAGCTCATGGAGCAGGGCCTGTGTCTATGGGGCAGTGCCCAGTGGAATGTGGTGAGTAACTCAGTGAAAATTTAACAAATTACTACGAACAACATGGTTGAAAGAGGATTCAGGTATAATATATTAAAATGTGTTTACTGCCTATATCTCACTAAAATGTAGGCTCTAAATAGTTGGTAGTATTATGTTTGGTATGTAGTTTTAGCAAACTGTAGGCAGTATTCCAAATCTCAAGAAACAATCCTTTATTTTTTGTATCATCTGTTGTATGTGTAGTTGCATGAATATACATTTATAACTCTTTCATATAAATGAAAATGAGCGTTGACAACAATATACTAAGGGCCGGTTTCAGAGACAAGGCTTAAGCCTAGTCCTGGACTAAATCACACTTTCAATGTAAAATCTCCATTGAAGATGTGTTTTAGTCTAGGACTAGGCTTAAGCCTTGTCTGTGAAACCGGCCCTATATGTATCAGATTTCTTTGGCTCAATAAAACGTTTGAAATAATAAACACATGGCTGTATGAGATTTAAGACAAGGCCCAGCAGGGGTGTATTCCATCAATGTTGCTAAAGGAAAATCTAGGCTTATTTTGGATACATCTTGTGAAATGTATCCAAATAAGCCTGGATTTTCCTTTATTGATGCTGATGGAACACCTCCCAGGTGTGCACTATACAAGATATGGAGCAAGTCTTCTCCACAGTCATTGGTAGAGCTGAGTGAGGATTGCGAGAACATTTAAAAATTCATTTTTTTTTCAGTGTTCATTGTTGTTCAAAAGGCTGTGATCAGGAAATCTGCCACACCTGAGCATAATTGGTTAGCCTATAGCTAACAGGTGCAGCTAATTAGCCAGTCATGGCTCATTGGGGTTGGAGATCCTTTATAAGCACAAGAAAAAGTTTGTCAGATATAGCAGGAGTTCTATTCTGACAGGGCCTTTGTTAAGCCAATGGTAGTGCTGGCTGCCAGTAGGCTTTTGATTAACAGAATGGCAGTGGCTTTTGTAGTTTTGTTGAGGTAAGTTTTTAAATTCAAGGTAGTTAAGTTTCTTTGAAATCTGAAAAATGTATTTGGTGTGTTTAATTGTGAATGTGTTCCAGGGCCTCTTGGGTTTTTTGCCTGCTGATTGGAGGAATAGGCTGTTTTCCTGCACCAAAAGGTAGGTGTTGGTTCAAGTCAATCTAATTTGGTGAGGACCTGAACTTTGATGGTCAAACAGATTTGAGCATTTTAGTTTCCATTGTTCTTCAACATCTGTGTTCCCTCAGGTGACAGCTCTGGAAATATGAATACAGGCAGCATCAGTGACCCCTCAGGCTTGGTGCCGATTGCTTCCATCGACTCGCGTACAAGCTTCCAGCAAGGCAGGAGAGGCCTCTACCGAAACCGTTACGTCCCTGGTGATGCCCAAATGGTTGGGCAACCAGCCCTGATGGCGCCGCGAGTCCATATGGTGCACCAAAGCTCTCAGGGCAGCTTCACTGATGTCTCAGGTCTGGCTCCAATCTCTTCCGTCAACTCCCGTTCTACCTTCCAGAGAGCCAGAAAAACCTTCTACCAAAACCGCTACACTCCTGGTGGGACACAGGGGTCTAGCGGTTCATTTGGACAACAGCAAATCCAAATGGTGCCACACAGCTCTCAGGGAAGCCTCGGTGACGTCTCAGGACGGGCTCCAATGTCTTCCATCAACTCTTGGTCAAGCTTCCAGCAAGGCAGAAAAGGCCTCTACCAAAACCGCTACGTCCCTGGAGAAGTCCAGCCTCAGTCTGGCAGCCATGATGCCACAGGTGGAAGTTTTACTTTGGACATTCTACCTCAGGTGCAGGATGTTCAAAGGTAATTTACTAGGGTTTGTAAACTTCCCTTGATTCTTCATGTTAATGGAGTGATTCCTGATGCTCATCTTTGATCTTCTCAACAGGAAAGACTACTGGTAGGACTAGGTGGATTCATCCCTAGATGCAGCAATGGTGAAGCTTGATTTTCATTGCATGATTTGAAGTTGTCAGATGATGACAGGACTTGATGTCTCTAACGACCTTATTTTGTCCTTTAGGTTCTGTGTTGGGTGGTCAGTTGCTGTTCCTGCTACTTTTTCAGAAACTGAGAACCAATAAATAATTTGACTTATTACATTTGCCTCTGTTTCACTTCAAATGCCAGTTAATGTGGGTCAGTGTCAGTATCCCTCATGGGAATATGTTTTGGTAAGCTTCTTGGTTGGTGTGCTGCCTCATATGCCCTCAACATGCTCCGCATATGCCTCTGATGGTTTCAAGAATAGCTAAAACTAGCACTTCTATGCAGTAAATCAGTTATCAAGGGTGAAATGTGTGATCATTTTGCTTTTCTGGAGACCTTTCCATGTGGAAGGAAGACTCAAATCAGGAAATGCACTTGGCCAATGGGTATCATTTTTCTGAACTTGTGTTACACTGAACAGTATAGAAAGCTGCTATTATGAACAACCATTTTGACACATTAAGATATGAAACATAAACTAGGGTTCTGTTTAAGTATGCCTAAATGAAAATATCATTTTGCATGTAATTGTGTGTATTTTACTTGCGTGTTAATGCTGCTATTACTATTGACCTAAAATGGACAACCTCAGTACTACCATATCCTTTCATATGATGTGGTCTCTTTAATGTGGTGTTCACGAATTACTTTACCATGTCTAGTGAGTTGTATACTCTTGACTTCACCTATTGTAACTCATGGGGCAGGGCCTGTGTCTATGAGGAAAGGCCCAGTGGAATGTGGTGAAAGGAACTCTGAGAATTGAACCAATTACTATGAACAACATGGTTGAGAGAATTCAGATTCGATTTAGTTGTCATTGGCATAGTACAAGTACAGTGACAACAAAATGCATTTGCCATCCAGCCCGGTAATGCAAGCCACAGGTGTGTACAGACTACGCCAAGGTATGTTTAGCAGGATGGGTAATGATGCATAGTGCAAGCCATTCAGGTACAATATGTTAATGTGTCGCTTACTGACTATCTTACTAAAAGGTAGGCTCTAAATAGTTGGTAGTATGGTTAGTATGTAGTAGATACTTTTAGCAAACAGTAGGCAGTATTCCAACTCAAGATACAATCCTATATTTGTTGTATGTGTACTGTAGATGCTTGAATATCATTTTATAACTCTTTCATATAAATGGAAATGAGCGTTGACACAACAATATACTGTATGTTATATGAATAATAAACACTAGGCAGTATGTTTAGCACATGGCCCAGCAGGGGTGTATTCCATCAATGTTGCTAAAGGAAAATCCAGGCTTATTTTGGATAAATCTTGTGAAATGTATCCAAATAAGCCTGGATTTTCCTTTAGTGATGCTGATGGAATACCCCCCAGGTGTACACTATACAGGATATGGAGCAAGTCTTCTCCACAGTCATTGGTAGAGCTGAGTGAGGATTGCGAGAACATTTAAAAATGCATTTTATTTTCAGTGTTCATTGTTGTACAAAAGGCTGTGATCAGGAAATCAGCCACACCTGAGCATAATTGGTTAGCCTATAGCTAACAGGTGCAGCTAATTAGCCTTTCATGGCTCATTGGGGTTGGGGATCCTTTATAAGCACGAGAAAAAGTTTGTCAGGTATAGCAGGAGTTCTATTCTGACATAGCCTTTGTTAATCCAATGGTAGTGCTGGCTGCCAGTAGGCTTTTGATTAACAGAATGGCAATGGCTTTTGTAGTTTTGTTGAGGTAAGTTTTTAAATTCAAGGTAGTTAAGTTTCTTTGAAATCTGAAAAATGTATTTGGTGTGTTTAATTGTGAATGTGTTCCAGGGCCTCTTGGGTTTTTTGCCTGCTGATTGGAGGAATAGGCTGTTTTCCTGCACCAAAAGGTAGGTGTTGGTTCAAGTCAATCTAATTTGGTGAGGACCTGAACTTTGATGGTCAAACAGATTTGAGCATTTTAGTTTCCATTGTTCTTCAACATCTGTGTTCCCTCAGGTGACAGCTCTGGAAATATTAATACAGGCAGCATCAGTGACCTCTCAGGCTTGGTGCCGATTGCTTCCATCGACTCTCGTTCAAGCTTCCAGCAAGGCAGGAGAGGCCTCTACCGAAACCGCTACGTCCCTGGTGATGCCCAAATGGTTAGGTACCCAGCCCTGATGGTGCCGAGAGTCCATATGGTGCCCCAAAGCTCTCAGGGCAGCTTCACTGATGTCTCAGGCCTGGCTCCAATCTCTTCCGTCAACTCCCGTTCTACCTTCCAGAGAGCCAGAAAAACCTTCTACCAAAACCGCTACACTCCTGGTGGGACACAGGGGTCTAGCGGTTCATTTGGACAACAGCAAATCCAAATGGTGCCACACAGCTCTCAGGGAAGCCTCGGTGACGTCTCAGGACTGGCTCCAATGTCTTCCATCAACTCTTGGTCAAGCTTCCAGCAAGGCAGAAAAGGCCTCTACCAAAACCGCTACGTCCCTGGAGAAGTCCAGCCTCAGTCTGGCAGCCATGATGCCACAGGTGGAAGTTTTACTTTAATACAAAATAAGGTAGCCCGCACTCACTTTTTCGTTGCTCCAATATTTTATTTATCAAGCAACAAGTCAAAAAGACGTTTTGACCGTGAGGTCTTCTTCAGTATAACAGGAAACAGAAAACAATGTCTTTTTTATACATTAAAAACATATAAATACAATATATGACATTATACAATGTGACATTGACAATCATTAGCCCCACCTGGTGTGTTGGAGCACGTATCAGTGTAGACATGATTGACAAAAAGTTACATGATTACATAGTACTGTTTTTTTCTTTTTTCTTTTTTATATAAACATACAACATTTAGAAAATACACTTCTCCAAACATTTTTCCTGGACACAAAATACATTTGGAACCATTTAATGTCCAGACCCTTTAATTACAGCAAATGCCATCAGTAATATTATTATTGCATTTGCAGGACGTGTCCTGTCAGTCTAGATGGGAGTTCAGTGAACTGTTTGTCTGTCATGTCTAATCGACCTGCGTTGTTTCTGCCTCCAGTGTTTCAAGCCGCAGGTCCTCTTCAGCTCATGTAACCAGATCTGGCTGTGTATACAGTTCTCCAGCCCTGAAAAGCCCACAGTGGGGTCCAGAGATGGTGGCAGTGAAGCTGGAGGAAGAGGATGGAGAGGAGAATGGTGTGATGGTGAAAGAACAGGATGGAGGAGACCAAAGGAGGGAGGAGGGAGTGATGGTGAATCAAGAGGACCGAGGAAGAGTGGAGATGAAAGACATTGAGATGCACTGTTGTAAAACCAATGCTGCCAGTGCAGTGTGAGTCAGTCAGTACCTGCATCGTCTGACAGTGCTGCTCTCTCCCGCTGTGTGGGGTTGATATATCAGGGCTAGTTCCCCAATCTAACCCAGTCCTGGACTACAGGACAGCCACATGTAAACAAGTGACGTACTACATTTGTCTAAAGTAAGTGAATCAGTTTACAAAATTGGGGAATAAAACATAATAATAACAGACAAGAGAGAAATATGATAGAAAATCAATTTTAGGAATAGCTACTGCCCTCTACTGCCCTCTACTGCACTCTACTGCCCTCTACTGTACTGCTCTCTACTGTACTCTACTGCTCTCTACTGCTCGGAGTGCGGGCTACCTTATTTTGTATTAATATTACTGCACTGTCAGTTTTAGCTCAGCACCGAAGACAGGAGGATGTGCGTTATTTTTTCTTTAAAGGAAGTTTTACTTTAGACATTCTACCTCAGGTGCAGGACGTTTTAGACGTTCTACCTCAGGTGCAGGATGTTCAAAGGTAATTTACTAGGGTTTGGAAACTTCCCTTGATTCTTTATGTTAATGAAGGGAATGATTCCTGATGCTCTTCTTTGATCTTCTCAACAGGAAAGACTACTGGTAGGACTAGGTGGATTCATCCCTAGATGCAGCAATGGTGAAGCTTGATTTTCATTGCATGATTTGAAGCTGTCAAATTATTTGGTGTAGCTAACTACCTTATTTTGTCCTTTAGGTTCTGTGTTTTGGTCAGTTGCTGTTCCTGCTACTTTTTCAGAAACAGAACCAATAAATAATTTGACTTATTACATTTGTCTCTGTTTCACTTCAAATGCCAGCTAATGTGGGTCAGTGTCAGTATCCTTCATGGGAATATATTTGGTAAGCTTCTTGGTTGGTGTGCTGCCTCATAGCCTCTACATTAGTGGTCACCAGACTTTCCCTGTAGATCTTTGACTGACTTTCCCTGTCCCAAAAAATAATAGAAAATCAGACAAATAAATACACAAATAGCCTATGTTTTGCACGCCTCTCTCTCTAGGAAACTGTGTCGCAAATGCTGCATGAAAGTGACCAATAAGAGAATAGTACTGCTACGTGACTCGCAAAAAAAAAATCGACGACAGTTGGTGAAATAGCTAGCATGGCGGAAGCTCCACGGAAGAAACCCAAAATATATCATTTCCATCCAGAATGGGAAGAATAATTTATTTTTACCTTGGTGAACGACAAGTGTGTATGTATACTGTGCAACCAAACACAAGCACTGGCTAAAAGAGGAAATCTGGAGCGGCACCACAACACCAACCACCAGAAATTCAAAGACAGCTACCCGCCAAAGAGCACAATCCGTGCAAGGAAAGTTAACGAGCTGAAATCAGGGTTGAAGGTCCAGCAATCCCATTTCACCAAACCTGCGAATCAAAATAAGGCTGCTAGTGAAGCGTCGTTTCGGGTAAGTTACCTTTTGGCTAAACACAAGAAGCCCTTTACAGATGGAGAATTAGTCAAGGAAGCAATAGCCATTACCGCGGAGACTGTTTTCAGTGACTTCAAAAACAAAGAAGAGATCAAAACCGCACTACGTGGTGTACCTCTGGGCCCTGCAACAGTGACAAGGAGGGTCGAGTCACTGTCAGAGGACGTGGACAGACAAGTATTAACGGATTTGGCACACTGTGAATATTTCTCTTTACAGTTCGATGAATCCGTGGATGTAATGGACACAGCTCAGCTTGTTGCATTTGTGAAAATGGTTTTCCAGGATTCTACAACAAAGGAGGATTTCCTCACTCTTTTGCACTTAAAGGAGAAAACGAGGGGTGTGGATATTTACAATGAGTTCAAAAAATATGTCGGTGAAAATGACACCCATTCATAAACTAGTGGCGATTACTACTCTACTGACGGGGCCCCAGCAATGCGCGGTGCGCGCAATGGATTTATTGGACTGTGCCGTAATGACCCTGATTTTCCCTCCGTCGTCAATTATCACTGTGTGATCCATCAGCAGGCCTTGGCTGGTAAGGTGTTGGACTTTTCCCATGTAATGACACTGGTGGTGAAACTAGTCAACTCGATTCGAGCGAAAGCGCTTCAGCACCGCTTATTCAAAGCGTTATTGGACGAGCTCGAAGCTGCTTACGGAGACCTGCTTCTCCATGCTGATGTGCGGTGGTTGAGTCACGGCAAAGTGCTGCAGCGATTTGTCGACTTGCTGCCCGAGATCAAGACGTTCCTGTCGACAAGGCAAGTGGTAGTAAATATGTTCATAGACAAAGGACTTAAATTGGTGTGGAAAGTCAGATCTTTACCTTTTCTTTTTACTGTTTTCCCCTGCTTTTATATTCATTCTATGCATGTATATGTTTTTATAGATGTTTTTATTCACTTTATGTTCTTATTCCTGTTGTAAAGCACTTTGAGCTGCATTTCTTGTATGAAAGGTGCTATATAAATAAAGCTTTACTTACTTACTAACTTACTTACAAGGAACGAGGAGCACAAGGAACTGTCAGACGATGCGTGGCTACTGGACCTGGGGTTCCTGACAGACATAACCGCAAAACTGAACGCACTCAACTACGAGCTGCAGGGAAAAGACCGACACCTTCCCCACATGATAAGCGCAGTAAATGGATTCAAGGCCAAGCTCGGTGTTTGGACCACACACCTAAAGAATGGGAGGCTGACACACTTTCCCAACCTGGAGAAAATGGCACAGGCCTTGGAAGACAATGATGCTTTTCACCCTGAGCAGTACTGTGCTCCCCTGGACAAACTGGCAACAGAGTTCAATCGGCGTTTTGGTGAGTTAGATGTCATGGGAGATATTGCTGCATTTGTCTCAAACCCATTTGTGCCCATTGATATAGAGCAGGTAGCAGCCAAATTCCAGCAAGTATTTACTTTGCCAAGTGGAGTTGACATGGAGATGGTTGATTTACAAAATGACATAGAGCTGAAAGCCAGGTCAAGGGACAGTGACTTTTGGGGACTTGTCAGCAGAGAGAAGTTTCCTCTTCTCACTGCATGTGCACTAAGAGTGAGTGCCTACTTTGGATCCACGTATCTCTGTGAAATGTCATTTTCACAGATGAAAATAATCAAATCAAAGTACAGGAGCCGCCTTACTGACAGACACCTCACAGACTGTCTCAGACTGGCAGTCAGTAGCTATGAGCCAAACTACAAAGCACTTGTAGACAGTATCCAGTCACAACCATCACACTGACTTGAGTGAGTAACATGACTGTTTCGATGTGAAAAGTAATGCTGCATAAGATGACTGCACTTAGCACTGACTGAGACACAAGTACACATTACAGTTCTACTTTATAAAATGCTATAATTGTAAATATGTTTGTCAATGTTAATAATATGAGAAAGTACAGTAGTACACATTAGTTTTACTTTTGTTTTGATGTGAAAAGTGATGCTGCATAAGATGACTGCACTTAGCATTGACTGAGAAAGTACATGTCACGAGATGAAAATGGGACTACCGTAATCAGGGGAGGTTCGCGGGAAATGTTTATGGGCACAGCTGCCCTGGGTTTTGCGATTGACTGCACTAACGAGCGGATTGGCTGCTGCGCCCTTTAAAAACCCTGGACTTTAGAAGAGAAGGAAGGGAGACATGGGGGTCGTATTGTCGTGAGTGGACACATACTGTTTCGTATATGACAAACCGATATTGCAGTTAGTGGAGTGCCTGTGTGGCGGATTGACTGCCTGGTCGAGTGGTGGCTGCCGACGGCGGACTACTCGGTGGAGCCGAGCCGACGGTGGTTGCTGACGGGGGACTAGCCGAGCCGAGGACCAGGACTAGCCGAGCCGACGGTGGTTGCTGACGGGGGACTAGCCGAGCCGAGGACCAGGACTAGCCGAGCCGACGGTGGTTGCTGGCGGGGGGGACTCTACTGGGAAATCGCTGGGGAAAATCACTCTACTGCCGAGTCGCTCTGGATACCAGTGAGCTTGGGGATTCTCGGAGGCGGAGCCCCGCCGACGTCACGACGACAGGCCTCGTTTCAACCTCAGGCAAATAGAGACTCTTTGTTTATTTCTTTGGTTTGATTTTTGTGGCCGGGAAGGTTTAGGGGTGTTCACTCTAAACTGTGACATACACATTACAGTTCTACTTTATAAAATGCTAATTGTAAATATGTTTGTCAATGTTAATAAGTAAGAATAATAATTAAGTCAGTCAAGTGTCAAGAATGTCAATTTGTTAACGTTGGCTAACGTTACTATGAACAAAATGATTTTATCATACATTCCTCCTGTTGTGCCTCCTAATCTGACACGCCCCCGTGAGCCTCGTTCTGGCGCCCCCTCCCGGCCGGATTGAGTGGGCCGGATCTCTGGCTCTGTTTGCAGCAGGTGTGGGCTATTACGTTTCAGCCCAGCTGTCCCAATCACCACCTGGACAGCCGCCTACTTAACCCTGCTACAGACGGAGATCCAACGCTTGGACATAACTTTCTGTATGGACCCCCTCTGACTACTCTCATCTGGATTTCCCTCCCTGGACTCCCCTCTGGACTACTCTCTCATGGATCACTCTCCCTGGCCCGAAAAGGATCTCGGACTTTGCTCACTAGGGTAGTATCGCAGCACACAATACAACACCCCTGACCTCATACACGCACACACACATAGTATAATTACACACCCCATAACTATCGCCTGCATCACACCTTATGTTTGTTTTTTCCACTAGTTAGTGTAGGGCCTATTTCTTTGTTTATATCATCCATAATAAATCATTATATATTCTCCTGGCCTCTGTCTCTGTTTCTCTGGGGTTCCACCACATTTGGCTTTTCCAGTTTCAAGGTGTGCATAACAGTATGTCCAAGCCATTATGAGCCAAGGTGGAACTCCAGAGAACAAGGGTGGTTCCCCGGGTATTGGGGTTCTCCCATTAGTCGTAGATTTACGCAGAGAGGTAAATAGCCATGCTACGCAACTTACCAGTCTGCAGGCCGAGCTCCAGAAGGCCTTCCCCACGGTCCAAGGCCAGATAGCCGTACTGGAGGATACCACCCGTGCCACCGTCGGGGCTGTAAATAGTCTCGAGACGAAGATGGACGCCCTGTCCGGGTCTCTCGCCTCCATCCAGCGTTCACTGGACCTCATCGCCGCTGGCAGCAGACCACCCCCTGACACGAGTTCCATATCTGGGCAGATGACTAATCCCCCGGTCGATCCTGTGAACCCCGTTTCGCTCTATCCTCCTGTCGCTCACTGGGAACCCAGGTTAGTCAGCCCCGCTCCATTCCATGGTGACTTTGATTGTTGTCGGGGTTTTCTGACCCAGTGCGAATTAGTATTTACGCACCAGCCTTCCAAGTACTCCTCCGACGGGGCCAAGGTAGCGTTTATCATGTCTCTACTCGCTGACAAAGCGCTCAAATGGGCCATAGCCGCTGTCGGGAGCAGTTCAAGATACTCCACGGATTACCCCCTGTTTAAAGCGGAGTTCCGGTTCGTGTTCGACCACCCCCAGGACGGGCAGGATGTAACCGGCCGCTTGTTAGCCATCTCCCAGGGTTCCCGCTCTGTAGCCGAGTACATGGTCGAGTTCCGTACTCTAGCCACGGAGACAGGCTGGAATGACGGAGCCCTCCTCAGCCTTTTCCACAAGGGGTTACATGATTCCATCAAGGACCTGTTGGTGCGCGACGATCCCGGCACCCTTAATGAGCTGATTACCCTGGCCCTTAGGATGGATGCACGCCTCCAGGTACGACGCACCGACCGCGTCCAGCGAGCTGTCACGCGCCCCACTACCTATCGCGCCGGAACGACCCCGCCCCCTTCTCTGCCCATGCTGCCTCCTCTCGTGGCTACTTCCGGGGCTGGGGAGCCCATGGAGATCGGCCGCTCTCGGCTCTCGCGAGAGGAGCGAGAACGGAGGCTTCTCAACAAGCAGTGCCTGTACTGCGGCAAGGAGGGGCACATCATCCGGGCGTGTCCTGTCCGGCCAAAAGACCCAGCTCACCAGTAGGGGGCATACTGGTGAGCAACACCTCTCTCTCTCAGCCCCAGGTCACCCCCAGTCGCCTATTCCCTGCCACTCTCACCTGGGGGAAGGACACCCTGTCTGTCAGCGCCCTCATCGACTCCGGGGCTGATGGTTGTCTAATCGATGAAAACTTAGTCCACCAGGCGGGCATCCCCCTAGTCCTTCTAGACCGCCCCATCATGCCTAGGGCCATTGATGGCCGTTCCCTAGGAACTATCACCCACACCACTGGGCTTATATCTCTTACGATCTCCGGGAATCATACCGAGGAGATCCGGTTCTTTGTCCTTCAGACCCCCACGTCTCCCCTGGTGCTGGGTAGACCCTGGCTCGAGAGACATGAACCTCACATCTCCTGGGCTTCGGGCCAGATCCTAGGCTGGAGAGGTACGTGTTACGCCTCCTGCCTTCGCTCCGCCCTGTCTCCCTCTAGCGACCCCAAGTCTAAGATCACTCCGCCTGACCTCACCGGGGTTCCTCACATCTACCACGACCTAGCCCAGGTGTTCAGCAAGGACGAGGCACTCTCCCTTCCACCCCATCGCCCGTATGACTGTCCTATAAACCTCCTGCCGGGTGCCACCCTTCCTAAAGGTAGACTTTACAGCCTCTCACTCCCTGAAAAGGAGGCGATGCGTAACTACATTACGGAGTCCATCAACTCTGGTATCATCCAGCCCTCCTCCTCTCCCCTCGCGGCTGGATTCTTCTTCGTATCCAAGAAGGACGGTGGGCTCAGACCTTGCATTGATTTTCGGGCTCTGAATGACATTTCTGTAAAGAACCGTTATCCCCTTCCCCTCATTAGCTCCACCTTCGAACCCCTCACCCATGCCAAGGTATTCACCAAGCTGGACCTACGTAACGCCTACCATCTAGTCCGCATCAGGGAGGGGGACGAGTGGAAGACCGGGTTTAACACCCACCTCGGCCATTTTGAATACCGCGTCATGCCTTTTGGTCTATCTAATGCCCCTGCTATTTTCCAGGCCCTGGTCAACGATGTCCTTCGGGACATGTTAAACATTTTTGTTGTTGTGTACCTTGACGACATTCTTATTTTTTCTCGGTCCGTGGAGGAGCACCACCAGCACGTCCGGCTAGTCCTGCAGAGGCTCCTGGAGAACCGCATATTCGTGAAGGGGGAGAAGTGCGTTTTCCACACCAGCTCGGTCACCTACCTGGGTAATGTGGTGGAGGACGGACAGATGCGGGCGGACCCTGCCAAGGTCAAGGCCGTCGTGGAGTGGCCTCAGCCCACGGACCGGACCCAACTTAGACGCTTCCTGGGGTTCGCGGGATTTGTGAGGCGGTTCATTAAAGGGTTCAGCCAGGTCGCAGCGCCGCTCACTGCGCTTACCTCCACCTCACGGCCCTTCTGCTGGACCGCCGCTGCTGAGACCGCTTTCGGCACACTAAAACACCTGTTCTCCTCCGCGCCAGTGCTGATCCACCCCGACCCCGAGAGACAGTTCATCGTAGAGGTAGATGCTTCGGACACGGGGATCGGGGGGGTCCTCTCTCAACGGTCGGGGGAGGACCAGAAGATACACCCTTGCGCCTACTTCTCTCGGCGCTACGAACCCGCGGCCCAAAATTACGACGTGGGCAACAAGGAGCTGCTGGCGGTTCACGAGGCCCTGAGGGAGTGGAGACACTGGCTGGAGGGAGCCAAACTACCGTTCCTGGTGTGGTCTGACCATAGGAACCTCACTTACCTTGGGTCCGCCAAGAGGCTCAACTCTCGACAAGCCCGCTGGGCTCTTTTTTTTAGTCGTTTCGACTTCACCCTTACCTACCGTTCCGGCTCCAAGAACGTCAAAGCTGATGCTCTCTCCCGCCAGTTCCCCAAGGCGGATTCGGGTGTCGCTGAGGGGGGAGATTACCATCCTGTCCCCGTCCCGGGTGGTGGGGTTCGTAACCTGGCCCGTCGAGGCTTTGGTGAGACAGGCTCAGCGGGCCGAACCAGACCCTAGGACCGGACCCCCTAACCGTTTGTTTGTGCCTACAGCTGTCCGAGCCAGGGTGTTGGAGTGGGGCCACTCCAGCTGCTTCGCTTGCCACCCCGGCGAGCGGCGGACGGCGGCATTCATCGGGAGGAGGTTCTGGTGGCCCAATCTCAGGGGGGACACCAGGGAGTTTGTGGCCGCCTGTACGGTGTGCGCCCGTAGTAAGGCCTCCCATCGGCCTCCTGCGGGTCTCCTGCAGCCTCTCCCGGTGCCCAGCCGACCGTGGTCGCACATCGCCGTGGACTTTGTTACTGGGCTCCCTGTCTCCCAGGGGTGCGACACCATTCTCACCATCGTGGACCGGTTCTCCAAGGCGGTCCACTTCGTTCCCCTCCCGAAACTGCCCACAGCGGCCGAGACGGCGGACCTCCTAACTCTCCACGTCGTACGCCTCCACGGGATCCCCTCGGATGTGGTTTCTGACCGGGGCCCCCAGTTCGTCTCCAAGGTCTGGCGGGCCTTCTGCAGAGGCATTGGGGCCACCACCAGTCTCACCTCCGGGTACCACCCTCAGTCCAATGGGCAGGCCGAGCGGGCCAACCAGGCTCTGGAAGCCGCTCTCCGATGTGTCTCCGCCCACAATCCCTCCTCCTGGGCGAAATACCTGCCGTGGGTGGAGTACTCCCTCAACACTATGGAGAGCGCCGCCACTGGTATGTCCCCATTCGAATGTTCCCTGGGTTACCAACCCCCTCTGTTTCCCCAACAGGAGCTGGAGGTGGCGGTCCCAACCACCAGGGCCCATCTCCGCCGGTGTCGCAACGTGTGGAGGACCGCCAGGGCGGCGTTGCTCCGCGCCACCGAGCGCGCCCGGCGGAGCGCGAACCGGCGGAGGGTGCCGGCCCCTGACTACCAGCCAGGTCAGAGGGTTTGGCTGTTGGCCCGGGACCTGCCCCTCCAGACCTCCCAAACCTCCACCCGGAAACTCAACCCCCGGTACGTTGGTCCCTATCCCGTGGACCGTATCGTCAACCCCACGGCGGTACGTTTGACCCTTCCTCCCTCCCTCAAAATACACCCGGTGTTCCATGTCTCCCAGCTTAAACCTGTGGCCGCCAGCCCTTTGTCTTCCCCCAGCCCGGCTCCGCCGCCGCCCCGTGTCCTGGATGATGGGGACCCGGTATGGACGGTAAACAAACTACTGGAGGTCCGCCGCCGGGGTCGCGGGTTTCAATACCTAGTGGACTGGGTTGGCTACGGGCCCGAGGACCGGACTTGGGTGCCTGCGTCCTATCTCGCCGACCCGTCCTTATTGGAGGATTTCTACCGAGCCAACCCCGGGGCCCTGGGTCCGTCGTCCGGTGCCTCCCCTGAGGAAGGGGGTACTGTTGTGCCTCCTAATCTGACACGCCCCCGTGAGCCTCGTTCTGGCGCCCCCTCCCGGCCGGATTGAGTGGGCCGGATCTCTGGCTCTGTTTGCAGCAGGTGTGGGCTATTACGTTTCAGCCCAGCTGTCCCAATCACCACCTGGACAGCCGCCTACTTAACCCTGCTACAGACGGAGATCCAACGCTTGGACATAACTTTCTGTATGGACCCCCTCTGACTACTCTCATCTGGATTTCCCTCCCTGGACTCCCCTCTGGACTACTCTCTCATGGATCACTCTCCCTGGCCCGAAAAGGATCTCGGACTTTGCTCACTAGGGTAGTATCGCAGCACATAATACAACACCCCTGACCTCATACACGCACACACACATAGTATAATTACACACCCCATAACTATCGCCTGCATCACACCTTATGTTTGTTTTTTCCACTAGTTAGTGTAGGGCCTATTTCTTTGTTTATATCATCCATAATAAATCATTATATATTCTCCTGGCCTCTGTCTCTGTTTCTCTGGGGTTCCACCACATTTGGCTTTTCCAGTTTCAAGGTGTGCATAACACCTCCATTCCATCATTCCATGCCTTTATTTTTTTGTGTTGTAATGAAATGACATAATCAAACTTTGAATTGAATTTCAGTTATGTACAATTCTTAAAGCAAGACAGCTGCCTGATATGCTTGATACAGTCTTTTTTTTGTTGTTGCATCAATTTTAATGTTGGACCAATGCATTGCATCTAATTAAAATACAGGCAAATAAACGTCATTAAGTTTAAAGTACTATCTTGGCTGTCTTTTTCTCTCAACGCTTCAATAGGTAGATCTTGCCTTCACCAAGGCCGAGGTCAGGGATCTTGGGCTTAAAAAGGTTGGTGACCACTGCTCTACATGCTCCATATTTGCCTCTGGTTTCATGAATGGCTAAAACTAGCACTTTTATGTAGTAAATATCACTTATCAAGGGTGAAGAGATGTGATTTAGCTTTTCTGGAGACCTTTCCATGTGGAAGGAAGACTCAAATCAGGAAATGCACTACATTTTGCATGTAATTGTGTATTTTGCATGTTAATTATATTACTATTGACCTAAAATGCACTACCTCAGTACTACATGTCCTTTTGTATGATGTGGCCCCTTATATAATGTGGTGTTCACTAATGACTTTGTCTGAAGTGAGTTGTATACTCTTGACTTCTCTTATTGTAGCTCATGGAGCAGGGCCTGTGTCTATGGGGCAGTGCCCAGTAGAATGTGGTGGGAAAGTATCTCAGTGAGAATTGAACAAATGACTATGAACAACATGGTTGAAAGAGGATTCAGGCGTCTGCATCAAGAGAGGAGATTACATCTTTTTTAAACACACTAGACCTACCAAAAATAGGACAGTTACAGAATGATACTCTAACGGGAGACATTACGATAGAGGAGGTAGTGGAGGCAATAAACAGATAAAAAAATGGGAAATCACCGGGCAGCGACGGATACCCGGCAGAATGGTATAAGACATTCAAGGAAGAACTGTCTCCGTTGTTAGTTGACTCTTTTAATTGGACATTACAAAAAGGTAAACTACCACCAACATGGGCAGAAGCGATAATAACGGTCATACATAAACCGGGAAAAGATAAGGAAATATGCGGGAATAATAGGCCGATCTCAATACTTAATTTGGACTATAGAATATATACATCTATTATCTCTAGACGACTGGACACCTTTACATTGGACTTGATTGACGAGGACCAAACAGGATTTGTGAGGGGGCGTCAGACACATGATAACATTAGGAGGACTTTGCACATCATAGATCAGGCAAACAAACAGAAAAGAGACACGATTCTGGTTAGCGTAGATGCCGAAAAGGCTTTTGATAGGGTTAATTGGAACTTCCTGTTTACAGTGTTAGAGAAATTTGGATTCAATGATAAATCAATACAGATTATTCGAACCCTATATCAAAAACCTACTGCTAGAATCAAAATAAATGGAAGCTTATCTAACAAATTCAATCTAGAGAGATCAACCAGACAAGTGTGCTGTTTGTCTCCCACCCTGTTCTCATATTATATTGAACCATTGGCCCAAGCCATACGTGAAAATAGTCGAATCCAAGGGGTGACAGTGGGCGGAGTAGAACATAAAGTGGGACTTTTCGCAGATGACGTCATAGCATTCCTTGAACGGCCGAGTGAATCGCTGCCTGAACTACTGGATCTTTTGAACTCATATGGACAGCTATCAGGATACAAGATAAATATGACTAAAACCCAGATACTCACCATTAATTACACTCCACCAAAGGAGATCAGGGAAAAATTCAATTTAAATTGGAATCTAAAGAAAATCAATTATTTAGGGATAGAAGTGACTAGACACTTATCAGGACTATATAGGGCAAATTATGATAAGATTAACCGAGAATTATTAAAAGACATACATCGTTGGTCCACCCTAACATTGGATTTTAGCTCTAAGATTGATTTAGTAAGAATGAATGTATTACCCAGACTATATTTATTCCGGGCATTACCAATAGAGATACCACAAATACAATTCACATCATGGGACAGGATGATCTCTAGATTCATATGGGGGGGAAAGAGGCCTAGAGTGAGATTCAGAACTCTCCAACTAAAGAGGGAGAAGGGGGGCTTGAGTCTACCGAACCTGAAAGAATACTTCCACTCAGCCCAGTTGAAATATATAAATTGTTGGTGTAAACCGGATTATAGAGCAAAATGGAAAGAAATGGAAAAATCATTTGGTATGTGCCCGATACAGAGTGTCATAGGAGATAGGGAAACATTTAAGAAGGTTAGGAATCAAATGGATTCGATCACAAAATGTACCCTGGAAATATGGTTCAGAATACTCAAACACAACAAGGCGGAGAAGGATGCAAATTAATTTTGTATTTTTATTGAAATGGGTGGCTTTTGATAGCAATTTTAAACCAGCTGAGCACGATGGGGGTTTCAGACAGTGGTCGGATAAAGGCATTACGGCTTGGTGCACACTGGTAGATAAGGGAAAGGTAGTGAGTTTCCAGGACTTGAAAACTACATACGGCCTGGATTGGAGGGAATTCTACAAATATCTTCAGATGCGGGATTACTTTGGGAAACGGATTGGACAGGAACTCTCCCTAAAAGTGAATGAGGTGGTACAAGTTATGATTGATGCATATAAAGGGACGCAGGTCAGGGCTATTTCTACATTGTACAAGGCATTGATGAGTGGCAAAAACACAACAGGGTATATAAAAGAAAAATGGGAAACAGAATTTGATATAGAAATATCTGAAGATGATTGGGATAATATGTGGGAAAAACATCAGACCTCAACCTGCTCACAAGCATGGAGAGAGTTTTCCTGTAAAAATCTGATACATTTTTTTTATCACGCCCAAAATAGCAAATAACTATTCGGATACAAGGAAGTCATGTTGGAGGAATTGTGGGGTATCTGAGGCTAACCATGCCCATATATTCTGGAATTGCCACAAAATAATAGGGTTTTGGGAAATGATACATGGGATAACACAAGAAATTCTGGGTTACAAATTTCCTATGAATCACAAGCTACTCTATATGTGTAATTACACAGAAAATGAGATACAGGTTGGGGACTCTTATCTATTCAAGATACTCATGGTCGCTGGGAAAAAGGCTATCACAAGGAAATGGGGTACGGAAGACATACCTACTCAGGCCCAATGGGTAGACACAGTGGGGGAAATCCATGTTATGGAAAGACTGACGACTCACAGACTACGACTTTTAGGACCACAGATGGACAACAAATGGATGAAGTGGACTCTATGGCAATTGACACAGACTTGAGACATGACAGCAGTAGCTTTTTATTTTCCTTTTAATGTTTTTCTTTTGTTGTTTTTGTTGTTGTTGAATTGTTGTATTATTGTTCTTATTGTTGAATAAAAAGAAAATTGCTAAAAAAAAGAATGAGGATTCAGGCATAATATATTAAAGTGTGTAGCTTACTGCCTATATCTTACTAAAAAGTAGTCTAAATAGTTGGTAGTATGTAGTAGATACTTTTAGCAAACAGGCAGTATTCTAAATGTCAAGAAACAATCCTAAATGTTTTGTATCTGTTGTGTGTGTGTAGATTCATGAATATAACTTTATAACTCTTTCATATAAATGAAAATGAGTGTTGACAACAATATACTGTATCAGATTTCTTTGGCTCAAAGACATTTTAACTAATAAACACTGGGCAGTGTTAGGTTTAGGACAAGGCCCAGCAGGGGTGTATTCCATAAATGTCGCTAAAGGACAGTCCAGGTTTATTTTTAATAAATCTGGCAAAATGTATCAAAAATATACCTGGATTTCCTTTAGTGATGTTGATGGAATACCCCCCAGGTGTGCACTATACAGGAAATGGAGCAAGTCTTCTCCAGTCATTGGTAGAGTTGAGTGAGGATTAGGAGAACATTGAAAAATGCATTTTATTTTCAGTGTTCATTGTTGTACAAAAGGCAGAGATCAGGAAATCAGCCACACCTGAGCATAATTGGTTAGCCTATAGCTAACAGGTGCAGCTAATTAGCCAGTCATGGCTCATTGGGGTTGGAGATCCTTTATAAGCATGAGAAAAAGTTTGTCAGATATAGCAGGAGTTCTATTCTGACAGAGCCTTTGTTAATCCAATGGTAGTGCTGGCTGCCAGTAGGCGTTTGATTAACAGAATGGCAGTGACTTTTGTAGTTTTGTTGAGGTAAGTTTTTAAATTCAAGATGGTTGAGATTCTCTGAACTTGGAAATGTATGTGGTGTGTTGTTTAATTGTGAATGTGTTCCAGGGCCTCTTGGGTTTTTTGCCTGCTGATTGGAGGAATAGGCTGTTTTCCTGCACCAAAAGGTAGGTGTTGGTTCAAGTCAATCTAATTTGGTGAGGACCTGAACTTTGATGGTCAAACAGATTTGAGCATTTTAGTTTCCATTGTTCTTCAACATCTGTGTTCCCTCAGGTGACAGCTCTGGAAATATGAATACAGGCAGCATCAGTGACCCCTCAGGCTCGGTGCCGATTGCTTCCATCGACTCGCGTACAAGCTTCCAGCAAGGCAGGAGAGGCCTCTACCGAAACCGCTACGTCCCTGGTGATGCCCAAATGGTTGGGCAACCAGCCCTGATGGCGCCGCGAGTCCATATGGTGCACCAAAGCTCTCAGGGCAGCTTCACTGATGTCTCAGGCCTGGCTCCAATCTCTTCCGTCAACTCCCGTTCTACCTTCCAGAGAGCCAGAAAAACCTTCTACCAAAACCGCTACACTCCTGGTGGGACACAGGGGTCTAGCGGTTCATTTGGACAACAGCAAATCCAAATGGTGCCACACAGCTCTCAGGGAAGCCTCGGTGACGTCTCAGGACTGGCTCCAATGTCTTCCATCAACTCTCGTTCAAGCTTCCAGCAAGGCAGAAAAGGCCTCTACCAAAACCTCTACGTCCCTGGAGAAGTCCAGCCTCAGTCTGGCAGCCATGATGCCACAGGTGGAAGTTTTACTTTAGACATTCTACCTCAGGTGCAGGACGTTTTAGACGTTCTACCTCAGGTGCAGGATTTTGAAAGGTAATTTACTAGGATTTGGAAACTTCCCTTGATTCTTCATGTTAATGGAGTGATTCCTGATGCTCTTCTTTGATCTTCTCAACAGGAAAGACCACTGGTAGGACTAGGTGGATTCATCCCTAGATGCAGCAATGGTGAAGCTTGATTTTCATTGCATGATTTGAAGTTGTCAGATGATGACAGGACTTGATGTCGCTAACTACCTTATTTTGTCCTTTAGGTTCTGTGTTGGGTGGTCAGTTGAATGAATGAATGGTCTTTATTAATTGTCATTGCTATAGTACAGGTACCAAACAACGAAATTTAGGAGGGGTGGCTTGTGAGGAGGACCGCGTTTTTCGCCAGAGCTGTGAGGTGGATCAGAAGGCAGCGAGGTCGGAGAGCCGGCTGTTTGGTTCGCCTTCGGCGGAGAGAGACGCGACCACCACTACCGGGCATATTCCTGAGCAACGTGAACTCCCTCTGCAATAAAATGGATGAACTCCGGTGTCTCGTTGCGAGGAACAGCGACTTCCACTCCTCGGCTGTCTTCGCGTTCACGGAGACGCATCTATCTTCATCTGTCCCTGACGAGGCGGTGGAGCTAGAGGGATTCTCCGCGTTCCGGGCTGACAGAGACTTCGAGGCGGTGAGCAAGAGAGGTTCCCGCCCACCCCCGCCCTCTCCCTCCACCCCCCCCGGCTACAACCACCACCCCCGTCCCCCAGGGGGGGCCAATGTCCCTCCTGCTGAACAATCTGGAGCTCAATGCTCTGAAAACAGTGGAGATGGTGGTGGACTTCCGTAGGAAAGCAGCCCTGCCCCCTCCCATCACGCTGGGAGGTACCCCGGTGGCCTCCGTGGAGTCATGCCGCTTTCTAGGCATGACCATCTCCTGGGACCTCAAGTGGGAGCGGAACACCGAGGCCCTCACGAAGAAGGCCCAGAAGAGGATGTTCTTCCTCCGGCAGCTGAGGAAACTCAGGCTGCCGAGGTCCATGATGGTCCAGTTTTACACGGCCATCATAGAGTCCATCCTCACCCACTCCATCATCACCTGGTTCCCTGCTGCAACGACCAAGGACAAGGCCAAGTTGCAGCGGGTGTTACGTTCAGCAGAGAGGGTGATCGGCTGTCCCTTGCCCTCCCTCAACTCCCTGCATGACACCAGGGCTCTGAGGAGGGCAAGGAAGATCATGGCAGACCCCTTCCACCCCGGCCACGGCCTCCTCACCCTGCTTCCCTCTGGAAGAAGGTTGCGGCTGCCTAAGGCACTGAAGGCCCGCCACAGGCTCAGTTTCTACCCCTCAGCCGCCAGGCTGATAAATGACTCTGGCTTCCCCCTCCCCCCCGCCTCCAAGTCTGCCCAGGACTGAATATGCACTGGACTCACCGTAAAAACTCTGCACTGCACTTTATATTGCACTATCCAATGCACTGTTGTCTGTCCTGTGTTGTCCTGTTTTTTGACACGTGAAAAAAGTATAAACGCACTTACAGTAATGTCGAAGCAAATTCCTATGTGTATGCATAATGGCAATAAACGTTATCTGAATCTGAATCTGAAGTTTCTTTGAAATCTGAAAAATGTGTTTAATTGTATAAATAACATTATGATGTCTCTACCGATACAGGGAGAGGGAAGTTCTCCTCCAGGAGAAGGAGGCTCTGGTAACCCAGGCCAAGACAGACCAGAGTCAGACAGGGCTTGAGAGGCAGATAGAGGCACTGGGCTTGGAAAAAGAGAGGCTTGTTGACGCCAACACGGCTCTGGAGAGGGCAAGTGGGGCTTCATATAGACTAGAGGGAGCACTTCAGCAGGAGCTATCCACCCTGCGAATGGAGAGAGTGAAAGGAAAGGAGGAGGAGAGGCAGAATGGAGGCATACAGGAGCAACTTGCAGCTTCTAAGCAGACCATTGAACACTACAAGGCCCAGGTCAGTGTGACGACTCCTACATACAAAAACACACCACTGCTTACCACAACACACACACTCTCCATCTGAGATGCATGTATAACAGGTCTAGTTATCATGCAGCAATGGTAAAGCTTGATTTTCATTGCATGATTTGAAGTTGTCAGATGATGACAGGACTTGATGTCGCTAACTACCTTATTTTGTCCTTTAGGTTCTGTGTTGGGTGGTCAGTTGAATGAATGAAATGAAACAACGAAATTTAGGAGGGGTGGCTCCCCCGGTGCTAGGAAAGAAAAAAAACCTAAAAAAACACAAGAAGGGAAGGAGCTGGTTTACATAAATAAAGGCTATGTACACTATCCACTATACTATACTGTACAGATAGACGACTAGGGTTGTCATATTGCACATAGTGTTATTGCACATTCATTTGAAGTGTCGCAGTTTGCAGGCTAGAAATGTACATATTTGTGCCTCAGCACTACACCTGATTTTTTTTTCAGTCCAGCAGCTGCCATCAATCCGTCCAGACTGTCCAGGGCCCAGAACCTAGGTCTTTGCTGTGTTCAGGGCCTGGATGGCCCTGGGGTAGAGGCTGTTCTTCAGTCTGTTTGTCCTTGCGGCCATGGTCCTGTACCGCCTTTTCGAGGGCAGCTGGGTAAAGTGTACGTACCCAGGGTGGGTTGGGTCTCTGGAGATCTTGGAGGCCTTCCTGAGACAGCGTGTGTTGTACAGCTCTTCCAGAGAGGGGAGGGGGGCGCCGGTGATCTTCTGGGCTGTTCTCACGACTCTCTGTAGCGCATTTCTCTCCGCGGTTGTGCAGCTGGAGAACCAGTTGCAGATGCCGTAGGTGAGGATGCTCTCCACTGCGCCGCGGTAGAAGGCCACCAGTATCTCCTGCTTGTTGTGTTCCTTCCTGAGGACTCTCAGGATGTAGAGCCGCTGTTGTGCCTTCTTGATGGTGGCTGTTGTGTTGTTCTTCCAGGACAGGTCATCCTGTATGTGCACCCCCAGGAATCGGAGGGAGACTCTCCACGCTCTCTCCGTCGATGAGCAGGGGCTGGATCTCTGACTTTTTCCTCCTGAAGTCCACGATGATTTCCTGGGTCTTTGACTTGTTCAGCAGCAGGTTGTTAACCTTGCACAGCTTGCTCATTTGCTCTACCTCATCCCTGTACGCAGTGGAGCCCCTAGACTTTTGGGGGCCCTAAGCAAACAACATCATGGAGGCCCCTGGTAAGGGTCTTAGGCGGGTGACGATGTGGACATTTTTAAATTTATTTATTTCCCTGACACTAAAATATAATACGGTTTTACGAAGTTCGCGCATGTGCGCGCGCTCGTGTGTGTGTAAGTAAAAAAACAGTCTGAAACAAAGGAATTCATTATAAATGTCATAATGTATTAATTAACAGTCACACACACGTCCGAGTATTTGATCAACAAAGGAGCCATGTGTAGTAACATCAAATTGGAGCAATATAAATAATGAAATATCAACTCACAATGGTGCTTATTAGAACTCTTAACACACTTACTGTCACGCCCTCTAACTCTAGGTAGTGGGCAGTGCCTCTCTCTCTCTCTTTCCCTCTCTCTCTCTCTCCCTCTCTCTCTCTCTCCCTCTAATTGGCAGGAGTGGCTTCAGGTGTGTGTTTTGTCCGGCTGTTCACTATTACCTCATCGTTAGCCCTGCATAAAGACCCGTTCCAGCCTTCACTTCTCTGCCAGATCGTAGCTTCAGCTTACCGTAAAGATACGCTTCCAGCTCCCCTACCTATTTACTACCCTGCCTGTACCTGCCTCCTACTTACCCCTGCCTGCCCTACCTGCCCTCTTGCCTGCCTGCCCTCCTCCTACCTGCCTGCCTGCCCTACCTGCCCTCCTGCCTGCCTGTCCTACCTGCCCTCTTGCCTGCCTGCCCTACCGGCATGACCCCTGCCTGCCTAACGACTACTCTTCCTGCCTAAGCCCCTGCCTGCCTGCCGACTACCCCCTCCTGCCTAACCCCCCTGCCTGCCGACAACCCCTCCTGCCTATACCCCTTGCCTGCCTGCTGACTACGCCCCCCTGCCTGACCCCCTCTTGCCCTACGACCATTCTCTGCCTACTCCCTAAAATAAATCATACTTTATTTTACTTTAACCTGTCTCTGTCTGTGTCTGCGCTTGGGTTCCCTATCTGACCGTAACACTTACATTCTGAAACTGCTGGTGTTTTCACATTCTGAAACAGCAACATTAATATGTAATATCAAACAGAGCAAGAACAACAAATAAATAAATCAATAAACAAGTATATTCTGAAACCGCTGGTGTTCTTATTTACATTTTACATGACTCCACTGGGTCTGTCTGTCTGTCTGTCTGCCTGCCTGCTTGCCTGCCTGCTTGTCTGTCTGTCTGTCTGTCTGCCTGCCTAAGACATCTTACTTATTTTGCACTCTGCATCTTATTTACATTTTTGCACTCTGCAGCTTCTATCCACTTACCACTATCCTGGTGTCGTTTTTCATTGTCTTCTCGTTTCTTTTTTCTTTTTTGGTGACCAGAAATGTGTGATCGATTCATGATTGCTGCTGACAGTTGAGAGGCAGCTAGAAGGGGGCGGGGCTAGAAGTCAATTTCAAGCTAGAAGGGGGCGGGGCCCCACTAGGGGGGTTTTGGGGCAGCGGCGTGGATACTGCCAATAGTGGTTACGGATAGATATGGATGTCCGTGGTGTTATAGATCATATAATAACGCCGTAATTGCAGGGAATACTTTACCAAATTAGCTATTTCACAATGAAAAGTAGTTAAACTCTTAACTACCCTCATATTGTTTAGCTTGTCAAACTAAAACTGTCCTTGGATGAATGTATGCGCAGCGCGAGCACAGCGCGAGCAGACTCAGAGCGACTGAACGCTGAATGCCATGATTTCCATTGAAAATACATTCATCCAAGGACAGTTTTAGTTTGACAAAAAGGCCCTTTTTGTTTGGTGGCCCCAAGCAATTGCCTTGGTTGCCTCTATGGACGGGGCGCCTCTGCGATACAATACATACAAATCTTACTTACTCCTCTTACTGTAGGCTATTGTCTTTATATAATGTGTGCATATAATGCACTTTGAATTGCCCTTGTCGTATGAAATGTGCTATACAAATAAACTTGCCTTGCCTAAACCCTTTTGGAAGGTTTTGTTTATGTCCAGGTTTCACACATCTCTGTAGTTACATGTTCAGTGAGTCTAGTTGCTGGTGACCGCTAGGACCATAGGCAGATGCCTTGTTGGTAAGTAATTTGTTCAAAGCAAAAAAACAAATAAAGTGTGTGTTTACCCCCTCAAATAAATTAACTTAGCCCCAGTCAGATCCATATTTAGAGGTAAGTACCTCAGGTAACTTTAGCTAGCAAGCTAGTTTAGAGTTAGTGGTCATGTTTATCTAGCTAGTTACTAAGCGTCCTTATTACATTTATTTTGAACTTATATTCTCAATTGACTTTCACATTGATCTAATTACAGTTTTTCCCAATTGCTAAAACACAAAAGCCAATTCTCTAAACCAAATGACCAGTTCTCTAAACACATTTAATAAAACTAGCTCCCATTTGCCAAAACCATAAACACATTTCACATGAAGACACAATTCACAAAACACAATCCTCCTTTTCTCATAAGTCTAAACACATTTTGTCTTGCTAAAACACAAGTTGCAAAAAACTCTGCTCAAATTCTCAAATTAAAGCTCATGTGATGCAAAATGCTTGCCACAGTCAGCAAAATTTGAACACAATGAACACACCTAGCTTCATTCATTTAACATAACGACTCAAAATTTAAGACACTTGTTGCAAATGATTGTGGTGTGTGTGTGTGTGTGTGTGTGTGTGTGTGTGTGTGTGTGTGTGTGTGTGTGTGTGTGTGTGTGTGTGTGTGTGTGGTATAGTTCCATAAATAAATAAAAAAAACATCACACCCTGAACATTGTTTTCAGTGAGTATTGTTGTGTGTAATGGATCCTCTGTAGTGTTTGCATTGAGTTGTGATACAGTACAGTAGTGTACATGTTACGGTACATGTGGGAATACAGTACATGTGGGAAAACTAGGGTTAGGGTTAGGTGCTAGGGTGCTAGGGTTAAGGTTAGGGTTAGGATTAGGGGTAGGGTTAGGGTTAGGGTTAAGGTTAGGGTTAGACATGCCAGCATGTACCAAGTCACCCTAGCACCTAACCCTAACCCTAGTTTTCCCACATGTACCGTATTCCCACATGTACCGTAACATACATACTGTATTTTCTGTAGATTTACATATTGTTCATATGAAACACACACACACATCTATGAATGCCCAATACTCTACAGTGATATATTCTGAGAACAGATACTGTAAGGTTTCTAAAAATGTGCTTTGGCAGTTGTGAAAAAGAACATTCTCACACACTGAACATTGTGTTTTCAGTTGTTTTGTTGTAGTCTGTAATGATGCATATAGTGTTTACATTTTTGCAGGCTTTGAGCAGATGTTTTGGTGTGAAAGTTTGAGTTTTGAAGAGAGAAGGTGTGGTTTTGCTTATGTAGCTTTAGAAAAGTGTGTTGTGTTTAGAGTTTTGGGAAAATGGAGGGAAGTTTTGTGAAATGTGTTTTAGCAATTGAGAAAAACTGTATAATCAAAGCTGTAAAGAAAATACAGGTGATGAACAAGAATAGAAATGAAAGAACCAAACTAAGATTGTTTTCGCCAATAGCTATGAAATACATCTCTTAAAAATGTCTGCAAATGCTGAATCACAAAACACGGACGGAATGTACACTATTTTCACTGTCACTGTCGAAATACAGTATTATGTCTGAAAAATCTCAAATAATTCTGAAATAACACTGGCTACAATTGTGTGTGCATGGGTATGCCTGTCTACACAACACATGAAGCACAGAATGTGACAGTGTGTGTACCTCAAATGTACTTTTTGAAGTTGCTGCATACTTTCTGTACAGAGCAAGAACATTAAGAAATGGTCACATCTAATGTCTTCCCTGGCAATGCATCTAGTCTATTTCATTTCATTGTATATATTCTGCTAATATTTTCTAGACATGTCAATATGATTACTGCAAATAGTGAAAATACCACCGCTCATCCGTTATCAGACTTTGCTGAGGTTCTGGAACTGAAGAGTGTCAATAGAGTGCAAAATAACAGTCACTCAAACACTGTGCAAAAAAACGGTTTATTGTGAGCTTTCTGTCATATATGATAGGAATATGATTACTGCAAAAATGCACCAAATCATTTTGTTTTGAACGTGTTCTTCACCGTTTTGAACACAGTATGTTAACAATGAAAACATGTCAACTTTGTCGCTTTTACCACGTCACGCACGGTATCAACCAATGAAAATGCGTGGGGCATCAACCAATGAAAATGCGTGGGGCGAGGACAACATGCAAGACACGCCCCTATATTTGCATATATTACTGATAATCGGGGAAAGAATGAAAGCTTGAATGTGGAAAAGAAAGAATGAATGTGGAAAAGAATGTGGAAAACAATGTGGAAAAGAAAGAATGAATGTGGAAAACAATGTGGAAAAGAAAGAATGAATGTGGAAAACAATGTGGAAAAGAAAGAATGAATGTGGAAAACAATGTGGAAAAGAAAGAATGAATGTGGAAAAGAAAGAATAAATGTGGAAAAGAATAAATACATATAGAAATGTATTGCGGTATACTGTGTGTATTTGTATGTGTATTTGTTCATACATTCATTTATGTGTCTATATATTTATTGTTAATTTTGGCGGACTTGGTCCTCCATAGGATACAGGCTCCACCTGCAATGTCATGGGCCGCAAGATTAAAGAGAAGCTGTCACCCAGAGCGGCGCTAGGCCCGAGCGCAGCCAAGTTAAAGTTATACTCTGGGGAAATCATGCCATCACTGGGGAAATTCCACACTGAATGTGTCATCCGGGGAGAAAAGCACAACCTCACATTTGAAATAGTCGACACAGAGCAAAAGCCTCTTCTCGGGGGGGGGCACATGCGAACGTCTGGGCCTCGTATCCTTCACCGTTCCAGATGAACTCCACACAGTTGATGCAAGCCAATCTGTGCCCCTCACCAAAGATCAGCTGCTGAGAGACTATCATGACGTCTTCAATGACCCAATCGAGTCAGTCCCGGGCGAGATACACTTCGAGCTGGATCCTGATGTGACGCCGGTGCAGTGCGCGCCGAGGAATGTTCCAGTGGCTCTGAAGGCGAGAGTCAAGGAGGAACTTGACAGACATGTCAAGGTCGGCAACATTGCGCCGGTGACTGAGCCGACAGCATGGATAAGTAACATGGTGACTGTCGCAAAGCCAGAGAAAATAAGAATCTGTATCGATCCAAAGCCTCTCAACCGAGCGCTGCTGAGGTCTCACTACCATATGCCTACGCTGGAAGATGTGTTGTACAAGTTGCCCAAGGCTCGCCTCTTCACGTTGGCAGACGCTCGTGTTGCCTTTTTACAGTGCAAGCTTGACGACGCGAGCAGCCGTCTGACGACCTTCTGGACACCGTGGGGTCGGATGAGATGGCTCAAGCTCCCTTTCGGAGTCTCAGTAGCGCCTGAGATCTACCAGCGCAAGCAACACGAGCTGCTATCGGGCCTGGCCGGCATCGAACCGATCGCGGATGACATCCTGGTGGTCGGGTGTGGCGATACGGATGCCGAGGCCGAACTGGACCATGACAGAAACTTGAGTGCTCTCATGGAACGATGCAGAGCAGTGGGACTCAGGCTGAGTGAACGCAAGCTACAGTTCAAGCTCAAAGCCGTACACTTCCACGGCCACATTCTGTCCTCGGAGGGACTGAAAATCGACCCAGAGAAGACACGGGCCGTGCTGGAAATGCCGACACCCACCGACGTGAAAGCAGTGCAGCGCTTTATTGGGTTCGTGACGTACCTTGCAAAGTTTCTGCCAAAGCTCTCGGAGGTCTGTGAGCCGCTCCGCAGGCTCTTGGATAAGGACGTCATGTGGCACTGGTTGCCCAAACACGAAGATGCAGTGTGCGGAGTGAAGCGTATGGTCACCTGCACGCCCGTCCTCAAGTACTATGATATCACAAAGCCTGTCACGGTCCAGAGCGACGCCAGCATGACCGGGCTGGGGGGCTGTTTGTTACAATGGGGACAGCCGGTGGCTTTTGCATCGAGGGCACTAACGCCGACAGAGCAAAACTACGCTCAGATTGAGAAGGAGTGTTTGAGCATAGTCTTTGCCTGCCAGAGATTCCACCAGTACCTGTATGGCAGGGAGGCTATCACTGCAGAAACAGACCACAAGCCGCTTATCACAATATTCAAGAAGCCCCTCCTGAGCGCACCGAAACGTCTCCAAGGCATGTTGCTGCAGCTGCAAAGCTACAATCTGGATGTTGTGTACAAGCCGGGCCCCGAGATGTATGTCAGCGACACTCTGAGCAGGGCCACGCCCCCGTGCCGTGGGTCTGACACCCCGTACGTGCAGCATGCTGTGTGCGCCGTGAACAGCACCCAGGCCGGGTATTCACAGCTGGACCAGGCGCAGCACCTGGACGTTACGGCTTTCAGATTCCACCAGATTGTGCCGCACACAGAGACGGATGATGTGCTTCAGGAGCTGGCATCTGTGATCCTCAGTGGCTGGCCAGACTTTAAAGAGGACACTCCGCTGGCAGTGCGGGAATACTGGCCCTTCAGAGACCAGGTGAATGTTCAAGACGGAGCGTTGTACAGGGGACAGTGCGTCGTCATACCAAAAGCCATGAGATCTGAGCTGCTCAAACGCATACACGCTAGCCACATTGGTGGGGAGGCGTGTTACAGACGGGCCAGGGATACGCTCTTCTGGCCGAACATGAGAGCGGAGATAAAGGACTTTGTGGCGAACTGCTCCACAAGCAATGAGTACGCACGGGTCCAGCAGAAGGAACCGATGATGTCGCATGACATACCGGTGCGCCCGTGGCAGGCAGTTAGTATGGACGTCTACTCATATGCGGGCAAGGACTTTCTCGTCATTGTGGACCAGTATTCGGATTTCTGGGAAATCGACCAGCTGCCAGATCTGTCTGCTGACACGCTCATCACGCGCTGCAAAGCTCAATTTGCACGTTATGGGCAGTCAGAGAGGGTGGTCTCGGACAACGGCCCACAGTTTGCATGCGAACGGTTCAGGAAGTTTGCAGCGAGCTGGGGGTTTGCCCATGTCACATCCTCACCCCGACATCCTCGATCCAACGGCAAGGCTGAGTCGGCCGTTAAGATTGTCAAGTCACTCTGCAAGCGGGCGAAATAGGATGGCACGGATGCGTGGATGGCCATCCTTCACTGGCGCAACACACCCACAGAGGGGTTGGACAGCAGCCCGGCCCAGCGCTTAATGGCACGCAGGCTCAAAACTTCACTGCCCGTCGCGGACAGCCTGCTTCTACCACGTGTGGTGGACGGAGTGGCAGAGAAGCTGCGGTGGAAACGGCGGGTCGCCAAGTCATTCTATGACATGTCTGCCAGAGACCTTCCAGAGCTGGATGTTGGAGATCACATTAGGATGAGGCCTCTGCCAGGTGATCGCACAGGGCGGTGGCGACGAGGCCAGTGCCTCCAGAGAGTCGCTCCCCGCTCGTTCGTGGTGGATGTGGACGGCACACTGTACAGACGCAACCGAGTGGATCTGCGTGTTGCAGAGCGCTCAGCTTAAGCGCAACAGACAGACATTCAGGAAGTTTGCAGCGAGCTGGGGGTTTGCCCATGTCACATCCTCACCCCGACATCCTCGATCCAACGGCAAGGCTGAGTCGGCCGTTAAGATTGTCAAGTCACTCTGCAAGCGGGCGAAATTGGATGGCACGGATGCGTGGATGGCCATCCTTCACTGGCGCAACACACCCACAGAGGGGTTGGACAGCAGCCCGGCCCAGCGCTTAATGGCACGCAGGCTCAAAACTTCACTGCCCGTCGCGGACAGCCTGCTTCTACCACGTGTGGTGGACGGAGTGGCAGAGAAGCTGCGGTGGAAACGGCGGGTCGCCAAGTCATTCTATGACATGTCTGCCAGAGACCTTCCAGAGCTGGATGTTGGAGATCACATTAGGATGAGGCCTCTGCCAGGTGATCGCACAGGGCGGTGGCGACGAGGCCAGTGCCTCCAGAGAGTCGCTCCCCGCTCGTTCGTGGTGGATGTGGACGGCACACTGTACAGACGCAACCGAGTGGATCTGCGTGTTGCAGAGCGCTCAGCTTAAGCGCAACAGACAGACATTCTACGGCCTGAGCGGAGCAGTCCTGACCAGACCCAGGTCGCTGGGGAGACTGCCTCAGCCGAGACACGGATTGTCTCAAGTCGGGGGGAGACAGGCTGCGAGGTACATCCTCGTACACCAAGGGCACCGGCGACACCGGGGGGTCCTGCCACGGCAGGCCAGGGTGTCTACTCACGGAGTGGTCGCCTGTCACGGCCGCCACAACGACAGGACTTATGACTTTGAAGAAAAAAAAAAAAAAAAAAGGAAGGGGTGAGTAAAGGGACAGTTCTTCTCGGACTGTTTTGACTTTGCCTCAGACGGCTGTATTGGACTGTTGTTCTTTGTTCAGAAAAAAAAAGAAAGAAAAAAAAAGGGAAATGTAATGCTATTGTTAATGTTTGGGATTGTTATTGTCAATGGAATTGCAGACGGAGATGCAAGCATGTCATTTGCAAACAGCTAAAGGAAAGGAGATGTTACATATAGGCATATGTGTGGTGGCCTGGGAAAACCCGTCGGATGTCGCTGGCGTTCGTTTGTGGCAAAGAGCAAAAATAGATGGAAATGTCCTATTTCGGCGATTTTGATATTATGTGGTATTCTAGTACTTTGAACTCCATACTACATTATGGTGAATAAACATTTTAAGAAAACAAAAGAGAAAGTACTTATTTTTATGTTTTTGTGGTGGGTAGTTTGCTAGCGAAACAACGTCACGTTGAACGTGTCTCATTCTCAGTTAAGCAACGCACGCACACATGAGCGAAAGGAGAGACGATACTTCCACCTGTGTTATTGCCAGTTTACTGATGCTCACAATAAGCATAAAGTAATACAATCTTAACTAGAAGACACACAAATGGATCTGTCCCTCGCATACCGACGAGGAGAGCAGACTAACACCGCATCACAAGCAGACAAACGAGACCGGCCGATCTGCATAGGCTCCTCCCCCGACCCGGAGGAGAAAGGAGTCGGGGGCAGCATGGGGGCAGCATTTCTCACCTTTCACTTTTTTTGACATGATACATTAAAATGCTCATAACTTTTTAAAATAAAGGGCTATCTCAGTCATTCAACCAGTTATGAATAGCTGAGAACTTCTAATTTATGGAAATATAAAAAAATGAAAATGTCAAAATGCCACCATGTGAAGGGTTTTCCCAGGCCACCACACATATGTTAGTAGCCTGTGTTACAGGGACACCTAGGGGTGACCTGATAATGTTGCATGTAAGACCCGGATGTTGTATGTGGGCGTGCACGGGAGGAACCGCAGTTTAATAAAAGTCATACTGAAACAGTTTTGGGTCGCTCCACCGCCCAAAAATCTCACTCCAAACTTTTGGTGAAACTTGGCAGCCCTGCAGATTCACCCAAGATGGCCGCCAGCCTAACAACACAACCAGACTCACCTAAGATGGCCGCCAGCCTTACAACACAACCAGACTCACATAAGATGGCCGCCAGCCTTACAAAACAACCAGACTCACCTAAGATGGCCGCCAGCCTTACAACACAACCAGACTCACTCAAGATGGCCGCCAGCCTAACAACACAACCAGCCTCACCTAAGATGGCCGCCAGCCTGACAACACAACCAGACTCACCTAAGATGGCCGCCAGCCTAACAACACAACCAGACTCACCTAAGATGGCCGCCAGCCTTACAAACACTCTCCAAGTATATCCAGCTGCGGACATCACGCCTGTAACCCGGAAGCTTGATGGACCATATTTGGTTGGAGTGGTTGGAGCGCATACCGCGCCTGCATATTTGCATATTGCACCTGCATATTTGCATAGACGACGTCATCGCCTTACGACGGTATGTTTTTTTCAAATCATTTATGCAAGAAATGTTTATACTAAGGATAGTTGATTGTTGAAGTGACTGGATGAAAAGGTAATGTTGTGGCTTATATGCCTTGTTGTGATTTTAATAGATAGCTGGAACTCAGCCATATAATAATAATAATAATTAATTACATTTATATAGCGCTTTTCCGAGGCTCAAAGATGAAGAATATGTTTTACGTACCATTTTCTAGCATTGACTAATTTTAGATGCACTTGAATTCTACAGGGAAGAGGTTTTCATTGCTGACCTTCATGTAACCGCAACGTATGGAGGACCAAGTCCGCCAAAATTAACAATAAATATATAGACACATAAATGAATGTATGAACAAATACACATACAAATACACACAGTATACCGCAATACATTTCTATATGTATTTATTCTTTTCCACATTTATTCTTTCTTTTCCACATTCATTCTTTCTTTTCCACATTGTTTTCCACATTCATTCTTTCTTTTCCACATTGTTTTCCACATTCATTCTTTCTTTTCCACATTGTTTTCCACATTCATTCTTTCTTTTCCACATTGTTTTCCACATTCTTTTCCACATTCATTCTTTCTTTTCCACATTCATTCTTTCTTTTCCACTTTATCAGTAATGTATGCAAATATATGGGGGCGTATCTTGCATGTTGTCCACGCCCCTACACATTTTCATTGGTTGATACCACGCGTGACGTACGAAAGCAGCGACACTGTTATTACCACAGACGGGTAAGAGAGTCTATAGCCCCGTTCTCTCACAGCGTCTTTCTCCCTATAATTTCCATGGAATCCCAAACTATGTCTATGACATCCCAAGCTATTCCCGTGTTGTCCCCTTTCAGACATGTCGGCAATGGTCTATACTAAGATTGAGGAATGCCTCCTGAGCAACGACTCCAGGCGGATGTGGCAGGGGGTTCAGCAGATGACAAACTTCAGAGCCAACAGGCTCACAGCCGCAGAGGACGACCCCCTGCTGGCGGGAAAGCTGAACACCTTCTACGCCCGGTTCGAGGAGGGGCGAACGGAGGTAACCGCAACACAAACACCACTCTCTCCAGCTCTCAGCAGCCTCACCCTCACAGAGCATGAAGTGAGACGCGTACTGAAGGCGGTGGACCCCAGGAAAGCCTCGGGGCCGGATGGCGTCCTGGGACGGGTGCTGAGAGACTGCGCCGACCAGCTGGCCGGGGTTTTCACCAACATCTTTAACCAGTCCCTGTCCCAGGCCACCGTCCCACCCTGCCTGAAAACCTCAACTATCATCCCAGTCCCGAAGAAAAGCACGGTGAGCTGCCTAAACGACTACCGCCCGGTGGCACTCACACCAATCATCATGAAGTGCTTCGAGAAACTAGTCCGGGCCCACATACTCACACGCCTCCCGCCCAACCTGGATCCATACCAGTTCGCCTACAGAGCCCACAGGTCCAGAGGACGCCATCGCGACGACTCTCCACGCCACTCTATCCCACCTGGAGAGGGGAAACAGCTACGCGAGACTGCTCTTCGTGGACTTCAGCTCCGCCTTCAACACCATCCTTCCAGACAGGCTAGTGACCAAACTACTAGACCTGGGTCTATCACACTCTATATGTGCGTGGATCAAGGACTTCCTAGAGGGTGCGGGTGGGCCCCCACACCTCCACAGCCCTCAGACTCAGCACTGGGTCCCCCCAGGGCTGCGTGCTAAGCCCCATCCTCTACAACCTCTACACCTACGACTTCACCCCCGTCCACCCCAGCAACTCCATCGGAAAGTTTGCAGACGACACCACCGTGGTGGGATGTATCTCGGGGGGGGACGAGGCGGCGTACAGGGATGAGGTAGAGCAACTGAGCAAGCTGTGCAAGGTTAACAACCTGCTGCTGAACAAGTCAAAGACCCAGGAAATCATCGTAGACTTCAGGAGGAAAAAGTCCGAGATCCAGCCACTGCTCATCGACGGAGAGAGCGTGGAGAGAGTCTCAACCCTCCGATTCCTGGGGATGCACATGCGAGATGACCTGACCTGGAAGGACAACACAAAAGGCACCATCAAGAGGGCACAACAGCGGCTATACACCCTGAGAGTCCTCAGGAAGGAACACAGCAAGCAGGAGATACTGGTGACCTTTTACCGCGGCGCAGTGGAGAGCATCCTCACCTACGGCATCTGCAACTGGTTCTCCAGCTGCACAACAGCGGAGAGAAATGCGCTACAGAGAGTCGTGAGAACAGCACAGAAGATCACCGGCGCCCCCCTCCCCTCTCTGGAAGAGCTGTACAACACACGCTGTCTCAGGAAGGCCTCCAAGATCTCCAGCGACCCGACCCACCCTGGGTACGTACACTTTACCAGGCTGCCCTCGAAAAGGCGGTTCAGGACCCTGGCCGCTAAGACAAACAGACTGAAGAACAGCTTCTCCCACAGGGCCGTCCAGGCCCTGAACACAGCAAAGACCTAAGTTTGGACGGACGGACGGATTGTCTGGACGGATTGTATGGCAGCTGCTGGACTGAAAACATCAGGTGTAGTGCTGAGGCACAAACATGTACATTTCAAGCCTGCAAACTGTGACACTTTAAATAACGTGAAACAATACTATTGTGCAATATGACAACCCTAGTCGTCTATCTGTACAGTATAGTACAGTGGATTGTGTACATAGCCTTTATTTATGTAAACCAGCTCCTTCCCTTCTTGTGATTTTTTTTTTAAAAGTTTTTTTTTTCTCCCTTTCCTAACACCAGGGGAGCCACCCCTCCTAAATTTCGTTGTTTGGTACCTGTACTGTAGCAATGACAATAAAGTCCATTCATTCATACTAGTCCATCAGCACTGTATGGGAGAACTTGGTGATAACCACAATACCAGTTGACTCAATAACGCTCCGTGCACACCGCGGACCGTGACCCACCGTTCTGGCGCAACCTGGTGGGATGGACTTGACGTACTTCAACGTGCGATGCAGATGCAAAGCTCTACTCGTGTTGCTAGCGAAGTTTCCCACAGAAGTGGGGGAAAAAACGTCAGATCAGATATATAAACGGGTTATTTTGATAAACTGTACACATTTTGTGAATATATATGGTTACTTTCTCGCCTGAAAACATATAAAAACTTCATAAAATGACATATTAACACTTGTAGAGCCAAATTACAGATTTAAGCCAATGGCGGCCAAAATTGAGGATTTAAAATCTGAGGCGAGAGCTGAGGGCTTCATCACGTCTCGCGCAGTATCAACCAATGAAAATGCGCAGGGGCGTGGACAACATGCTGCATACATTACCGATAAAGCATACATTACTGATAAAGCGAAAGACAATGTTGTTTTCACCTAGCTATTCACATAGAATAGTTTGTCTTTGTCATTGTCAGATGTGTATGCAAATATAGGGGCTTATCTTGGACGCACTCTACGCATTTTCATTGGTTGATACTGCGCGTGACGTGGTAAAGCACTCAGCCAAGATCCAGGTACTAACACGGCCCAACCCTGCTTAGCTTCCGAGGTCGGACGAGATCGGGCGTATTCAGGCTAGTATGGCCGTGAGCAACAGTACCATGACCCAAAGCATCCATAATACCCAGCCTGGAACATTGTTGTTGATGTAACTTTATTAAATATGCGGGATAAAGCACTCTATTTGTGGGTAGAATATGCACAAGGTGTCCTGGATGAAGGGAGAAGTGTGTTTCAATGAATTCTAACTTTATTGGGGGCATATGGCACTCTATATGGGGCTAAAAAGTGAATTGGAACTGCTGCTCTCAGTCGATGTAGGCCTCCATAAATGGCTAGACGCTGCGCTCTTGTGGGTGAAAATCGTAGTGACAGCCCAGCACAGCAAACCATCGATAAGACCCAGCCTGGAACTTTGTCAATGATGTAACTTTATTAAATATGCGGGATAAAGCACTCTATTTGTGGGTAGAAAATGCTCAAGTTGTCCTGCTTGAAGGGAGAAGTGTTTTTTCAATGAATTCTAACTTTATTGGGGGCATATGGCACTCTATATTGGGGTAAAAAGTGAATTGGAACTGCTGCTCTCAGTCGATGTAGGCCTCCATAAATGGCTAGACGCTGCACTCTTGTGGGTGAAAATGGTAGTGACAGCCCAGCACAGCAAACCATCGATAAGACCCAGCCTGGAACTTTGTCAATGATGTAACTTTATTAAATATGCGGGATAAAGCACTCTATTTGTGGGTAGAAAATGCACAAGGTGTCCTGCTTGAAGGGAGAAGTGTTTTTTCAATGAATTCTAACTTTATTGGGGGCATATGGCACTCTATATTGGGGTAAAAAGTGAATTGGAACTGCTGCTCTCAGTCGATGTAGGCCTCCATAAATGGCTAGACGCTGCACTCTTGTGGGTGAAAATGGTAGTGACAGCCCAGCACAGCAAACCATCGATAAGACCCAGCCTGGAACTTTGTCAATGATGTAACTTTATTAAATATGCGGGATAAAGCACTCTATTTGTGGGTAGAATATGCACAAGGTGTCCTGGATGAAGGGAGAAGTGTGTTTCAAAAGAGTACCTGAACATTTCATTACCATCTGGGTGGGCAAATTCTAGATGTGATTTTTTTATTCCTATACATCCCTAGAAAAGTCTGGGGAAATGCCTATTTTAAGTAGATAATGTATAATTTGTATATTTAAACTTTAAAATTCTGAAAACAATTACTAAGTAGCTAAGTAAGCAATCTAGCTGACTATGACTGGAAACGAAGTACTATCCAGTTAGAATTATAGAAGATCTAGTTGTGTTTTCCTGCTGGTCTCGCTGCCTGGGTTTGAACAGACTTGTGGTGACTAAAAATGGCTTTAAAAAATGCCTTTCCACCAAAGAATATATATATATATGCCATATATATGCGATATATCGTACCTCCACTATGATTCATATGCCCTAACCCTTTTTTTTTATTTTAAAAACATGCTATGTGGAATGGAGTGTCTGCTCTCGGCTGAGGGCTTCATCACGTCTCGCGCAGTATCAACCAATGAAAATGCGCAGGGCCGTGGACAACATGCTGCATACATTACTGATAATGCATACATTACTGATAATGCATACATTACTGATAATACATACATTACTGATAATGCATACATTACTGATAAAGCGAAAGACAATGTTGTTTTCACCTAGCTATTCACATAGAATAGTTTGTCTTTGTCATTGTCAGATGTGTATGCAAATATAGGGGCGTATCTTAGACGCACTCTACGCATTTTCATTGGTTGATACGGCGCGTGACGTGGTAAAGCACTCAGCCAAGATTACCTTTCATTACCATCTGGGTGGGCAAATTCTAGATGTGATTTTTTTATTCCTATACATCACTAGAAAAGTCTGGGAAAATGCCTATTTTAAGTAGATAATGTATAATTTGTATATTTAAACTTAAAAATTCTGAAAACAATAAATGTACCCATCCATGGGTTTAGGGTTAGGGTTAGGGTTATACATTATATATAATTTGTATTGTAATCTGTAAAATATACAGACTTTTCCAGAATAGAAATCTAATCAGTAAAAACTAATCTAAAACTAATCTAAGCAAGCCTTTAGAATATGGATAATAACACATACAATCAGTGGAGCCCCTAGACTTTTGGGGGCCCTAAGCAAACAACATCATGGAGGCCCCTGGTAAGGGTCTTAGGCGGGTGACGATGTGGAAATTTTCAAATGTATTTATTTCCCCGTCACTAAAATATAATACGGTTTTACGAAGTTCGCGCATGTGCGCGCGCTCGTGTGTGTAAGTAAAAAAACAGTCTGAAACAAAGGAATTCATTATAAATGTCATAATGTATTAATTAACAGTCACACACACGTCCGAGTATTTGATCAACAAAGGAGCCATGTGTAGTAACATCAAATTGGAGCAATATAAATAATGAAATATCAACTCACAATGGTGCTTATTAGAACTCTTAACATACTTACTGTCACGCCCTCTAACTCTAGTGGGCAGTGCCTCTCTCTCTCTCTTTCCCTCTCTCTCTCCCTCTAATTGGCAGGAGTGGCTTCAGTGTGTGTTTTGTCCGGCTGTTCACTATTACCTCATTGTTAGCCCTGAAGACCCGTTCCAGCCTTCACTTCTCTGCCAGATCGTAGCTTCAGCTTACCGTAAAGATACGCTTCCAGCTCCCCTACCTATTTACTACCCTGCCTGTACCTGCCTCCTACTTACCCCTGTTTTGCCTTTACCCCCCAGTACCCCTACCGGACTCCTGCTACCTGCCTGCCTGCCTGCCCTACCTGCCCTCTTGCCTGCCTGCCCTACCTGCCCTCCTCCTACCTGCCTGCCTGCCCTACCTGCCCTCCTGCCTGCCTGTCCTACCTGCCCTCTTGCCTGCCTGCCCTACCGGCATGACCCCTGCCTGCCTAACGACTACTCTTCCTGCCTAAGCCCCTGCCTGCCTGCCGACTACCCCCTCCTGCCTAACCCCCCTGCCTGCCGACAACCCCTCCTGCCTATACCCCCTGCCTGCCTGCTGACTACGCCCCCCTGCCTGACCCCCTCTTGCCCTACGACCATTCTCTGCCTACTCCCTAAAATAAATCATACTTTATTTTACTTTAACCTGTCTCTGTCTGTGTCTGCGCTTGGGTTCCCTATCTGACCGTAACACTTACATTCTGAAACTGCTGGTGTTTTCACATTCTGAAACAGCAACATTAATATGTAATATCAAACAGAGCAAGAACAACAAATAAATCAATCAATAAACAAGTATATTCTGAAACCGCTGATGTTCTTATTTACATTTTACATGACTCCACTGGGTCTGTCTGTCTGTCTGCCTGCCTGCTTGCCTGCCTGCTTGTCTGTCTGTCTGTCTGTCTGCCTGCCTAAGACATCTTACTTATTTTGCACTCTGCATCTTATTTACATTTTTGCACTCTGCAGCTTCTATCCACTTACCACTATCCTGGTGTCGTTTTTCATTGTCTTCTCGTTTCTTTTTTCTTTTTTGGTGACCAGAAATGTGCGATCGATTCATGATTGCTGCTGACAGTTGAGAGGCAGCTAGAAGGGGGCGGGGCTAGAAGTCAATTTCAAGCTAGAAGGGGGCGGGGCCCCACTAGGGGGGTTTTGGGGCAGCGGCGTGGATACTGCCAATAGTGGTTACGGATAGATATGGATGTCCGTGGTGTTATAGATCATATAATAACGCCGTAATTGCAGGGAATACTTTACCAAACTAGCTATTTCACAATGAAAAGTAGTTAAACTCTTAACTACCCTCATATTGTTTAGCTTGTCAAACTAAAACTGTCCTTGGATGAATGTATGCGCAGCGCGAGCAGACTCAGAGCGACTGAACGCTGAATGCCATGATTTCCATTGAAAATACATTAATCCAAGGACAGTTTTAGTTTGACAAAAAGGCCCTTTTTGTTTGGTGGCCCCAAGCAATTGCCTTGGTTGCCTCTATGGACGGGGCGCCTCTGCCTGTACGCCGCCTCGTCCCCCCCGAGACCCCAGTTGCTGTTCCTGCTACTTTTTCAGAAACTGAGAACCAATAAATAATTTGACTTATTACTTTTGTCTCTGTTTCACTTGAAATGCCAGCTAATGTGGGTCAGTGTCAGTATCCCTCATGGGAATATGTTTTGGTAAACTTCTTGGTTGGTGTGCTGCCTCATATGCCCTCAACATGCTCCGCATATGCCTCTGATGGTTTCAAGAATAGCTCAAACTAGCACTTCTATGCAGTAAATCAGTTATCAAGGGTGAAATGTGTGATCATTTTGCTTTTCTGGAGACCTTTCCATGTGGAAGGAAGACTCAAATCAGGAAATGCACTTGGCCAATCGGTACCATCTTTCTGAACTTGTTTCACACAGAACTGTATAGAAAGCTGCTATAATGAACAACCGTTTTGAAAAGGGCTTTAAGATATAAAATGTAAACTAGGGTTTTAAGTATCCCTAAATGTAAAGTCATTTTGCAACTTATTGTGTGTTTTACTTGCATGTTAATTCTATTACTGTTGACCTAAAATGGACTACCTCAGTACTACCATATCCTTTTATATGATGTGGTCTCTTTAATGTGGTGTTCACTAATTACTTTACCATGTCTAGTGAGTTGTATACTCTTGACTTCACCTATTGTAGCTCATGGAGCAGGGCCTGTGTCTATGGGGCAGTGCCCAGTGGAATGTGGTGAGAAAGTAACTCAGTGAAAATTTAACAAATTACTACGAACAACATGGTTGAAAGAGGATTCAGGTATAATATATTAAAATGTGTTTACTGCCTATATCTCACTAAAATGTAGGCTCTAAATAGTTGGTAGTATTATGTTTGGTATGTAGTTTTAGCAAACTGTAGGCAGTATTCCAAATCTCAAGAAACAATCCTTTATTTTTTGTATCATCTGTTGTATGTGTAGTTGCATGAATATAGTTTTATAACTCTTTCATATAAATGAAAATGAGCGTTGACAACAATATACTATATGCATCAGATTTATTTGGCTCATAAAACGTTTGAAATAATAAACACATGGCTGTATGAGATTTAAGACAAGGCCCAGCAGGGGTGTATTCCATCAATGTTGCTAAAGGAAAATCTAGGCTTATTTTGGATACATCTTGTGAAATGTATCCAAATAAGCCTGGATTTTCCTTTATTGATGCTGATGGAACACCTCCCAGGTGTGCACTATACAAGATATGGAGCAAGTCTTCTCCACAGTCATTGGTAGAGCTGAGTGAGGATTGCGAGAACATTTAAAAATCCATTTTTTTTTCAGTGTTCATTGTTGTTCAAAAGGCTGTGATCAGGAAATCTGCCACACCTGAGCATAATTGGTTAGCCTATAGCTAACAGGTGCAGCTAATTAGCCATTCATGGCTCATTGGGGTTGGAGATCCTTTATAAGCACAAGAAAAAGTTTGTCAGATATAGCAGGAGTTCTATTCTGACAGGGCCTTTGTTAATCCAATGGTAGTGCTGGCTGCCAGTAGGCTTTTGATTAACAGAATGGCAGTGGCTTTTGTAGTTTTGTTGAGGTAAGTTTTTAAATTCAAGGTAGTTAAGTTTCTTTGAAATCTGAAAAATGTATTTGGTGTGTTTAATTGTGAATGTGTTCCAGGGCCTCTTGGGTTTTTTGCCTGCTGATTGGAGGAATAGGCTGTTTTCCTGCACCAAAAGGTAGGTGTTGGTTCAAGTCAATCTAATTTGGTGAGGACCTGAACTTTGATGGTCAAACAGATTTGAGCATTTTAGTTTCCATTGTTCTTCAACATCTGTGTTCCCTCAGGTGACAGCTCTGGAAATATGAATACAGGCAGCATCAGTGACCCCTCAGGCTTGGTGCCGATTGCTTCCATCGACTCGCGTACAAGCTTCCAGCAAGGCAGGAGAGGCCTCTACCGAAACCGTTACGTCCCTGGTGATGCCCAAATGGTTGGGCAACCAGCCCTGATGGCGCCGCGAGTCCATATGGTGCACCAAAGCTCTCAGGGCAGCTTCACTGATGTCTCAGGTCTGGCTCCAATCTCTTCCGTCAACTCCCGTTCTACCTTCCAGAGAACCAGAAAAACCTTCTACCAAAACCGCTACACTCCTGGTGGGACACAGGGGTCTAGCGGTTCATTTGGACAACAGCAAATCCAAATGGTGCCACACAGCTCTCAGGGAAGCCTCGGTGACGTCTCAGGACGGGCTCCAATGTCTTCCATCAACTCTTGGTCAAGCTTCCAGCAAGGCAGAAAAGGCCTCTACCAAAACCGCTACGTCCCTGGAGAAGTCCAGCCTCAGTCTGGCAGCCATGATGCCACAGGTGGAAGTTTTACTTTAATACAAAATAAGGTAGCCCGCACTCACTTTTTCGTTGCTCCAATATTTTATTTATCAAGCAACAAGTCAAAAAGACGTTTTGACCGTGAGGTCTTCTTCAGTATAACAGGAAACAGAAAACAATGTCTTTTTTATACATTAAAAACATATAAATACAATATATGACATTATACAATGTGACATTGACAATCATTAGCCCCACCTGGTGTGTTGGAGCACGTATCAGTGTAGACATGATTGACAAAAAGTTACATGATTACATAGTACTGTTTTTTTCTTTTTTCTTTTTCTTTTTTATATAAACATACAACATTTAGAAAATACACTTCTCCAAACATTTTTCCTGGACACAAAATACATTTGGAACCATTTAATGTCCAGACCCTTTAATTACAGCAAATGCCATCAGTAATATTGCATTTGCAGGACGTGTCCTGTCAGTCTAGATGGGAGTTCAGTGAACTGTTTGTCTGTGATGTCTAATCGACCTGCGTTGTTTCTGCCTCCAGTGTTTCAAGCCGCAGGTCCTCTTCAGCTCATGTAACCAGATCTGGCTGTGTATACAGTTCTCCAGCCCTGAAAAGCCCACAGTGGGGTCCAGAGATGGTGGCAGTGAAGCTGGAGGAAGAGGATGGAGAGGAGAATGGTGTGATGGTGAAAGAACAGGATGGAGGAGACCAAAGGAGGGAGGAGGGAGTGATGGTGAATCAAGAGGACCGAGGAAGAGTGGAGATGAAAGACATTGAGATGCACTGTTGTAAAACCAATGCTGCCAGTGCAGTGTGAGTCAGTCAGTACCTGCATCGTCTGACAGTGCTGCTCTCTCCCGCTGTGTGGGGTTGATATATCAGGGCTAGTTCCCCAATCTAACCCAGTCCTGGACTACAGGACAGCCACATGTAAACAAGTGACGTACTACATTTGTCTAAAGTAAGTGAATCAGTTTACAAAATTGGGGAATAAAACATAATTATAACAGACAAGAGAGAAATATGATAGAAAATCAATTTTAGGAATAGCAACTGCACTCTACTGCACTCTACTGCCCTCTACTGCCCTCTACTGTACTGCTCTCTACTGTACTCTACTGCTCTCTACTGCTCGGATTGCGGGCTACCTTATTTTGTATTAATATTACTGCACTGTCAGTTTTAGCTCAGCACCGAAGACAGGAGGATGTGCGTTATTTTTTCTTTAAAGGAAGTTTTACTTTAGACATTCTACCTCAGGTGCAGGACGTTTTAGACGTTCTACCTCAGGTGCAGGATGTTCAAAGGTAATTTACTAGGGTTTGGAAACTTCCCTTGATTCTTTATGTTAATGAAGGGAATGATTCCTGATGCTCTTCTTTGATCTTCTCAACAGGAAAGACTACTGGTAGGACTAGGTGGATTCATCCCTAGATGCAGCAATGGTGAAGCTTGATTTTCATTGCATGATTTGAAGCTGTCAAATTATTTGGTGTAGCTAACTACCTTATTTTGTCCTTTAGGTTCTGTGTTTTGGTCAGTTGCTGTTCCTGCTACTTTTTCAGAAACAGAACCAATAAATAATTTGACTTATTACATTTGTCTCTGTTTCACTTCAAATGCCAGCTAATGTGGGTCAGTGTCAGTATCCTTCATGGGAATATATTTGGTAAGCTTCTTGGTTGGTGTGCTGCCTCATAGCCTTTACATTAGTGGTCACCAGACTTTCCCTGTAGATCTTTGACTGACTTTCCCTGTCCCAAAAAATAATAGAAAATCAGACAAATAAATACACAAATAGCCTATGTTTTGCACGCCTCTCTCTCTCTCTCTAGCAAACTGTGTCGCAAATGCTGCATGAAAGTGACCAATCAGATAAGAGAATAGTACTGCTACGTGACTCGCAAAAAAAAAATTGACGACAGTTGGTGAAATAGCTAGCATGGCGGAAGCTCCACGGAAGAAACCCAAAATATATCATTTCCATCCAGAATGGGAAGAAGAATTTATTTTTTACCTTGGTGAACGACAAGTGTGTATGTATACTGTGCAACCAAACACAAGCACTGGCTAAAAGAGTAAATCTGGAGCGGCACCACAACACCAACCACCAGAAATTCAAAGACAGCTACCCGCCAAAGAGCACAATCCGTGCAAGGAAAGTTAACGAGCTGTAATCAGGGTTGAAGGTCCAGCAATCCCTTTTCACCAAACCTGCGAATCAAAATAAGGCTGCTAGTGAAGCGTCGTTTCGGGTAAGTTACCTTTTGGCTAAACACAAGAAGCCCTTTACAGATGGAGAATTAGTCAAGGAAGCAATAGCCATTACCGCGGAGACTGTTTTCAGTGACTTCAAAAACAAAGAAGAGATCAAAACCGCACTACGTGGTGTACCTCTGGGCCCTGCAACAGTGACAAGGAGGGTCGAGTCACTGTCAGAGGACGTGGACAGACAAGTATTAACGGATTTGGCACACTGTGAATATTTCTCTTTACAGTTCGATGAATCCGTGGATGTAATGGACACAGCTCAGCTTGTTGCATTTGTGAAAATGGTTTTCCAGGATTCTACAACAAAGGAGGATTTCCTCACTCTTTTGCACTTAAAGGAGAAAACGAGGGGTGTGGATATTTACAATGAGTTCAAAAAATATGTCGGTGAAAATGACACCCATTCATAAACTAGTGGCGATTACTACTCTACTGACGGGGCCCCAGCAATGCGCGGTGCGCGCAATGGATTTATTGGACTGTGCCGTAATGACCCTGATTTTCCCTCCGTCGTCAATTATCACTGTGTGATCCATCAGCAGGCCTTGGCTGGTAAGGTGTTGGACTTTTCCCATGTAATGACACTGGTGGTGAAACTAGTCAACTCGATTCGAGCGAAAGCGCTTCAGCACCGCTTATTCAAAGCGTTATTGGACGAGCTCGACGCTGCTTACGGAGACCTGCTTCTCCATGCTGATGTGCGGTGGTTGAGTCGCGGCAAAGTGCTGCAGCGATTTGTCGACTTGCTGCCCGAGATCAAGACGTTCCTGTCGACAAGGCAAGTGGTAGTAAATATGTTCATAGACAAAGGACTTAAATTGGTGTGGAAAGTCAGATCTTTACCTTTTCTTTTTACTGTTTTCCCCTGCTTTTATATTCATTCTATGCATGTATATGTTTTTATAGATGTTTTTATTCACTTTATGTTCTTATTCCTGTTGTAAAGCACTTTGAGCTGCATTTCTTGTATGAAAGGTGCTATATAAATAAAGCTTTACTAACTTACTTACAAGGAACGAGGAGCACAAGGAACTGTCAGACGATGCGTGGCTACTGGACCTGGGGTTCCTGACAGACATAACCGCAAAACTGAACGCACTCAACTACGAGCTGCAGGGAAAAGACCGACACCTTCCCCACATGATAAGCGCAGTAAATGGATTCAAGGCCAAGCTCGGTGTTTGGACCACACACCTAAAGAATGGGAGGCTGACACACTTTCCCAACCTGGAGAAAATGGCACAGGCCTTGGAAGACAATGATGCTTTTCACCCTGAGCAGTACTGTGCTCCCCTGGACAAACTGGCAACAGAGTTCAATCGGCGTTTTGGTGAGTTAAATGTCATGGGAGATATTGCTGCATTTGTCTCAAACCCATTTGTGCCCATTGATATAGAGCAGGTAGCAGCCAAATTCCAGCAAGTATTTACTTTGCCAAGTGGAGTTGACATGGAGATGGTTGATTTACAAAATGACATAGAGCTGAAAGCCAGGTCAAGGGACAGTGACTTTTGGGGACTTGTCAGCAGAGAGAAGTTTCCTCTTCTCACTGCATGTGCACTAAGAGTGAGTGCCTACTTTGGATCCACGTATCTCTGTGAAATGTCATTTTCACAGATGAAAATAATCAAATCAAAGTACAGGAGCCGCCTTACTGACAGACACCTCACAGACTGTCTCAGACTGGCAGTCAGTAGCTATGAGCCAAACTACAAAGCACTTGTAGACAGTATCCAGTCACAACCATCACACTGACTTGAGTGAGTAACATGACTGTTTCGATGTGAAAAGTAATGCTGCATAAGATGACTGCACTTAGCACTGACTGAGACACAAGTACACATTACAGTTCTACTTTATAAAATGCTATAATTGTAAATATGTTTGTCAATGTTAATAATATGAGAAAGTACAGTAGTACACATTAGTTTTACTTTTGTTTTGATGTGAAAAGTGATGCTGCATAAGATGACTGCACTTAGCATTGACTGAGAAAGTACACATTACAGTTCTACTTTATAAAATGCTAATTGTAAATATGTTTGTCAATGTTAATAAGTAAGAATAATAATTAAGTCAGTCAAGTGTCAAGAATGTCAATTTGTTAACGTTGGCTAACGTTACTATGAACAAAATGATTTTATCATACATTCCTCCATTCCATCATTCCATGCCTTTATTTTTTTGTGTTGTAATGAAATGACATAATCAAACTTTGAATTGAATTTCAGTTATGTACAATTCTTAAAGCAAGACAGCTGCCTGATATGCTTGATACAGTCTTTTTTTTGTTGTTGCATCAATTTTAATGTTGGACCAATGCATTGCATCTAATTAAAATACAGGCAAATAAACGTCATTAAGTTTAAAGTACTATCTTGGCTGTCTTTTTCTCTCAACGCTTCAATAGGTAGATCTTGCCTTCACCAAGGCCGAGGTCAGGGATCTTGGGCTTAAAAAGGTTGGTGACCACTGCTCTACATGCTCCATATTTGCCTCTGGTTTCATGAATGGCTAAAACTAGCACTTTTATGTAGTAAATATCACTTATCAAGGGTGAAGAGATGTGATTTAGCTTTTCTGGAGACCTTTCCATGTGGAAGGAAGACTCAAATCAGGAAATGCACTACATTTTGCATGTAATTGTGTATTTTGCATGTTAATTATATTACTATTGACCTAAAATGCACTACCTCAGTACTACATGTCCTTTTGTATGATGTGGCCCCTTATATAATGTGGTGTTCACTAATGACTTTGTCTGAAGTGAGTTGTATACTCTTGACTTCTCTTATTGTAGCTCATGGAGCAGGGCCTGTGTCTATGGGGCAGTGCTGCCCAGTAGAATGTGGTGGGAAAGTATCTCAGTGAGAATTGAACAAATGACTATGAACAACATGGTTGAAAGAGGATTCAGGCGTCTGCATCAAGAGAGGAGATTACATCTTTTTTAAACACACTAGACCTACCAAAAATAGGACAGTTACAGAATGATACTCTAACGGGAGACATTACGATAGAGGAGGTAGTGGAGGCAATAAACAGATAAAAAAATGGGAAATCACCGGGCAGCGACGGATACCCAGCAGAATGGTATAAGACATTCAAGGAAGAACTGTCTCCGTTGTTAGTTGACTCTTTTAATTGGACATTACAAAAAGGTAAACTACCACCAACATGGGCAGAAGCGATAATAACGGTCATACCTAAACCGGGAAAAGATAAGGAAATATGCGGGAATAATAGGCCGATCTCAATACTTAATTTGGACTATAGAATATATACATCTATTATCTCTAGACGACTGGACACCTTTACATTGGACTTGATTGACGAGGACCAAACAGGATTTGTGAGGGGGCGTCAGACACATGATAACATTAGGAGGACTTTGCACATCATAGATCAGGCAAACAAACAGAAAAGAGACACGATTCTGGTTAGCGTAGATGCCGAAAAGGCTTTTGATAGGGTTAATTGGAACTTCCTGTTAACAGTGTTAGAGAAATTTGGATTCAATGATAAATCAATACAGATTATTCGAACCCTATATCAAAAACCTACTGCTAGAATCAAAATAAATGGAAGCTTATCTAACAAATTCAATCTAGAGAGATCAACCAGACAAGGGTGCTGTTTGTCTCCCACCCTGTTCTCATATTATATTGAACCATTGGCCCAAGCCATACGTGAAAATAGTCGAATCCAAGGGGTGACAGTGGGCGGAGTAGAACATAAAGTGGGACTTTTCGCAGATGACGTCATAGCATTCCTTGAACGGCCGAGTGAATCGCTGCCTGAACTACTGGATCTTTTGAACTCATATGGACAGCTATCAGGATACAAGATAAATATGACTAAAACCCAGATACTCACCATTAATTACACTCCACCAAAGGAGATCAGGGAAAAATTCAATTTAAATTGGAATCTAAAGAAAATCAATTATTTAGGGATAGAAGTGACTAGACACTTATCAGGACTATATAGGGCAAATTATGATAAGATTAACCGAGAATTATTAAAAGACATACATCGTTGGTCCACCCTAACATTGGATTTTAGCTCTAAGATTGATTTAGTAAGAATGAATGTATTACCCAGACTTTTATATTTATTCCGGGCATTACCAATAGAGATACCACAAATACAATTCACATCATGGGACAGGATGATCTCTAGATTCATATGGGGGGGAAAGAGGCCTAGAGTGAGATTCAGAACTCTCCAACTAAAGAGGGAGAAGGGGGGCTTGAGTCTACCGAACCTGAAAGAATACTTCCACTCAGCCCAGTTGAAATATATAAATTGTTGGTGTAAACTGGATTATAGAGCAAAATGGAAAGAAATTGAAAAATCATTTGGTATGTGCCCGATACAGAGTGTCATAGGAGATAGGGAAACATTTAAGAAGGTTAGGAATCAAATGGATTCGATCACAAAATGTACCCTGGAAATATGGTTCAGAATACTCAAACACAACAAGGCGGAGAAGGATGCAAATTAATTTTGTATTTTTATTGAAATGGGTGGCTTTTGATAGCAATTTTAAACCAGCTGAGCACGATGGGGGTTTCAGACAGTGGTCGGATAAAGGCATTACGGCTTGGTGCACACTGGTAGATAAGGGAAAGGTAGTGAGTTTCCAGGACTTGAAAACTACATACGGCCTGGATTGGAGGGAATTCTACAAATATCTTCAGATGCGGGATTACTTTGGGAAACGGATTGGACAGGAACTCTCCCTAAAAGTGAATGAGGTGGTACAAGTTATGATTGATGCATATAAAGGGACGCAGGTCAGGGCTATTTCTACATTGTAGAAGGCATTGATGAGTGGCAAAAACACAACAGGGTATATAAAAGAAAAATGGGGAACAGAATTTGATATAGAAATATCTGAAGATGATTGGGATAATATGTGGGAAAAACATCAGACCTCAACCTGCTCACAAGCATGGAGAGAGTTTTCCTGGAAAAATCTGATACGTTTTTTTATCACGCCCAAAATAGCAAATAACTATTCGGATACAAGGAAGTCATGTTGGAGGAATTGTGGGGTATCTGAGGCTAACCATGCCCATATATTCTGGAATTGCCACAAAATAATAGGGTTTTGGGAAATGATACATGGGATAACACAAGAAATTCTGGGTTACAAATTTCCTATGAATCACAAGCTACTCTATATGTGTAATTACACAGAAAATGAGATACAGGTTGGGGACTCTTATCTATTCAAGATACTCATGGTCGCTGGGAAAAAGGCTATCACAAGGAAATGGGGTACGGAAGACATACCTACTCAGGCCCAATGGGTAGACACAGTGGGGGAAATCCATGTTATGGAAAGACTGACGACTCACAGACTACGACTTTTAGGACCACAGATGGACAACAAATGGATGAAGTGGACTCTATGGCAATTGACACAGACTTGAGACATGACAGCAGTAGCTTTTTCTTTTCCTTTTAATGTTTTTCTTTTGTTGTTTTTGTTGTTGTTGAATTGTTGTATTATTGTTCTTATTGTTGAATAAAAAGAAAATTGCTAAAAAAAAGAATGAGGATTCAGGCATAATATATTAAAGTGTGTAGCTTACTGCCTATATCTTACTAAAAAGTAGTCTAAATAGTTGGTAGTATGTAGTAGATACTTTTAGCAAACAGGCAGTATTCTAAATGTCAAGAAACAATCCTAAATGTTTTGTATCTGTTGTGTGTGTGTAGATTCATGAATATAACTTTATAACTCTTTCATATAAATGAAAATGAGTGTTGACAACAATATACTGTATCAGATTTCTTTGGCTCAAAGACATTTTAACTAATAAACACTGGGCAGTGTTAGGTTTAGGACAAGGCCCAGCAGGGGTGTATTCCATAAATGTCGCTAAAGGACAATCCAGGTTTATTTTTTATAAATCTGGCAAAATGTATCAAAAATATACCTGGATTTCCTTTAGTGATGTTGATGGAATACCCCCCAGGTGTGCACTATACAGGAAATGGAGCAAGTCTTCTCCAGTCATTGGTAGAGTTGAGTGAGGATTAGGAGAACATTGAAAAATGCATTTTATTTTCAGTGTTCATTGTTGTACAAAAGGCAGAGATCAGAAAATCAGCCACACCTGAGCATAATTGGTTAGCCTATAGCTAACAGGTGCAGCTAATTAGCCAGTCATGGCTCATTGGGGTTGGAGATCCTTTATAAGCATGAGAAAAAGTTTGTCAGATATAGCAGGAGTTCTATTCTGACAGAGCCTTTGTTAATCCAATGGTAGTGCTGGCTGCCAGTAGGCGTTTGATTAACAGAATGGCAGTGACTTTTGTAGTTTTGTTGAGGTAAGTTTTTAAATTCAAGATGGTTGAGATTCTCTGAACTTGGAAATGTATGTGGTGTGTTGTTTAATTGTGAATGTGTTCCAGGGCCTCTTGGGTTTTTTGCCTGCTGATTGGAGGAATAGGCTGTTTTCCTGCACCAAAAGGTAGGTGTTGGTTCAAGTCAATCTAATTTGGTGAGGACCTGAACTTTGATGGTCAAACAGATTTGAGCATTTTAGTTTCCATTGTTCTTCAACATCTGTGTTCCCTCAGGTGACAGCTCTGGAAATATGAATACAGGCAGCATCAGTGACCCCTCAGGCTCGGTGCCGATTGCTTCCATCGACTCGCGTACAAGCTTCCAGCAAGGCAGGAGAGGCCTCTACCGAAACCGCTACGTCCCTGGTGATGCCCAAATGGTTGGGCAACCAGCCCTGATGGCGCCGCGAGTCCATATGGTGCACCAAAGCTCTCAGGGCAGCTTCACTGATGTCTCAGGCCTGGCTCCAATCTCTTCCGTCAACTCCCGTTCTACCTTCCAGAGAGCCAGAAAAACCTTCTACCAAAACCGCTACACTCCTGGTGGGACACAGGGGTCTAGCGGTTCATTTGGACAACAGCAAATCCAAATGGTGCCACACAGCTCTCAGGGAAGCCTCGGTGACGTCTCAGGACTGGCTCCAACGTCTTCCATCAACTCTCGTTCAAGCTTCCAGCAAGGCAGAAAAGGCCTCTACCAAAACCTCTACGTCCCTGGAGAAGTCCAGCCTCAGTCTGGCAGCCATGATGCCACAGGTGGAAGTTTTACTTTAGACATTCTACCTCAGGTGCAGGACGTTTTAGACGTTCTACCTCAGGTGCAGGATTTTGAAAGGTAATTTACTAGGGTTTGGAAACTTCCCTTGATTCTTCATGTTAATGGAGTGATTCCTGATGCTCTTCTTTGATCTTCTCAACAGGAAAGACCACTGGTAGGACTAGGTGGATTCATCCCTAGATGCAGCAATGGTGAAGCTTGATTTTCATTGCATGATTTGAAGTTGTCAGATGATGACAGGACTTGATGTCGCTAACTACCTTATTTTGTCCTTTAGGTTCTGTGTTGGGTGGTCAGTTGAATGAATGAAATGAAACAACGAAATTTAGGAGGGGTGGCTCCCCCGGTGCTAGGAAAGAAAAAAAAACTAAAAAAACACAAGAAGGGAAGGAGCTGGTTTACATAAATAAAGGCTATGTACACTATCCACTATACTATACTGTACAGATAGACGACTAGGGTTGTCATATTGCACATAGTGTTATTGCACATTCATTTGAAGTGTCGCAGTTTGCAGGCTAGAAATGTACATATTTGTGCCTCAGCACTACACCTGATTTTTTTTCCAGTCCAGCAGCTGCCATCAATCCGTCCAGACTGTCCAGACTGTTCAGGGCCTGGATGGCCCTGGGGTAGAGGCTGTTCTTCAGTCTGTTTGTCCTTGCGGCCATGGTCCTGTACCGCCTTTTCGAGGGCAGCTGGGTAAAGTGTACGTACCCAGGGTGGGTTGGGTCTCTGGAGATCTTGGAGGCCTTCCTGAGACAGCGTGTGTTGTACAGCTCTTCCAGAGAGGGGAGGGGGGCGCCGGTGATCTTCTGGGCTGTTCTCACGACTCTCTGTAGCGCATTTCTCTCCGCGGTTGTGCAGCTGGAGAACCAGTTGCAGATGCCGTAGGTGAGGATGCTCTCCACTGCGCCGCGGTAGAAGGCCACCAGTATCTCCTGCTTGTTGTGTTCCTTCCTGAGGACTCTCAGGATGTAGAGCCGCTGTTGTGCCTTCTTGATGGTGGCTGTTGTGTTGTTCTTCCAGGACAGGTCATCCTGTATGTGCACCCCCAGGAATCGGAGGGAGACTCTCCACGCTCTCTCCGTCGATGAGCAGGGGCTGGATCTCTGACTTTTTCCTCCTGAAGTCCACGATGATTTCCTGGGTCTTTGACTTGTTCAGCAGCAGGTTGTTAACCTTGCACAGCTTGCTCATTTGCTCTACCTCATCCCTGTACGCAGTGGAGCCCCTAGACTTTTGGGGGCCCTAAGCAAACAACATCATGGAGGCCCCTGGTAAGGGTCTTAGGCGGGTGACGATGTGGACATTTTTAAATTTATTTATTTCCCTGACACTAAAATATAATACGGTTTTACGAAGTTCGCGCATGTGCGCGCGCTCGTGTGTGTGGAAGTAAAAAAACAGTCTGAAACAAAGGAATTCATTATAAATGTCATAATGTATTAATTAACAGTCACACACACGTCCGAGTATTTGATCAACAAAGGAGCCATATGTAGTAACATCAAATTGGAGCAATATAAATAATGAAATATCAACTCACAATGGTGCTTATTAGAACTCTTAACACACTTACTGTCACGCCCTCTAACTCTAGGTAGTGGGCAGTGCCTCTCTCTCTCTCTTTCCCTCTCTCTCTCTCCCTCTAATTGGCAGGAGTGGCTTCAGGTGTGTGTTTTGTCCGGCTGTTCACTATTACCTCATCGTTAGCCCTGCATAAAGACCCGTTCCAGCCTTCACTTCTCTGCCAGATCGTAGCTTCAGCTTACCGTAAAGATACGCTTCCAGCTCCCCTACCTATTTACTACCCTGCCTGTACCTGCCTCCTACTTACCCCTGGTTTGCCTTTACCCCCCAGTACCCCTGCCTGCCCTACCTGCCCTCTTGCCTGCCTGCCCTACCTGCCCTCCTCCTACCTGCCTGCCTGCCCTACCTGCCCTCCTGCCTGCCTGTCCTACCTGCCCTCTTGCCTGCCTGCCCTACCGGCATGACCCCTGCCTGCCTAACGACTACTCTTCCTGCCTAAGCCCCTGCCTGCCTGCCGACTACCCCCTCCTGCCTAACCCCCCTGCCTGCCGACAACCCCTCCTGCCTATACCCCCTGCCTGACCCCCTCTTGCCCTACGACCATTCTCTGCCTACTCCCTAAAATAAATCATACTTTATTTTACTTTAACCTGTCTCTGTCTGTGTCTGCGCTTGGGTTCCCTATCTGACCGTAACACTTACATTCTGAAACTGCTGGTGTTTTCACATTCTGAAACAGCAACATTAATATGTAATATCAAACAGAGCAAGAACAACAAATAAATCAATCAATAAACAAGTATATTCTGAAACCGCTGGTGTTCTTATTTACATTTTACATGACTCCACTGGGTCTGTCTGTCTGTCTGCCTGCCTGCTTGCCTGCCTGCTTGTCTGTCTGTCTGTCTGCCTGCCTAAGACATCTTACTTATTTTGCACTCTGCATCTTATTTACATTTTTGCACTCTGCAGCTTCTATCCACTTACCACTATCCTGGTGTCGTTTTTCATTGTCTTCTCGTTTCTTTTTTCTTTTTTGGTGACCAGAAATGTGCGATCGATTCATGATTGCTGCTGACAGTTGAGAGGCAGCTAGAAGGGGGCGGGGCTAGAAGTCAATTTCAAGCTAGAAGGGGGCGGGGCCCCACTAGGGGGGTTTTGGGGCAGCGGCGTGGATACTGCCAATAGTGGTTACGGATAGATATGGATGTCCGTGGTGTTATAGATCATATAATAACGCCGTAATTGCAGGGAATACTTTACCAAACTAGCTATTTCACAATGAAAAGTAGTTAAACTCTTAACTACCCTCATATTGTTTAGCTTGTCAAACTAAAACTGTCCTTGGATGAATGTATGCGCAGCGCGAGCGCAGCGCGAGCAGACTCAGAGCGACTGAACGCTGAATGCCATGATTTCCATTGAAAATACATTCATCCAAGGACAGTTTTAGTTTGATAAAAAGGCCCTTTTTGTTTGGTGGCCCCAAGCAATTGCCTTGGTTGCCTCTATGGACGGGGCGCCTCTGCGATACAATACATACAAATCTTACTTACTCCTCTTACTGTAGGCTATTGTCTTTATATAATGTGTGCATATAATGCACTTTGAATTGCCCTTGTCGTATGAAATGTGCTATACAAATAAACTTGCCTTGCCTAAACCCTTTTGGAAGGTTTTGTTTATGTCCAGGTTTCACACATCTCTGTAGTTACATGTTCAGTGAGTCTAGTTGCTGGTGACCGCTAGGACCATAGGCAGATGCCTTGTTGGTAAGTAATTTGTTCAAAGCAAAAAAACAAATAAAGTGTGTGTTTACCCCCTCAAATAAATTAACTTAGCCCCAGTCAGATCCATATTTAGAGGTAAGTTACCTCAGGTAACTTTAGCTAGCAAGCTAGTTTAGAGTTAGTGGTCATGTTTATCTAGCTAGTTACTAAGCGTCCTTATTACATTTATTTTGAACTTATATTCTCAATTGACTTTCACATTGATCTAATTACAGTTTTTCCCAATTGCTAAAACACAAAAGCCAATTCTCTAAACCAAATGACCAGTTCTCTAAACACATTTAATAAAACTAGCTCCCATTTGCCAAAACCATAAACACATTTCACATGAAGACACAATTCACAAAACACAATCCTCCTTTTCTCATAAGTCTAAACACATTTTGTCTTGCTAAAACACAAGTTACAAAAAACTCTGCTCAAATTCTCAAATTAAAGCTCATGTGATGCAAAATGCTTGCCACAGTCAGCAAAATTTGAACACAATGAACACACCTAGCTTCATTCATTTAACATAACGACTCAAAATTTAAGACACTTGTTGCAAATGATTGTGGTGTGTGTGTGTGGGTGTGTGTGTGTGTGTGTGTGTGTGTGTGTGTGTGTGTGTGTGTGTGTGTGTGGTATAGTTCCATAAATAAATTAAAAAAACATCACACCCTGAACATTGTTTTCAGTGAGTATTGTTGTGTGTAATGGATCCTCTGTAGTGTTTGCATTGAGTTGTGATACAGTACAGTAGTGTACATGTTACGGTACATGTGGGAATACAGTACATGTGGGAAAACTAGGGTTAGGGTTAGGTGCTAGGGTGCTAGGGTTAAGGTTAGGGGTAGGGTTAGGGTTAGGGTTAAGGTTAGGGTTAGACATGCCAGCATGTACCAAGTCACCCTAGCACCTAACCCTAACCCTAGTTTTCCCACATGTACCGTATTCCCACATGTACCGTAACATACATACTGTATTTTCTGTAGATTTACATATTGTTCATATGAAACACACACACACATCTATGAATGCCCAATACTCTACAGTGATATATTCTGAGAACAGATACTGTAAGGTTTCTAAAAATGTGCTTTGGCAGTTGTGAAAAAGAACATTCTCACACACTGAACATTGTGTTTTCAGTTGTTTTGTTGTATTCTGTAATGATGCATATAGTGTTTACATTTTTGCAGGCTTTGAGCAGATGTTTTGGTGTGAAAGTTTGAGTTTTGAAGAGAGAAGGTGTGGTTTTGCTTATGTAGCTTTAGAAAAGTGTGTTGTGTTTAGAGTTTTGGGAAAATGGAGGGAAGTTTTGTGAAATGTGTTTTAGCAATTGAGAAAAACTGTATAATCAAAGCTGTAAAGAAAATACAGGTGATGAACAAGAATAGAAATGAAAGAACCAAACTAAGATTGTTTTCGCCAATAGCTATGAAATACATCTCTTAAAAATGTCTGCAAATGCTGAATCACAAAACACGGACGGAATGTACACTATTTTCACTGTCACTGTCGAAATACAGTATTATGTCTGAAAAATCTCAAATAATTCTGAAATAACACTGGCTACAATTGTGTGTGCATGGGTATGCCTGTCTACACAACACATGACGCACAGAATGTGACAGTGTGTGTACCTCAAATGTACTTTTTGAAGTTGCTGCATACTTTCTGTACAGAGCAAGAACATTAAGAAATGGTCACATCTAATGTCTTCCCTGGCAATGCATCTAGTCTATTTCATTTCATTGTATATATTCTGCTAATATTTTCTAGACATGTCAATATGATTACTGCAAATAGTGAAAATACCACCGCTCATCCGTCATCAGACTTTGCTGATGTTCTGGAACTGAAGAGTGTCAATAGAGTGCAAAATAACAGTCACTCAAACACTGTGCAAAAAAACGGTTTATTGTGAGCTTTCTGTCATATATGATAGGAATATGATTACTGCAAAAATGCACCAAATCATTTTGTTTTGAACGTGTTCTTCACCGTTTTGAACACAGTATGTTAACAATGAAAACATGTCAACTTTGTCGCTTTTACCACGTCACGCGCGGTATCAACCAATGAAAATGCGTGGGGCATCAACCAATGAAAATGCGTGGGGCGAGGACAACATGCAAGACACGCCCCTATATTTGCATATATTACTGATAATCGGGGAAAGAATGAAAGCTTGAATGTGGAAAAGAAAGAATGAATGTGGAAAAGAATGTGGAAAACAATGTGGAAAAGAAAGAATGAATGTGGAAAACAATGTGGAAAAGAAAGAATGAATGTGGAAAACAATGTGGAAAAGAAAGAATGAATGTGGAAAACAATGTGGAAAAGAAAGAATGAATGTGGAAAAGAAAGAATAAATGTGGAAAAGAATAAATACATATAGAAATGTATTGCGGTATACTGTGTGTATTTGTATGTGTATTTGTTCATACATTCATTTATGTGTCTATATATTTATTGTTAATTTTGGCGGACTTGGTCCTCCATAGGATACAGGCTCCACCTGCAATGTCATGGGCCGCAAGATTAAAGAGAAGCTGTCACCCAGAGCGGCGCTAGGCCCGAGCGCAGCCAAGTTAAAGTTATACTCTGGGGAAATCATGCCATCACTGGGGAAATTCCACACTGAATGTGTCATCCGGGGAGAAAAGCACAACCTCACATTTGAAATAGTCGACACAGAGCAAAAGCCTCTTCTCGGGGGGGGGCACATGCGAACGTCTGGGCCTCGTATCCTTCACCGTTCCAGATGAACTCCACACAGTTGATGCAAGCCAATCTGTGCCCCTCACCAAAGATCAGCTGCTGAGAGACTATCATGACGTCTTCAATGACCCAATCGAGTCAGTCCCGGGCGAGATACACTTCGAGCTGGATCCTGATGTGACGCCGGTGCAGTGCGCGCCGAGGAATGTTCCAGTGGCTCTGAAGGCGAGAGTCAAGGAGGAACTTGACAGACATGTCAAGGTCGGCAACATTGCGCCGGTGACTGAGCCGACAGCATGGATAAGTAACATGGTGACTGTCGCAAAGCCAGAGAAAATAAGAATCTGTATCGATCCAAAGCCTCTCAACCGAGCGCTGCTGAGGTCTCACTACCATATGCCTACGCTGGAAGATGTGTTGTACAAGTTGCCCAAGGCTCGCCTCTTCACGTTGGCAGACGCTCGTGTTGCCTTTTTACAGTGCAAGCTTGACGACGCGAGCAGCCGTCTGACGACCTTCTGGACACCGTGGGGTCGGATGAGATGGCTCAAGCTCCCTTTCGGAGTCTCAGTAGCGCCTGAGATCTACCAGCGCAAGCAACACGAGCTGCTATCGGGCCTGGCCGGCATCGAACCGATCGCGGATGACATCCTGGTGGTCGGGTGTGGCGATACGGATGCCGAGGCCGAACTGGACCATGACAGAAACTTGAGTGCTCTCATGGAACGATGCAGAGCAGTGGGACTCAGGCTGAGTGAACGCAAGCTACAGTTCAAGCTCAAAGCCGTACACTTCCACGGCCACATTCTGTCCTCGGAGGGACTGAAAATCGACCCAGAGAAGACACGGGCCGTGCTGGAAATGCCGACACCCACCGACGTGAAAGCAGTGCAGCGCTTTATTGGGTTCGTGACGTACCTTGCAAAGTTTCTGCCAAAGCTCTCGGAGGTCTGTGAGCCGCTCCGCAGGCTCTTGGATAAGGACGTCATGTGGCACTGGTTGCCCAAACACGAAGATGCAGTGTGCGGAGTGAAGCGTATGGTCACCTGCACGCCCGTCCTCAAGTACTATGATATCACAAAGCCTGTCACGGTCCAGAGCGACGCCAGCATGACCGGGCTGGGGGGCTGTTTGTTACAATGGGGACAGCCGGTGGCTTTTGCATCGAGGGCACTAACGCCGACAGAGCAAAACTACGCTCAGATTGAGAAGGAGTGTTTGAGCATAGTCTTTGCCTGCCAGAGATTCCACCAGTACCTGTATGGCAGGGAGGCTATCACTGCAGAAACAGACCACAAGCCGCTTATCACAATATTCAAGAAGCCCCTCCTGAGCGCACCGAAACGTCTCCAAGGCATGTTGCTGCAGCTGCAAAGCTACAATCTGGATGTTGTGTACAAGCCGGGCCCCGAGATGTATGTCAGCGACACTCTGAGCAGGGCCACGCCCCCGTGCCGTGGGTCTGACACCCCGTACGTGCAGCATGCTGTGTGCGCCGTGAACAGCACCCAGGCCGGGTATTCACAGCTGGACCAGGCGCAGCACCTGGACGTTACGGCTTTCAGATTCCACCAGATTGTGCCGCACACAGAGACGGATGATGTGCTTCAGGAGCTGGCATCTGTGATCCTCAGTGGCTGGCCAGACTTTAAAGAGGACACTCCGCTGGCAGTGCGGGAATACTGGCCCTTCAGAGACCAGGTGAATGTTCAAGACGGAGCGTTGTACAGGGGACAGTGCGTCGTCATACCAAAAGCCATGAGATCTGAGCTGCTCAAACGCATACACGCTAGCCACATTGGTGGGGAGGCGTGTTACAGACGGGCCAGGGATACGCTCTTCTGGCCGAACATGAGAGCGGAGATAAAGGACTTTGTGGCGAACTGCTCCACATGCAATGAGTACGCACGGGTCCAGCAGAAGGAACCGATGATGTCGCATGACATACCGGTGCGCCCGTGGCAGGCAGTGAGTATGGACGTCTACTCATATGCGGGCAAGGACTTTCTCGTCATTGTGGACCAGTATTCGGATTTCTGGGAAATCGACCAGCTGCCAGATCTGTCTGCTGACACGCTCATCACGCGCTGCAAAGCTCAATTTGCACGTTATGGGCAGTCAGAGAGGGTGGTCTCGGACAACGGCCCACAGTTTGCATGCGAACGGTTCAGGAAGTTTGCAGCGAGCTGGGGGTTTGCCCATGTCACATCCTCACCCCGACATCCTCGATCCAACGGCAAGGCTGAGTCGGCCGTTAAGATTGTCAAGTCACTCTGCAAGCGGGCGAAATAGGATGGCACGGATGCGTGGATGGCCATCCTTCACTGGCGCAACACACCCACAGAGGGGTTGGACAGCAGCCCGGCCCAGCGCTTAATGGCACGCAGGCTCAAAACTTCACTGCCCGTCGCGGACAGCCTGCTTCTACCACGTGTGGTGGACGGAGTGGCAGAGAAGCTGCGGTGGAAACGGCGGGTCGCCAAGTCATTCTATGACATGTCTGCCAGAGACCTTCCAGAGCTGGATGTTGGAGATCACATTAGGATGAGGCCTCTGCCAGGTGATCGCACAGGGCGGTGGCGACGAGGCCAGTGCCTCCAGAGAGTCGCTCCCCGCTCGTTCGTGGTGGATGTGGACGGCACACTGTACAGACGCAACCGAGTGGATCTGCGTGTTGCAGAGCGCTCAGCTTAAGCGCAACAGACAGACATTCAGGAAGTTTGCAGCGAGCTGGGGGTTTGCCCATGTCACATCCTCACCCCGACATCCTCGATCCAACGGCAAGGCTGAGTCGGCCGTTAAGATTGTCAAGTCACTCTGCAAGCGGGCGAAATTGGATGGCACGGATGCGTGGATGGCCATCCTTCACTGGCGCAACACACCCACAGAGGGGTTGGACAGCAGCCCGGCCCAGCGCTTAATGGCACGCAGGCTCAAAACTTCACTGCCCGTCGCGGACAGCCTGCTTCTACCACGTGTGGTGGACGGAGTGGCAGAGAAGCTGCGGTGGAAACGGCGGGTCGCCAAGTCATTCTATGACATGTCTGCCAGAGACCTTCCAGAGCTGGATGTTGGAGATCACATTAGGATGAGGCCTCTGCCAGGTGATCGCACAGGGCGGTGGCGACGAGGCCAGTGCCTCCAGAGAGTCGCTCCCCGCTCGTTCGTGGTGGATGTGGACGGCACACTGTACAGACGCAACCGAGTGGATCTGCGTGTTGCAGAGCGCTCAGCTTAAGCGCAACAGACAGACATTCTACGGCCTGAGCGGAGCAGTCCTGACCAGACCCAGGTCGCTGGGGAGACTGCCTCAGCCGAGACACGGATTGTCTCAAGTCGGGGGGAGACAGGCTGCGAGGTACATCCTCGTACACCAAGGGCACCGGCGACACCGGGGGGTCCTGCCACGGCAGGCCAGGGTGTCTACTCACGGAGTGGTCGCCTGTCACGGCCGCCACAACGACTGGACTTATGACTTTGAAAAAAAAGAAGAAAAAAAAAAGGAAGGGGTGAGTAAAGGGACAGCTCTTCTCGGACTGTTTTGACTTTGCCTCAGACGGCTGTACTGGACTGTTGTTCTTTGTTCAGAAAAAAAAAGAAAGAAAAAAAAAGGGAAATGTAATGCTATTGTTAATGTTTGGGATTGTTATTGTCAATGGAATTGCAGACGGAGATGCAAGCATGTCATTTGCAAACAGCTAAAAGAAAGGAGATGTTACATATAGGCATATGTGTGGTGGCCTGGGAAAACCCGTCGGATGTCGCTGGCGTTCGTTTGTGGCAAAGAGCAAAAATAGATGGAAATGTCCTATTTCGGCGATTTTGATATGATGTGGTAATCTAGTACTTTGAACTCCATACTACATTATGGTGAATAAACATTTTAAGAAAACAAAAGAGAAAGTACTTATTTTTATGTTTTTGTGGTGGGTAGTTTGCTAGCGAAACAACGTCACGTTGAACGTGTCTCATTCTCAGTTAAGCAACGCACGCACACATGAGCGAAAGGAGAGACGATACTTCCACCTGTGTTATTGCCAGTTTACTGATGCTCACAATAAGCATAAAGTAATACAATCTTAACTAGAAGACACACAAATGGATCTGTCCCTCGCATACCGACGAGGAGAGCAGACTAACACCGCATCACAAGCAGACAAACGAGACCGGCCGATCTGCATAGGCTCCTCCCCCGACCCGGAGGAGAAAGGAGTCGGGGGCAGCATGGGGGCAGCATTTCTCACCTTTCACTTTTTTTGACATGATACATTAAAATGCTCATAACTTTTTAAAATAAAGGGCTATCTCAGTCATTCAACCAGTTATGAATAGCTGAGAACTTCTAATTTATGGAAATATTAAAAAATGATCATGTCAAAATGCCACCATGTGAAGGGTTTTCCCAGGCCACCACACATATGTTAGTAGCCTGTGTTACAGGGACACCTAGGGGTGACCTGATAATGTTGCATGTAAGACCCGGATGTTGTATGTGGGCGTGCACGGGAGGAACCGCAGTTTAATAAAAGTCATACTGAAACAGTTTTGGGTCGCTCCACCGCCCAAAAATCTCACTCCAAACTTTTGGTGAAACTTGGCAGCCCTGCAGATTCACCCAAGATGGCCGCCAGCCTAACAACACAACCAGACTCACCTAAGATGGCCGCCAGCCTTACAACACAACCAGACTCACATAAGATGGCCGCCAGCCTTACAAAACAACCAGACTCACCTAAGATGGCCGCCAGCCTTACAACACAACCAGACTCACTCAAGATGGCCGCCAGCCTAACAACACAACCAGCCTCACCTAAGATGGCCGCCAGCCTGACAACACAACCAGACTCACCTAAGATGGCCGCCAGCCTAACAACACAACCAGACTCACCTAAGATGGCCGCCAGCCTTACAAACACTCTCCAAGTATATCCAGCTGCGGACATCACGCCTGTAACCCGGAAGCTTGATGGACCATATTTGGTTGGAGTGGTTGGAGCGCATACCGCGCCTGCATATTTGCATATTGCACCTGCATATTTGCATAGACGACGTCATCGCCTTACGACGGTATGTTTTTTTCAAATCATTTATGCAAGAAATGTTTATACTAAGGATAGTTGATTGTTGAAGTGACTGGATGAAAAGGTAATGTTGTGGCTTATATGCCTTGTTGTGATTTTAATAGATAGCTGGAACTCAGCCATATAATAATAATAATAATTCATTACATTTATATAGCGCTTTTCCGAGGCTCAAAGACGAAGAATATGTTTTACGTACCATTTTCTAGCATTGACTAATTTTAGATGCACTTGAATTCTACAGGGAAGAGGTTTTCATTGCTGACCTTCATGTAACCGCAACGTATGGAGGACCAAGTCCGCCAAAATTAACAATAAATATATAGACACATAAATGAATGTATGAACAAATACACATACAAATACACACAGTATACCGCAATACATTTCTATATGTATTTATTCTTTTCCACATTTATTCTTTCTTTTCCACATTCATTCTTTCTTTTCCACATTGTTTTCCACATTTATTCTTTCTTTTCCACATTGTTTTCCACATTCATTCTTTCTTTTCCACATTCATTCTTTCTTTTCCACATTCATTCTTTCTTTTCCACATTCATTCTTTCATTCTTTCTTTTCCACATTCATTCTTTCTTTTCCACATTCATTCTTTCTTTTCCACATTCATTCTTTCTTTTCCACTTTATCAGTAATGTATGCAAATATATGTGGGCGTATCTTGCATGTTGTCCACGCCCCTACACATTTTCATTGGTTGATACCACGCGTGACGTATGAAAGCAGCGACACTGTTATTACCACAGACGGGTAAGAGAGTCTATAGCCCCGTTCTCTCACAGCGTCTTTCTCCCTATAATTTCCATGGAATCCCAAACTATGTCTATGACATCCCAAGCTATTCCCGTGTTGTCCCCTTTCACACATGTCGGCAATGAAGAGCATGAAGTGAGACGCGTACTGAAGGCGGTGGACCCCAGGAAAGCCTCGGGGCCGGATGGCGTCCTGGGACGGGTGCTGAGAGACTGCGCCGACCAGCTGGCCGGGGTTTTCACCAACATCTTTAACACTGGAGGCGCGACGTTTTTTTACCTACTAAAGCGCGACGAGGTGTTGAATCACACGACCACTGTTCACAACGGGGGAGTGTGTACTGACCCACAAAAATCGCTGGATGGCGATGTCACGCAAGAAGCGTGAACACGCAACAGAAACACACCGCGGGGGAAACCCGATCTCTTTGTTAATTGATCGGAGAGCCATCAACCCCTCCCCCCACTGCCCGCAGCGCAGAGAGCATGTCTTATCGCTGGAACGAGACTGACTGATACACACCACACCTCTGCCATCATACATCGGTCCCACATGTATTTATTTACCATCATATTTTTCAATATAAAACGGTATGATATGGTAGCCTACATTGCAGTCGTCCCGCAGTTCTAGTAGATCGCCGACATCATGTTATTTGATGTACACATTTCACGGCAAGAGAATTCCGATTTGTGGCAAACACCCAACAATTGTTCGTTCACTAAACATTATAACATGAACACAGTTATAGCACCAGTTCCTAGCACCTAGTTTCCTAGCATCAGGGGAGCCCCCCCTCCCAAATTTCGTTGTTTGGTACCTGTACTATATCAATGACAAATAAAGACCATTCATTCATTCATTCAAACAATGACAGTTACAGTCTCGCTCAAACTGTAGCGAGATTAGGAGACTACTAATTGAGAAAAAGAAAATAAAATACATGAAAGAAAGGAGAGAAAGAGTACAGAATGATAAATCATTCAGAATGTTATTGGTTTTAATATTTCACAATCTGCCAGAATAAGCACGCTCCCTCGCACGCCCAGCCCATCATTTTTGATGCCGCTAATGTGTGTAATGAAAAGTGTGACAATGTTGAAAGACATGATGTCATAATCAAAATATAAAACCTGGTTGGATAAAATAAGATTCTGTTGTGATTGTGTTGACATTGTTGTGATGTCAAAAGAGATCCTGGTTATGTAATGTGTAAAGTGGAGAGGAGATTGATCGGAACTGCGGGAGTTTTCATTACTAACGAATGATGGTTGATTATTATTATACAAAAATAATAGTAATAAATATTGCAATATTGTGTTATCATAGTTATGAGCTTCACAGTAAAGTCTGTTTATTTGTCGTGAACTTCACGCCGGCCGTGCCCGTAACATCAGCAGACAATCGACTGCTGTAAGCTTGTAAGCGTTGAAACCTGCTTGGCAGCTTTGAAACCCGCTTGGCTCGCTCATGAATTGGCAGCTATTGTTGGCTGATGGGAAACGATCAATAAGATTACCCTCCCCCGTGCATCAAGTGACAAACATGTGATGCGTTTTATATTATATTCTTTGAACAACAGAACGGGACAGGCGCGAGAAACTGCCACATATCATCCCAGTCCCTCCATCCCACGTATTTTTCATATTTTTCAATATATGTTAATTGTCTGAACGAACATTTATTTCGCCATATTACGTGACTTATTACCTTCGTTTTTTGTGAACGGGACGATCAGAAAGAGTGCCAAAATCAACTATCCAAATATGAATCTGCGTATATCTATGTACAACCTTGTTGTAGCCTATTATTATCATGGTCGACATGAGAATTGTTGGCTACTTCATATCACAACTGAACATTCATATCAGAATCAGAATCAGAATCAGAATCAGAAGACTTTTATTGCCATGACATGTAAACATGTTAGGAATTTGGTTTGGAACAATGGAGCACGGTTTACAGCAGGACAGGTGCAAGACAGGACAAGACAGTGCAAACCAACATCAAAGTGCAAGAGTCATAATTAATATAAATATAAAGTGCAGAGATCAAGTGTTCAAGTGTTCATATCCAGACAGTCCAAAGCTCTCTGGGTGGGGGTGGAGGGAGGGTAGATAGATATATATAGCCTATAGCATTATTTGAAAATTGACAGCGCTGTACAGGCATAATCATCGCCGACATCATTTTATTTGATGTACACATTTCACGGCAAGAGACAGTTTATTCACCCAACAATTGTTTGTTCACTGCAAAACATTAACACAGTGAGGATTCAAACAAACAAAATAATGAATACACTCTGCAATTGGCTACTACTACAACGTGGTCTACAGTGATATACAAAAAAGACATTATATACAATATTATAAATATCCGTTTGTTATATAATATTTGTTGATGAACTACTTTGCTGTGGTACCTATGTAATACCACACAGCTTGATAGGTACATACTGTGCAGTGTATCATTCATAACTGTACATAGGCTACACATATCATAATATCTTATCACTATTGCATGGAACTTGGGTGAAAAAAAACCCTCAGCTCCAACAAATCTGAAGGGATTGGGAGACATACTGTACAGTTTATCATTTTCATAACTGTCTGTACATATACATATTTTATGTATCACTATTGCTATATATAGCCTATATATAAACACATTATGTTACAAATATCAGTCTTATCCACTGTATCTAATTCAGCACTGAAGCCTGAAGGTTGAGCACAGTGTGTGCCCCCTTGCTACCTCTGCTGATATAAAAGAGAATTGCAGCCTTGGAGAAAAAGATGGCAGCCGAATCCCAAGGCAAATACACAGACACACACAGAAATACTGCAAAATCGCTTTATACTAACTCGATTTTGAAAATGTAAAGATGCTGGGTTGTAGAACGCACATATCTAGGAAAAGTCATGAAAGGAGGGTCCTGAAATTTGATCGAGTGCAAAGGTAGATTTTTTTTTGTACTCACTGGTGCTGTTTAACACCTCACGGCTGATTAAGTGTTAACCAGTCCCTGTCCCAGGCCACCGTCCCACCCTGCCTGAAAACCTCAACTATCATCCCAGTCCCGAAGAAAAGCACGGTGAGCTGCCTAAACGACTACCGCCCGGTGGCACTCACACCAATCATCATGAAGTGCTTCGAGAAACTAGTCCGGGCCCACATACTCACACGCCTCCCGCCCAACCTGGATCCATACCAGTTCGCCTACAGAGCCCACAGGTCCAGAGGACGCCATCGCGACGACTCTCCACGCCACTCTATCCCACCTGGAGAGGGGAAACAGCTACGCGAGACTGCTCTTCGTGGACTTCAGCTCCGCCTTCAACACCATCCTTCCAGACAGGCTAGTGACCAAACTACTAGACCTGGGTCTATCACACTCTATATGTGCGTGGATCAAGGACTTCCTGACCGACCGCCCCCAGAGGGTGCGGGTGGGCCCCCACACCTCCACAGCCCTCAGACTCAGCACTGGGTCCCCCCAGGGCTGCGTGCTAAGCCCCATCCTCTACAACCTCTACGCCTACGACTTCACCCCCGTCCACCCCAGCAACTCCATCGGAAAGTTTGCAGACGACACCACCGTGGTGGGATGCAGGGTTCGAGTTATGTGGGAGCCAATGGGAGCTGAGCTCCCATAGAGATGGTCTGAGGCTCTCTGAGCTCCCATGAAGGCAGTAAAATCCAAAATCTGTGGGGGTCGCTAATAATACATTACCACAACTATTATTTGATCAAAATGTCAATGTAATGAATATTATTTAATTTATATTATAAATATTGTAAAATAAACACGTTTTTCAAAAGAACTACGCGCACCATTAATCTCCTGTGAATGACAGTATGCCTTTGACTGCCTGCACTTCACCACCAAGACACCATGGGGCGCAGTAGAATATTGTGCAACAGCAAAAGGTTGATTAATCAGCTGTGCGGTAAACCGTTGGAACACACAGTGCACAGCTGATTAATCAATTAAACCAATAGAGTGAGACACCAGTTGCCTTTCAGGAAGTAGTGAGATCGTGCACCTAGCCTATTATTGAGAAGCAAACATTCATTCATTAGCTATACAGGAGTATATACATACAGTAGCTACCATGCCGCCCAAAAAAAGGCCACTGCTGCCGACCGGGTCATCAAGCCTAGAAAATGTCGGGTTTTTATCAAAGAAACCTGCTATGACACCTAACGTTAGCCCTGCTGCTACTACTGTTACTACTACTGCTGCTACTACTGAGGACTCTGCTACCTATTGAAAACAGACCACTCAGCCTACTGAAAACAGACCACTCAGCCTACTGAAAACAGACCACTCAGCCTACTGAAAACAGACCACTCAGCCTACTGAAAACAGACCACTCAGCCTACTGAAAACAGACCACTTTGGTCTATCTTGTCTCCGTAAAGGTAAGGTGGCTTTTACTTTTTACTAACCTAGTGTACTAACCTAATGTATTTTTCGCTCCTTCTGTATAGCAAAAATAACAAAATTATTGGCCGAGATACATGTTAGGTGTGACTATCGCTTTTATAGCTGTTGTTTCATGTGGGGCTGTTGATGTGGTGAAATGAGTAGCCTGCAGCTGTAGCGTCAGGATATGTTGGGATCGAGGATGAGGATGATGTTTCTGTACCGTTTTTAAAGTATCGATTTGTCACCGGTATCGAATAAAACCCAAACTGTACCCAACCCTAACTATATGTTTACATGCCAACTAATTAGCTAATTCATTTCTTTCATTTAGAGCTGAGGGGAGCAACAGAGAGACGGACAACAGGACAGCAACAGAGAGACAGACAACAGGACAGCAACAGAGAGACAGACAACAGGACAGTAACAGAGAGACAACGGGAGAGGAGAGCAATAGAGACAGAACTGAATGCACTGAACCTTTTTTTTATTCTTTGCATTATTAACACTGTTTTGTTATTGTGTTATTAAAGTGTTTAAGTGTTTTATGGTAAAGCATTATGAGTGGTGTGTGTGTGCAGGGTGCTCGTGAGTTGTATATTTTGGGGCGGGGGGAGGCTTGTGTATGGGGGCGGGGGGTCCTCACACAAAGGAGTAGCCTAGGGCCACTGACCACCTTAATCCGCTACTGCCTATAGCTAATTAAAACTTGTAAGTCCCATCGCTGTGTGGGCATGATTCGCGCGTGCATGAGAACATTTCGCACTGTTATTTTGGAGACCCCCACAGAGTTCAGCTTATAACTCGAACCCTGGTGGGATGTATCTCGGGGGGGGGACGAGGCGGCGTACAGGGATGAGGTAGAGCAACTGAGCAAGCTGTGCAAGGTTAACAACCAATCAACAACCTGCTGCTGAACAAGTCAAAGACCCAGGAAATCATCGTAGACTTCAGGAGGAAAAAGTCCGAGATCCAGCCCCTGCTCATCGACGGAGAGAGCGTGGAGAGAGTCTCAACCCTCCGATTCCTGGGGATGCACATGCGGGATGACCTGACCTGGAAGGACAACACAAAAGGCACCATCAAGAGGGCACAACAGCGGCTATACACCCTGAGAGTCCTCAGGAAGGAACACAGCAAGCAGGAGATACTGGTGACCTTTTACCGCGGCGCAGTGGAGAGCATCCTCACCTACGGCATCTGCAACTGGTTCTCCAGCTGCACAACAGCGGAGAGAAATGCGCTACAGAGAGTCGTGAGAACAGCACAGAAGATCACCGGCGCCCCCCTCCCCTCTCTGGAAGAGCTGTACAACACACTCTGTCTCAGGAAGGCCTCCAAGATCTCCAGGGACCCGACCCACCCTGGGTACGTACACTTTACCAGGCTGCCCTCGAAAAGGCGGTTCAGGACCCTGGCCGCTAAGACAAACAGACTGAAGAACAGCTTCTCCCACAGGGCCGTCCAGGCCCTGAACACAGCAAAGACCTAAGTTTGGACGGAGGGACGGATTGTCTGGACGGATTGTATGGCAGCTGCTGGACTGAAAATATCAGGTGTAGTGCTGAGGCACAAACATGTACATTTCAAGCCTGCAAACTGTGACACTTTAAATAACGTGAAACAATACTATTGTGCAATATGACAACCCTAGTCGTCTATCTGTACAGTATAGTACAGTGGATTGTGTACATAGCCTTTATTTATGTAAACCAGCTCCTTCCCTTCTCGTGATTTTTTTTTAAAAAGTGTTTTTTTTTCTCCCTTTCCTAACACCAGGGGAGCCACCCCTCCTAAATTTCGTTGTTTGGTACCTGTACTGTAGCAATGACAATAAAGTCCATTCATTCATACTAGTCCATCAGCACTGTATGGGAGAACTTGGTGATAACCACAATACCAGTTGACTCAATAACACTCCGTGCACACCGCGGACCGTGACCCACCGTTCTGGCGCAACCTGGTGGGATGGACTTGACGTACTTCAACGTGCGATGCAGATGCAAAGCTCTACTCGTGTTGCTAGCGAAGTTTCCCACAGAAGTGGGGGAAAAAACGTCAGATCAGATATATAAACGGGTTATTTTGATAAACTGTACACATTTTGTGAATATATATGGTTACTTTCTCGCCTGAAAACATATAAAAACTTCATAAAATGACATATTAACACTTGTAGAGCCAAATTACAGATTTTAGCCAATGGCGGCCAAAATTGAGGATTTAAAATCTGAGGCGAGAGCTGAGGGCTTCATCACGTCTCGCGCAGTATCAACCAATGAAAATGCGCAGGGGCGTGGACAACATGCTGCATACATTACTGATAAAGCATACATTACTGATAAAGCGAAAGACAATGTTGTTTTCACCTAGCTATTCACATAGAATAGTTTGTCTTTGTCATTGTCAGATGTGTATGCAAATATAGGGGCGTATCTTGGACGCACTCTACGCATTTTCATTGGTTGATACTGCGCGTGACGTGGTAAAGCACTCAGCCAAGATCCAGGTACTAACACGGCCCAACCCTGCTTAGCTTCCGAGGTCGGACGAGATCGGGCGTATTCAGGCTAGTATGGCCGTGAGCAACAGTACCATGACCCAAAGCATCCATAATACCCAGCCTGGAACATTGTTGTTGATGTAACTTTATTAAATATGCGGGATAAAGCACTCTATTTGTGGGTAGAATATGCACAAGGTGTCCTGGATGAAGGGAGAAGTGTGTTTCAATGAATTCTAACTTTATTGGGGGCATATGGCACTCTATATGGGGCTAAAAAGTGAATTGGAACTGCTGCTCTCAATCGATGTAGGCCTCCATAAATGGCTAGACGCTGCACTCTTGTGGGTGAAAATGGTAGTGACAGCCCAGCACAGCAAACCATCGATAAGACCCAGCCTGGAACTTTGTCAATGATGTAACTTTATTAAATATGCGGGATAAAGCACTCTATTTGTCGGTAGAAAATGCTCAAGTTGTCCTGCTTGAAGGGAGAAGTGTTTTTTCAATGAATTCTAACTTTATTGGGGGCATATGGCACTCTATATTGGGGTAAAAAGTGAATTGGAACTGCTGCTCTCAGTCGATGTAGGCCTCCATAAATGGCTAGACGCTGCACTCTTGTGGGTGAAAATGGTAGTGACAGCCCAGCACAGCAAACCATCGATAAGACCCAGCCTGGAACTTTGTCAGTGATGTAACTTTATTAAATATGCGTGATAAAGCACTCTATTTGTGGGTAGAAAATGCACAAGGTGTCCTGCTTGAAGGGAGAAGTGTTTTTTCAATGAATTCTAACTTTATTGGGGGCATATGGCACTCTATATTGGGGTAAAAAGTGAATTGGAACTGCTGCTCTCAGTCGATGTAGGCCTCCATAAATGGCTAGACGCTGCACTCTTGTGGGTGAAAATGGTAGTGACAGCCCAGCACAGCAAACCATCGATAAGACCCAGCCTGGAACTTTGTCAATGATGTAACTTTATTAAATATGCGGGATAAAGCACTCTATTTGTGGGTAGAATATGCACAAGGTGTCCTGGATGAAGGGAGAAGTGTGTTTCAAAAGAGTACCTGAACATTTCATTACCATCTGGGTGGGCAAATTCTAGATGTGATTTATTCCTATACATCCCTAGAAAAGTCTGGGGAAATGCCTATTTTAAGTAGATAATGTATAATTTGTATATTTAAACTTAAAAATTCTGAAAACAATTACTAAGTAGCTAAGTAAGCAATCTAGCTGACTATGACTGGAAATGAAGTACTATCCAGTTAGAATTATAGAAGATCTAGTTGTGTTTTCCTGCTGGTCTCGCTGCCTGGGTTTGAACAGACTTGTGGTGACTAAAAATGGCTTTAAAAAATGCCTTTCCACCAAAGAATATATATATATATGCCATATATATGCGATATATCATACCTCCACTATGATTCATATGCCCTAACCCTTTTTTTTAATTTTAAAAACATGCTATGTGGAATGGAGTGTCTGCTCTCGGCTGAGGGCTTCATGACGTCTCGCGCAGTATCAACCAATGAAAATGCGCAGGGCCGTGGACAACATGCTGCATACATTACTGATAATGCATACATTACTGATAATACATACATTACTGATAATGCATACATTACTGATAAAGCGAAAGACAATGTTGTTTTCACCTAGCTATTCACATAGAATAGTTTGTCTTTGTCATTGTCAGATGTGTATGCAAATATAGGGGCGTATCTTAGACGCACTCCACGCATTTTCATTGGTTGATACTGCGCGTTACGTGGTAAAGCACTCAGCCAAGATTACCTTTCATTACCATCTGGGTGGGCAAATTCTAGATGTGATTTTTTTATTCCTATACATCCCTAGAAAAGTCTGGGAAAATGCCTATTTTAAGTAGATAATGTATAATTTGTATATTTAAACTTAAAAATTCTGAAAACAATAAATGTACCCATCCATGGGTTTAGGGTTAGGGTTAGGGTTATACATTATATATAATTTGTATTGTAATCTGTAAAATATACAGACTTTTCCAGAATAGAAATCTAATCAGTAAAAACTAATCTAAAACTAATCTAAGCAAGCCTTTAGAATATGGATAATAACACATACAATCAGTGGAGCCCCTAGACTTTTGGGGGCCCTAAGCAAACAACATCATGGAGGCCCCTGGTAAGGGTCTTAGGCGGGTGACGATGTGGAAATTTTAAAATTTATTTATTTCCCTGACACTAAAATATAATACGGTTTTACGAAGTTCGCGCATGTGCGCGCGCTCGTGTGTGTAAGTAAAAAAACAGTCTGAAACAAAGGAATTCATTATAAATGTCATAATGTATTAATTAACAGTCACACACACGTCCGAGTATTTGATCAACAAAGGAGCCATGTGTAGTAACATCAAATTGGAGCAATATAAATAATGAAATATCAACTCACAATGGTGCTTATTAGAACTCTTAACACACTTACTGTCACGCCCTCTAACTCTAGGTAGTGGGCAGTGCCTCTCTCTCTCTCTTTCCCTCTCTCTCTCCCTCTAATTGGCAGGAGTGGCTTCAGGTGTGTGTTTTGTCCGGCTGTTCACTATTACCTCATCGTTAGCCCTGCATAAAGACCCGTTCCAGCCTTCACTTCTCTGCCAGATCGTAGCTTCAGCTTACCGTAAAGATACGCTTCCAGCTCCCCTACCTATTTACTACCCTGCCTGTACCTGCCTCCTACTTACCCCTGTTTTGCCTTTACCCCCCAGTACCCCTACCGGACTCCTGCTACCTGCCTGCCTGCCCTACCTGCCCTCTTGCCTGCCTGCCCTACCTGCCCTCCTCCTGCCTGCCCTACCTGCCCTCCTGCCTGCCTGTCCTACCTGCCCTCTTGCCTGCCTGCCCTACCGGCATGACCCCTGCCTGCCTAACGACTACTCTTCCTGCCTAAGCCCCTGCCTGCCTGCCGACTACCCCCTCCTGCCTAACCCCCCTGCCTGCCGACAACCCCTCCTGCCTATACCCCCTGCCTGACCCCCTCTTGCCCTACGACCATTCTCTGCCTACTCCCTAAAATAAATCATACTTTATTTTACTTTAACCTGTCTCTGTCTGTGTCTGCGCTTGGGTTCCCTATCTGACCGTAACACTTACATTCTGAAACTGCTGGTGTTTTCACATTCTGAAACAGCAACATTAATATGTAATATCAAACAGAGCAAGAACAACAAATAAATCAATCAATAAACAAGTATATTCTGAAACCGCTGATGTTCTTATTTACATTTTACATGACTCCACTGGGTCTGTCTGTCTGTCTGCCTGCCTGCTTGCCTGCCTGCTTGTCTGTCTGTCTGTCTGTCTGCCTGCCTAAGACATCTTACTTATTTTGCACTCTGCATCTTATTTACATTTTTGCACTCTGCAGCTTCTATCCACTTACCACTATCCTGGTGTCGTTTTTCATTGTCTTCTCGTTTCTTTTTTCTTTTTTGGTGACCAGAAATGTGCGATCGATTCATGATTGCTGCTGACAGTTGAGAGGCAGCTAGAAGGGGGCGGGGCTAGAAGTCAATTTCAAGCTAGAAGGGGGCGGGGCCCCACTAGGGGGGTTTTGGGGCAGCGGCGTGGATACTGCCAATAGTGGTTACGGATAGATATGGATGTCCGTGGTGTTATAGATCATATAATAACGCCGTAATTGCAGGGAATACTTTACCAAACTAGCTATTTCACAATGAAAAGTAGTTAAACTCTTAACTACCCTCATATTGTTTAGCTTGTCAAACTAAAACTGTCCTTGGATGAATGTATGCGCAGCGCGAGCAGACTCAGAGCGACTGAACGCTGAATGCCATGATTTCCATTGAAAATACATTAATCCAAGGACAGTTTTAGTTTGACAAAAAGGCCCTTTTTGTTTGGTGGCCCCAAGCAATTGCCTTGGTTGCCTCTATGGACGGGGCGCCTCTGCCTGTACGCCGCCTCGTCCCCCCCGAGACCCCAGTTGCTGTTCCTGCTACTTTTTCAGAAACTGAGAACCAATAAATAATTTAACTTATTACTTTTGTCTCTGTTTCACTTGAAATGCCAGCTAATGTGGGTCAGTGTCAGTATCCCTCATGGGAATATGTTTTGGTAAACTTCTTGGTTGGTGTGCTGCCTCATTATGCCCTCAACATGCTCCGCATATGCCTCTGATGGTTTCAAGAATAGCTAAAACTAGCACTTCTATGCAGTAAATCAGTTATCAAGGGTGAAATGTGTGATCATTTTGCTTTTCTGGAGACCTTTCCATGTGGAAGGAAGACTCAAATCAGGAAATGCACTTGGCCAATCGGTATCATTTTTCTGAACTTGCGTTACACTGAACAGTATAGAAGGCTGCTAATATGAACAACCATTTTGAGAGGCATTAAGATATGAAACATAAACTAGGGTTCTGTTTAAGTAGGCCTAAATGAAAATATCATTTTGCATGTAATTGTGTTTACTTGTGTCTTAATGCTGCTGTTCCTAATGACTTAAAATGGACAACCTCAGTACTACCATATCCTTTTATATGATGTGGTCTCTTTAATGTGGTGTTCACTAATTACTTTACCATTTCTAGTGAGCTGTATACTCTTGACTTCACCTATTCATAGCTTTCATGTGACGTCACAGCATAGTGGAAACGCCCACCTGACGGGCAAAAGGCACTTTTTGCGGGCAAAACCCACGGGCAAAACCCACTTTTTGCGGGTTAATAACTTTGATTTCCCGTGGGTTAGGAAAATAATTCCAACGTGTCCGGAAAGAGGAGGAGCCAGGGAATCCAAAAGTTTTTGAATGGAGTCGATCCTCCACTCCTATCACAGTGGACACAGCAAGGAGCGAATTAGCGGTAGAACTCCCGAACGCCCGGTTGATCGAGTTTCGTATTAAAAGTATATGTTCTCGGGGTGTCAGCGCGGTGTGTAAGGGCTCAAAATGACCGTATACTGATGGTGAATTTAGAGAAATTAAAACTGTGTTTGTAGCACCTCCATAGCCGGTGTTATTCACGGTCAAAGCCGGTCAAGGAGGCACCCTTTGCGGCTTAATAACTTTGATTCTCCGGGGGTTACGGTAAAAATTCCAACGTGTTCGGAAAGAGGAGAAACCAGGGAATCGAAAAGTTTTTGAATGGAGTCGATCCTCCACTCCTATCACCGTGGACACAGCAATGAGCGAATTCCCGGGTAGAAATATCCCCTCGACCCGCTGTCAGCGGGAGTTCCGTCCAGCAGCGGTAGAACTCCCGAACGCCCGGTTGATCGAGTTTCGTATTAAACGTATATGTATACAACAACCTGTAGCGAATACCCTGGCAATCTAACAATTATATTAGAGTGTATAATGCATAAACTGGGCATAGTCATGGTCTTTGCTTGGCTGGCTGGTTGGCTGCATTAACCTGTTGTTGTTACTTGTATGTTCATTACGTTACTTCAAATGAATGCCCCCTAAGTCAAATCCATCAACTGAAGATAACTCGTGAGTTTAGAATGAGAAGGTTCTATCTCCGTTTAGAATGATAAGGTTCTATCTCCGTTTAGAATGATAAGGTTCTATCTCTGTTTAGAATTATAAGGTTCTATCTCCGTTTAGAATGAGAAGGTTCTATCTCCGTTTAGAATGATAAGGTTCTATCTCCGTTTAGAATGATAAGGTTCTATCTCCGTTTAAGGTAGTTCAGAGATATTGAGCGTCAAAGTTTTGACATTCCATTATGTTTTGTGAGATGGAACCTTTGTATTTTATTAACCGTTTGCGTCCACTCGCCATGTTGCTATGATACTTTTTGCCCGTCAGGTTGGTGGTTGCTAGGGAAGAAACCACGTGACTGAAAGCTATGAATTGTAACTCATGGGGCAGGGCCCAGTGGAATGTGGTGAAAGGAACTCTGAGAATTGAACCAATTACTATGAACAACATGGTTGAGAGAATTCAGATTCGATTTAGTTGTCATTGGCATAGTACAAGTACCGTATTTTCCGCCCTATAAGGCGCACTTAAAAGTCCCAAAAAAAAAAAAAAAACGACAGTGCGCCTTATAACCCGGTGCGCCTTATATATGGATCAAAATGTAAAAATTACATGACCAATATTTTTTTTTTTATAATAATACAATGTTTCAGTACGACTGGTAAACTACAAAGCCGCACCGCTTGCAGCATTACGGTAATCAGTAAACGACGGCCGCCATCTTGGAATCTCTGCGAATGCTATGCTTGTGGTGGGTTAACATAATTCACCCCCGGAACTAATAGTTGGGAGTATTGTTCCGTACGGAGGGTTAAGTGGGTGGTACTGAGTTTTAGTTCCTGTTTTAAGTGTGTGATAACAACTGGTTCATGTCTGTCAATAAACGTCTAGCTGTGACATTTAATACGCCGCCTCCGACTCCCGTCTCTCGGCACTACATGCTATTGTTATTCTATCATGTGCTCTGAATGGATGCCGTACTCACCCAACTGTTCAATTCGGACACTCACACCGCTTGCAGCATTACGGTAATCAGTAAACACCGGTGTTGTGCTTACTCACAGTCCCACACCACAAGACCCCAAGTAAAGAAGACTAAACAGAGTTTCCGAGGGAACAAAGTGAGATTCTTGGTGCTTTCAACTTGAAGTTTTAAAGTACCCACTCGATATAATAAACAACAGTTTAACGATCACTAAACACTTATCATTTGTGTATTGGATTCATTATTCTCGTTTGCCGGAGGCTACCGGTAAGGGAGGGTTGATTTGTAAACATACTTTCGTTTTAGCTCGTGTTCAAAAGCAAGAACTGTGTGTTCATCTAGTTATGTGTAGTTATGTGTTTTTAGCATGTCGATGTTCTCCCAGTATGTTGTCATGTTATTAAAATACAGTTTAGACCTTCGTAGCGATGTGTTTTGTTAGCTGTTAGCCGCTAGCAGCGTTTGTTGTGGTTTGGTAAGATTCACTTTTCTCCCATTCAGTGTTTGAGATGAACCAACATTCAAATACGCCTGTCGTGTTCAATCTTTCTCTGATTTGAATGTATGACACATCATTTGAAAGCTTACAATCTGCAGTTTAAGCATGTGTAAAAACTGAAAAAGTACGTTGCACATTTCACCAGGAGCTGTCACATATTGGTTGTTGGTTATAATTGTATAGCCTATTGGTTGTTTTCTGGTGTTGTTTTGCTCTGTTTGTAGTCTACTTGATGTATTTTTATCAGCTGTTAAATCACCACAGTGGTTAATCCACTAATAGAGATAATAGCAGATTGAAAATGCTTGTAGCTAACTACTCTATATCTCGTGGTTGCAGCTATTGCGAATTGCTATTCACGCGAGTCAGCTGTGAATCACCGCAGGTCCTTGACGCTTGTTGCAAAAATGGATGACGAACGGCTGATACTTGAGGTGGAAAAATATATATTTTTGACAGTGGAGCAGGTAGAACGTTGATGGTGACAACGCTCAGGTGGAGCTTGGACAACGGGAAGTTGACACAACACCGATGGAGAGGTGACGCAACGCAGTAGGTGGAGCTTGGGCGTAACGCAACCCCAGTCAAACGTTTGACTGCAGTATCTATTCTATGCGCCTTATAAGCCGGTGCGCCTTATAAGCCGGTGCGCCTTGTATATGAAAAAAATTCTAAAATAGGCCATTCATTGAAGGTGCGCCTTATACTCCGGTGCGCCTTATAGGGCGGAAAATACGGTACAGTGACAACAAAATGCATTTGCCATCCAGCCTGGTAATACAAGCCACAGGTGTGTACAGACTAAGGCAAGGTATGTTTAGTAGGATGGGTAATGATGCATAGTGCAAGCCATTCTGGTACAATATGTTAATGTGTCGCTTACTGACTATCTTACTAAAAGGTAGGCTCTAGTCTAAATAGTTGGTAGTATGGTTAGTATGTAGTAGATACTTTTAGCAAACAGTAGGCAGTATTCCAACTCTCAAGATACAATCCTATATTTGTTGTATGTGTACTGTAGATGCTTGAATATAATTTTATAACTCTTTCATATAAATGAAAATGAGCGTTGACACAACAATATACTGTATGTTATATGAATAATAAACACTAGGCAGTATGTTTAGCACATGGCCCAGCAGGGGTGTATGCCATCAATGTTGCTAAAGGAAAATCCAGGCTTATTTTTGATAAATCTTGCGAAATGTATCCAAATAAGCCTGGATTTTCCTTTAGTGATGCTGATGGAACACCCCCCAGGTGTACACTATACAGGATATGGAGCAAGTCTTCTCCACAGTCATTGGTAGAGCTGAGTGAGGATTGCGAGAACATTTAAAAATGCATTTTATTTTCAGTGTTCATTGTTGTACAAAAGGCTGTGATCAGGAAATCTGCCACACCTGAGCATAATTGGTTAGCCTATAGCTAACAGGTGCAGCTAATTAGCCATTCATGGCTCATTGGGGTTGGGGATCCTTTATAAGCACGAGAAAAAGCTTGTCAGGTATAGCAGGAGTTCTATTCTGACATAGCCTTTGTTAATCCAATGGTAGTGCTGGCTGCCAGTAGGCTTTTGATTAACAGAATGGCAATGGCTTTTGTAGTTTTGTTGAGGTAAGTTTTTAAATTCAAGGTAGTTAAGTTTCTTTGAAATCTGAAAAATGTATTTGGTGTGTTTAATTGTGAATGTGTTCCAGGGCCTCTTGGGTTTTTTGCCTGCTGATTGGAGGAATAGGCTGTTTTCCTGCACCAAAAGGTAGGTGTTGGTTCAAGTCAATCTAATTTGGTGAGGACCTGAACTTTGATGGTCAAACAGATTTGAGCATTTTAGTTTCCATTGTTCTTCAACATCTGTGTTCCCTCAGGTGACAGCTCTGGAAATATGAATACAGGCAGCATCAGTGACCCCTCAGGCTTGGTGCCGATTGCTTCCATCGACTCGCGTACAAGCTTCCAGCAAGGCAGGAGAGGCCTCTACCGAAACCGTTACGTCCCTGGTGATGCCCAAATGGTTGGGCAACCAGCCCTGATGGCGCCGCGAGTCCATATGGTGCACCAAAGCTCTCAGGGCAGCTTCACTGATGTCTCAGGTCTGGCTCCAATCTCTTCCGTCAACTCCCGTTCTACCTTCCAGAGAGCCAGAAAAACCTTCTACCAAAACCGCTACACTCCTGGTGGGACACAGGGGTCTAGCGGTTCATTTGGACAACAGCAAATCCAAATGGTGCCACACAGCTCTCAGGGAAGCCTCGGTGACGTCTCAGGACTGGCTCCAATATCTTCCATCAACTCTTGGTCAAGCTTCCAGCAAGGCAGAAAAGGCCTCTACCAAAACCGCTACGTCCCTGGAGAAGTCCAGCCTCAGTCTGGCAGCCATGATGCCACAGGTGGAGGTTTTACTTTGGACATTCTACCGCAGGTGCAGGATGTTCAAAGGTAATTTACTAGGGTTTGTAAACTTCCCTTGATGCTTTATGTTAATGGAATGATTCCTGATGCTCTTCTTTGATCTTCTCAACAGGAAAGACTACTGGTAGGACTAGGTGGATTCATCCCTAGATGCAGCAATGGTGAAGCTTGATTTTCATTGCATGATTTGAAGTTGTCAGATGATGACAGGACTTGATGTCTCTAACTACCTTATTTTGTCCTTTAGGTTCTGTGTTGGGTGGTCAGTTGCTGTTCCTGCTACTTTTTCAGAAACTGAGAACCAATAAATAATTTGACTTATTACATTTGCCTCTGTTTCACTTCAAATGCCAGCTAATGTGGGTCAGTGTCAGCATCCCTCATGGGAATATGTTTTGGTAAGCTTCTTGGTTGGTGTGCTGCCTCATATGCCCTCAACATGCTCCGCATATGCCTCTGATGGTTTCAAGAATAGCTAAAACTAGCACTTCTATGCAGTAAATCAGTTATCAAGGGTGAAATGTGTGATCATTTTGCTTTTCTGGAGACCTTTCCATGTGGAAGGAAGACTCAAATCAGGAAATGCACTTGGCCAATCGGTATCATTTTTCTGAACTTGCGTTACACTGAACTATAGAACGCTGCTATTATGAACAACCATTTTGAGACTCATTAAGATATGAAACATAAACTAGGGTTCTGTTTAAGTATGCCTAAATGAAAATATCATTTTGCATGTAATTGTGTGTATTTTACTTGCGTGTTAATGCTGCTATTACTATTGACCTAAAATGGACAACCTCAGTACTACCATATCCTTTCATATGATGTGGTCTCTTTAATGTGGTGTTCACTAATTACTTTACCATGTCTAGTGAGTTGTATACTCTTGACTTCACCTATTGTAACTCATGGGGCAGGGCCTGTGTCTATGAGGAAAGGCCCAGTGGAATGTGGTGAAAGGAACTCTGAGAATTGAACCAATTACTATGAACAACATGGTTGAGAGAATTCAGATTCGATTTAGTTGTCATTGGCATAGTACAAGTACAGTGACAACAAAATGCATTTGCCATCCAGCCCGGTAATGCAAGCCACAGGTGTGTACAGACTAAGGCAAGGTATGTTTAGTAGGATGGGTAATGATGCATAGTGCAAGCCATTCAGGTACAATATGTTAATGTGTCGCTTACTGACTATCTTACTAAAAGGTAGGCTCTAAATAGTTGGTAGTATGGTTAGTATGTAGTAGATACTTTTAGCAAACAGTAGGCAGTATTCCAACTCTCAAGATACAATCCTATATTTGTTGTATGTGTACTGTAGATGCTTGAATATCATTTTATAACTCTTTCATATAAATGGAAATGAGCGTTGACACAACAATATACTGTATGTTATATGAATAATAAACACTAGGCAGTATGTTTAGCACATGGCCCAGCAGGGGTGTATTCCATCAATGTTGCTAAAGGAAAATCCAGGCTTATTTTGGATAAATCTTGTGAAATGTATCCAAATAAGCCTGGATTTTCCTTTAGTGATGCTGATGGAACACCCCCCAGGTGTGCACTATACAGGATATGGAGCAAGTCTTCTCCACAGTCATTGGTAGAGCTGAGTGAGGATTGCGAGAACATTTAAAAATGCATTTTATTTTCAGTGTTCATTGTTGTACAAAAGGCTGTGATCAGGAAATCTGCCACACCTGAGCATAATTGGTTAGCCTATAGCTAACAGGTGCAGCTAATTAGCCATTCATGGCTCATTGGGGTTGGGGATCCTTTATAAGCACGAGAAAAAGTTTGTCAGGTATAGCAGGAGTTCTATTCTGACAGAGCCTTTGTTAATCCAATGGTAGTGCTGGCTGCCAGTAGGCTTTTGATTAACAGAATGGCAATGGCTTTTGTAGTTTTGTTGAGGTAAGTTTTTAAATTCAAGGTAGTTAAGTTTCTTTGAAATCTGAAAAATGTATTTGGTGTGTTTAATTGTGAATGTGTTCCAGGGCCTCTTGGGTTTTTTGCCTGCTGATTGGAGGAATAGGCTGTTTTCCTGCACCAAAAGGTAGGTGTTGGGTGAAGTCAATCTAATTTGGTGAGGACCTGAACTTTGATGGTCAAACAGATTTGAGCATTTTAGTTTCCATTGTTCTTCAACATCTGTGTTCCCTCAGGTGACAGCTCTGGAAATATTAATACAGGCAGCATCAGTGACCTCTCAGGCTTGGTGCCGATTGCTTCCATCGACTCTCGTTCAAGCTTCCAGCAAGGCAGGAGAGGCCTCTACCGAAACCGCTACGTCCCTGGTGATGCCCAAATGGTTAGGTACCCAGCCCTGATGGCGCCGCGAGTCCATATGGTGCCCCAAAGCTCTCAGGGCAGCTTCACTGATGTCTCAGGCCTGGCTCCAATCTCTTCCGTCATCTCCCGTTCTACCTTCCAGAGAGCCAGAAAAACCTTCTACCAAAACCGCTACACTCCTGGTGGGACACAGGGGTCTAGCGGTTCATTTGGACAACAGCAAATCCAAATGGTGCCACACAGCTCTCAGGGAAGCCTCGGTGACGTCTCAGGACGGGCTCCAATGTCTTCCATCAACTCTTGGTCAAGCTTCCAGCAAGGCAGAAAAGGCCTCTACCAAAACCGCTACGTCCCTGGAGAAGTCCAGCCTCAGTCTGGCAGCCATGATGCCACAGGTGGAAGTTTTACTTTAATACAAAATAAGGTAGCCCGCACTCACTTTTTCGTTGCTCCAATATTTTATTTATCAAGCAACAAGTCAAAAAGACGTTTCGACCGTGAGGTCTTCAGTATAACAGGAAACAGAAAACAATGTCTTTTTTATACATTAAAAACATATAAATACAATATATGACATTATACAATGTGACATTGACAATCATTAGCCCCACCTGGTGTGTTGGAGCACGTATCAGTGTAGACATGATTGACAAAAAGTTACATGATTACATAGTACTGTTTTTTTCTTTTTTCTTTTTCTTTTTTATATAAACATACAAAATTTAGAAAATACACTTCTCCAAACATTTTTCCTGGACACAAAATACATTTGGAACCATTTAATGTCCAGACCCTTTAATTACAGCAAATGCCATCAGTAATATTATTATTGCATTTGCAGGACGTGTCCTGTCAGTCTAGATGGGAGTTCAGTGAACTGTTTGTCTGTCATGTCTAATCGACCTGCGTTGTTTCTGCCTCCAGTGTTTCCAGCCGCAGGTCCTCTTCAGCTTATGTAACCAGATCTGGCTGTGTATACAGTTCTCTAGCCCTGAAAAGCCCACAGTGGGGTCCAGAGATGGTGGCAGTGAAGCTGGAGGAAGAGGATGGAGAGGAGAATGGTGTGATGGTGAAAGAACAGGATGGAGGAGACCAAAGGAGGGAGGAGGGAGTGATGGTGAATCAAGAGGACCGAGGAAGAGTGGAGATGAAAGACATTGAGATGCACTGTTGTAAAACCAATGCTGCCAGTGCAGTGTGAGTCAGTCAGTACATGCATCGTCTGACAGTGCTGCTCTCTCCCGCTGTGTGGGGTTGATGTATCAGGGCTAGTTCCCCAATCTAACCCAGTCCTGGACTACAGGACAGCCACATGTAAACAAGTGACGTACTACATTTGTCTAAAGTAAGAGAATCCGTTTACAAAATTGGGGAATAAAACATAATAATAACAGACAAGAGAGAAATATGATAGAAAATCAATTTTAGGAATAGCAACTGCACTCTACTGCCCTCTACTGCCCTCTACTGTACTGCTCTCTACTGCTCTCTACTGTACTCTACTGCGCTCTACTGCTCGGAGTGCGGGCTACCTTATTTTGTATTAATATTACTGCACTGTCAGTTTTAGCTCAGCACCGAAGACAGGAGGATGTGCGTTATTTTTTCTTTAAAGGAAGTTTTACTTTAGACATTCTACCTCAGGTGCAGGACGTTTTAGACGTTCTACCTCAGGTGCAGGATGTTCAAAGGTAATTTACTAGGGTTTGGAAACTTCCCTTGATTCTTTATGTTAATGAAGGGAATGATTCCTGATGCTCTTCTTTGATCTTCTCAACAGGAAAGACTACTGGTAGGACTAGGTGGGTTCATCCCTAGATGCAGCAATGGTGAAGCTTGATTTTCATTGCATGATTTGAAGCTGTCAAATTATTTGGTGTAGCTAACTACCTTATTTTGTCCTTTAGGTTCTGTGTTTTGGTCAGTTGCTGTTCCTGCTACTTTTTCAGAAACAGAACCAATAAATAATTTGACTTATTACATTTGTCTCTGTTTCACTTCAAATGCCAGCTAATGTGGGTCAGTGTCAGTATCCTTCATGGGAATATATTTGGTAAGCTTCTTGGTTGGTGTGCTGCCTCATAGCCTCTACATTAATGGTCACCAGACTTTCCCTGTAGATCTTTGACTGACTTTCCCTGTCCCAAAAAATAATAGAAAATCAGGCAAATAAATACACAAATAGCCTATGTTTTGCACGCCTCTCTCTCTCTCTCTAGCAAACTGTGTCGCAAATGCTGCATGAAAGTGACCAATCAGATAAGAGAATAGTACTGCTACGTGACTCGCAAAAAAATAATCGACGACAGTTGGTGAAATAGCTAGCATGGCGGAAGCTCCACGGAAGAAACCCAAAATATATCATTTCCATCCAGAATGGGAAGAAGAATTTATTTTTACCTTGGTGAACGACAAGTGTGTATGTATACTGTGCAACCAAACACAAGCACTGGCTAAAAGAGGAAATCTGGAGCGGCACCACAACACCAACCACCAGAAATTCAAAGACAGCTACCCGCCAAAGAGCACAATCCGTGCAGGGAAAGTTAACGAGCTGAAATCAGGGTTGAAGGTCCAGCAATCCCTTTTCACCAAACCTGCGAATCAAAATAAGGCTGCTAGTGAAGCGTCGTTTCGGGTAAGTTACCTTTTGGCTAAACACAAGAAGCCCTTTACAGATGGAGAATTAGTCAAGGAAGCAATAGCCATTACCGCGGAGACTGTTTTCAGTGACTTCAAAAACAAAGAAGAGATCAAAACCGCACTACGTGGTGTACCTCTGGGCCCTGCAACAGTGACAAGGAGGGTCGAGTCACTGTCAGAGGACGTGGACAGACAAGTATTAACGGATTTGGCACACTGTGAATATTTCTCTTTACAGTTCGATGAATCCGTGGATGTAATGGACACAGCTCAGCTTGTTGCATTTGTGAAAATGGTTTTCCAGGATTCTACAACAAAGGAGGATTTCCTCACTCTTTTGCACTTAAAGGAGAAAACGAGGGGTGTGGATATTTACAATGAGTTCAAAAAATATGTCGGTGAAAATGACACCCATTCATAAACTAGTGGCGATTACTACTGTACTGACGGGGCCCCAGCAATGCGCGGTGCGCGCAATGGATTTATTGGACTGTGCCGTAATGACCCTGATTTTCCCTCCGTCGTCAATTATCACTGTGTGATCCATCAGCAGGCCGGCTGGTAAGGTGTTGGACTTTTCCCATGTAATGACACTGGTGGTGAAACTAGTCAACTCGATTCGAGCGAAAGCGCTTCAGCACCGCTTATTCAAAGCGTTATTGGACGAGCTCGACGCTGCTTACGGAGACCTGCTTCTCCATGCTGATGTGCGGTGGTTGAGTCGCGGCAAAGTGCTGCAGCGATTTGTCGACTTGCTGCCCGAGATCAAGACGTTCCTGTCGACAAGGCAAGTGGTAGTAAATATGTTCATAGACAAAGGACTTAAATTGGTGTGGAAAGTCAGATCTTTACCTTTTCTTTTTACTGTTTTCCCCTGCTTTTATATTCATTCTATGCATGTATATGTTTTTATAGATGTTTTTATTCACTTTATGTTCTTATTCCTGTTGTAAAGCACTTTGAGCTGCATTTCTTGTATGAAAGGTGCTATATAAATAAAGCTTTACTTACTTACTAACTTACTTACAAGGAACGAGGAGCACAAGGAACTGTCAGACGATGCGTGGCTACTGGACCTGGGGTTCCTGACAGACATAACCGCAAAACTGAACGCACTCAACTACGAGCTGCAGGGAAAAGACCGACACCTTCCCCACATGATAAGCGCAGTAAATGGATTCAAGGCCAAGCTCGGTGTTTGGACCACACACCTAAAGAATGGGAGGCTGACACACTTTCCCAACCTGGAGAAAATGGCACAGGCCTTGGAAGACAATGATGCTTTTCACCCTGAGCAGTACTGTGCTCCCCTGGACAAACTGGCAACAGAGTTCAATCGGCGTTTTGGTGAGTTAGATGTCATGGGAGATATTGCTGCATTTGTCTCAAACCCATTTGTGCCCATTGATATAGAGCAGGTAGCAGCCAAATTCCAGCAAGTATTTACTTTGCCAAGTGGAGTTGACATGGAGATGGTTGATTTACAAAATGACATAGAGCTGAAAGCCAGGTCAAGGGACAGTGACTTTTGGGGACTTGTCAGCAGAGAGAAGTTTCCTCTTCTCACTGCATGTGCACTAAGAGTGAGTGCCTACTTTGGATCCACGTATCTCTGTGAAATGTCATTTTCACAGATGAAAATAATCAAATCAAAGTACAGGAGCCGCCTTACTGACAGACACCTCACAGACTGTCTCAGACTGGCAGTCAGTAGCTATGAGCCAAACTACAAAGCACTTGTAGACAGTATCCAGTCACAACCATCACACTGACTTGAGTGAGTAACATGACTGTTTCGATGTGAAAAGTAATGCTGCATAAGATGACTGCACTTAGCACTGACTGAGACACAAGTACACATTACAGTTCTACTTTATAAAATGCTATAATTGTAAATATGTTTGTCAATGTTAATAATATGAGAAAGTACAGTAGTACACATTCGTTTTACTTTTGTTTTGATGTGAAAAGTGATGCTGCATAAGATGACTGCACTTAGCATTGACTGAGAAAGTACACATTACAGTTCTACTTTATAAAATGCTAATTGTAAATATGTTTGTCAATGTTCTTCTTCTTCTTCGGCGTATGGGTAGTTGTTTTTCCTCTCCACTCCACCAGGCTCGGGGCCGAGGGGCTACCCTTTTACCACCCCGAGACCTGGTTGAGGGGCTCACCCGGGCTATATTTCTGGACACCCCTCCAGAAGCCACGTCATCGTCTCGTCATCTAATACCGACAGACCATGCATCCCGTTGGGTGGGTGGTACACCGGGCAATCCAGGATAATATGGTCTGCGGTTTGGTCCTCTGCGCCACACTCGCACGACGCATTTGGGGCCAAGCCCCATCTGTGCATTGATGAGCGGAAACGCCCGACGCAGGTCCGGAGACGATTGAGCCTCACCCAGGATAGCCTTGGCAAGTCCATCCCGAGGGGCTCAGCGCCGGCGACTGGGATGTGGTCGCGGAGTTTGGAGGTGTTAGCCTCCCACTCCGCGCGCCACATATAATCCGCCCATCCTGCCGCACTGATGTTGAGATCTCTGCATTGCTGCCTGAGATCCTGTGCGGCAGGCACAAATGGGTGTCTCGACTTGAGACGCCGGGAGGGCTCCGCTGTTATAGTGAGCCTATCATGGAGCAGATGGTTATTAAGCTCCGCGGCCCGGCAGGCGAGACGTGCTGTGGCTCCCATGCGGCGGAGGCCTGCGGGCTGGATGCCTGCTAGGATGGGAAGGTTGTCCACGGGGGTAGGACGCAGGCATCCTGTCACAATGCGCAAGGCTTCGTTTATAGGCGAGTCGATGAGGCGGGTGTGGGCACTGCGACACCATACTGGGGCGCAGTATTCACTAGTTGAATAAACGAGGGCTAGGGCTGCCGTGCGCAAGGTCCTTGCGCCGGCGCCCCAGCCCGAGCCAACCAGTCGCCTCATCAACGCCACACGAGCTGTTAACTTCTTGCGCAGTGACTCGAGGTGTCGGCGAAACGTGAGCGTCCTGTCCAATGTCACGCCGAGATAGATTGGCTCAGCGGAACATGGCAGGGGAGTTCCATCTAGGTGTACTCTAAGCTCACGTTTAGCCTCCCTGTTGTTAAGGTGGAAGGCAGCCGACACCGTCTTTGCCTCGCCTTTGTCAATGTTAATAAGTAAGAATAATAATTAAGTCAGTCAAGTGTCAAGAATGTCAATTTGTTAACGTTGGCTAACGTTACTATGAACAAAATGATTTTATCATACATTCCTCCATTCCATCATTCCATGCCTTTATTTTTTTGTGTTGTAATGAAATGACATAATCAAACTTTGAATTGAATTTCAGTTATGTACAATTCTTAAAGCAAGACAGCTGCCTGATATGCTTGATACAGTCTTTTTTTTGTTGTTGCATCAATTTTAATGTTGGACCAATGCATTGCATCTAATTAAAATACAGGCAAATAAACGTCATTAAGTTTAAAGTACTATCTTGGCTGTCTTTTTCTCTCAACGCTTCAATAGGTAGATCTTGCCTTCACCAAGGCCGAGGTCAGGGATCTTGGGCTTAAAAAGGTTGGTGACCACTGCTCTACATGCTCCATATTTGCCTCTGGTTTCATGAATGGCTAAAACTAGCACTTTAATGTAGTAAATATCACTTATCAAGGGTGAAGAGATGTGATTTAGCTTTTCTGGAGACCTTTCCATGTGGAAGGAAGACTCAAATCAGGAAATGCACTACATTTTGCATGTAATTGTGTATTTTGCATGTTAATTATATTACTATTGACCTAAAATGCACTACCTCAGTACTACATGTCCTTTTGTATGATGTGGCCCCTTATATAATGTGGTGTTCACTAATGACTTTGTCTGAAGTGAGTTGTGTACTCTTGACTTCTCTTATTGTAGCTCATGGAGCAGGGCCTGTGTCTATGGGGCAGTGCCCAGTAGAATGTGGTGGGAAAGTATCTCAGTGAGAATTGAACAAATGACTATGAACAACATGGTTGAAAGAGGATTCAGGCGTCTGCATCAAGAGAGGAGATTATTTCTTTTTTAAACACACTAGACCTACCAAAAATAGGACAGTTACAGAATGATACTCTAACAGGAGACATTACGATAGAGGAGGTAGTGGAGGCAATAAACAGATTAAAAAATGGGAAATCACCGGGCAGCGACGGATACCCGGCAGAATGGTATAAGACATTCAAGGAAGAACTGTCTCCGTTGTTAGTTGACTCTTTTAATTGGACATTACAAAAAGGTAAACTACCACCAACATGGGCAGAAGCGATAATAACGGTCATACCTAAACCGGGAAAAGATAAGGAAATATGCGGGAATAATAGGCCGATCTCAATACTTAATTTGGACTATAGAATATATACATCTATTATCTCTAGACGACTGGACACCTTTACATTGGACTTGATTGACGAGGACCAAACAGGATTTGTGAGGGGGCGTCAGACACATGATAACATTAGGAGGACTTTGCACATCATAGATCAGGCAAACAAACAGAAAAGAGACACGATTCTGGTTAGCGTAGATGCCGAAAAGGCTTTTGATAGGGTTAATTGGAACTTCCTGTTTACAGTGTTAGAGAAATTTGGATTCAATGATAAATCAATACAGATTATTCGAACCCTATATCAAAAACCTACTGCTAGAATCAAAATAAATGGAAGCTTATCTAACAAATTCAATCTAGAGAGATCAACCAGACAAGGGTGCTGTTTGTCTCCCACCCTGTTCTCATATTATATTGAACCATTGGCCCAAGCCATACGTGAAAATAGTCGAATCCAAGGGGTGACAGTGGGCGGAGTAGAACATAAAGTGGGACTTTTCGCAGATGACGTCATAGCATTCCTTGAACGGCCGAGTGAATCGCTGCCTGAACTACTGGATCTTTTGAACTCATAATGGACAGCTATCAGGATACAAGATAAATATGACTAAAACCCAGATACTCACCATTAATTACACTCCACCAAAGGAGATCAGGGAAAAATTCAATTTAAATTGGAATCTAAAGAAAATCAATTATTTAGGGATAGAAGTGACTAGACACTTATCAGGACTATATAGGGCAAATTATGATAAGATTAACCGAGAATTATTAAAAGACATACATCGTTGGTCCACCCTAACATTGGATTTTAGCTCTAAGATTGATTTAGTAAGAATGAATGTATTACCCAGACTTTTATATTTATTCCAGGCATTACCAATAGAGATACCACAAATACAATTCACATCATGGGACAGGATGATCTCTAGATTCATATGGGGGGGAAAGAGGCCTAGAGTGAGATTCAGAACTCTCCAACTAAAGAGGGAGAAGGGGGGCTTGAGTCTACCGAACCTGAAAGAATACTTCCACTCAGCCCAGTTGAAATATATAAATTGTTGGTGTAAACCGGATTATAGAGCAAAATGGAAAGAAATGGAAAAATCATTTGGTATGTGCCCGATACAGAGTGTCATAGGAGATAGGGAAACATTTAAGAAGGTTAGGAATCAAATGGATTCGATCACAAAATGTACCCTGGAAATATGGTTCAGAATACTCAAACACAACAAGGCGGAGAAGGATGCAAATTAATTTTGTATTTTTATTGAAATGGGTGGCTTTTGATAGCAATTTTAAACCAGCTGAGCACGATGGGGGTTTCAGACAGTGGTCGGATAAAGGCATTACGGCTTGGTGCACACTGGTAGATAAGGGAAAGGTAGTGAGTTTCCAGGACTTGAAAACTACATACGGCCTGGATTGGAGGGAATTCTACAAATATCTTCAGATGCGGGATTACTTTGGGAAACGGATTGGACAGGAACTCTCCCTAAAAGTGAATGAGGTGGTACAAGTTATGATTGATGCATATAAAGGGACGCAGGTCAGGGCTATTTCTACATTGTACAAGGCATTGATGAGTGGCAAAAACACAACAGGGTATATAAAAGAAAAATGGGAAACAGAATTTGATATAGAAATATCTGAAGATGATTGGGATAATATGTGGGAAAAACATCAGACCTCAACCTGCTCACAAGCATGGAGAGAGTTTTCCTGGAAAAATCTGATACGTTTTTTTATCACGCCCAAAATAGCAAATAACTATTCGGATACAAGGAAGTCATGTTGGAGGAATTGTGGGGTATCTGAGGCTAACCATGCCCATATATTCTGGAATTGCCACAAAATAATAGGGTTTTGGGAAATGATACATGGGATAACACAAGAAATTCTGGGTTACAAATTTCCTATGAATCACAAGCTACTCTATATGTGTAATTACACAGAAAATGAGATACAGGTTGGGGACTCTTATCTATTCAAGATACTCATGGTCGCTGGGAAAAAGGCTATCACAAGGAAATGGGGTACGGAAGACATACCTACTCAGGCCCAATGGGTAGACACAGTGGGGGAAATCCATGTTATGGAAAGACTGACGACTCACAGACTACGACTTTTAGGACCACAGATGGACAACAAATGGATGAAGTGGACTCTATGGCAATTGACACAGACTTGAGACATGACAGCAGTAGCTTTTTCTTTTCCTTTTAATGTTTTTCTTTTGTTGTTTTTGTTGTTGTTGAATTGTTGTATTATTGTTCTTATTGTTGAATAAAAAGAAAATTGAAAAAAAAAAAGAATGAGGATTCAGGCATAATATATTAAAGTGTGTAGCTTACTGCCTATATATCTTACTAAAAAGTAGTCTAAATAGTTGGTAGTATGTAGTAGATACTTTTAGCAAACAGGCAGTATTCTAAATGTCAAGAAACAATCCTAAATGTTTTGTATCTGTTGTGTGTGTGTAGATTCATGTATATAACTTTATAACCCTTTTATATAAATGAAAATGAGTGTTGACAACAATATACTGTATCAGATTTCTTTGGCTCAAAGACATTGTAACTAATAAACACTGGGCAGTGTTAGGTTTAGGACAAGGCCCAGCAGGGGTGTATTCCATAAATGTCGCTAAAGGACAATCCAGGTTTATTTTTAATAAATCTGGCAAAATGTATCAAAATATACCTGGATTTCCTTTAGTGATGTTGATGGAATACCCCCCAGGTGTGCACTATACAGGAAATGGAGCAAGTCTTCTCCAGTCATTGGTAGAGTTGAGTGAGGATTAGGAGAACATTGAAAAATGCATTTTATTTTCAGTGTTCATTGTTGTACAAAAGGCAGAGATCAGGAAATCAGCCACACCTGAGCATAATTGGTTAGCCTATAGCTAACAGGTGCAGCTAATTAGCCAGTCATGGATCATTGGGGTTGGAGATCCTTTATAAGCATGAGAAAAAGTTTGTCAGATATAGCAGGAGTTCTATTCTGACAGAGCCTTTGTGTTCTCTGGGTTTGGTCAGTTGCTGTTCCTGCTACTTTTTCAGACATTGAGAACCAATAAATAATTTGACTTATTACATTTGCCTCTGTTTCACTTCAAATGCCAGCTAATGTGGGTCAGTGTCAGTATCCCTCATGGGAATATGTTTGGTAAGCTTCTTGGTTGGTGTGCTGCCTCATATGCCCTCAACATGCTCTGCATATGCCTCTGATGGTTTCAAGAATAGCTAAAACTAGCACTTCTATGCAGTAAATCAGTTATCAAGGGTGAAATGTGTGATCATTTTGCTTTTCTGGAGACCTTTCCATGTGGAAGGAAGACTCAAATCAGGAAATGCACTTGGCCAATCGGTATCATTTTTCTGAACTTGCGTTACACTGAACTATAGAAGGCTGCTATTATGAACAACCATTTTGAGAGGCATTAAGATATGAAACATAAACTATGGTTCTGTTTAAGTAGGCCTAAATGAAAATATCATTTTGCATGTAATTGTGTTTACTTGCGTCTTAATGCTGCTGTTCCTAATGACTTAAAATGGACAACCTCAGTACTACCATATCCTTTTATATGATGTGGTCTCTTTAATGTGGTGTTCACTAATTACTTTACCATTTCTAGTGAGTTGTATACTCTTGACTTCACCTATTGTAACTCATGGAGCAGGGCCTCTGTCTATGGGGCAAGGCCCAGTGGAATGTGGTGAAAGGAACTCAGTGAGAATTGAACCAATTACTATGAACAACATGGTTGAGAGAATTCAGATTCGATTTAGTTGTCATTGGCATAGTATAAGTACAGTGACAGCAAAATGCATTTGCCATCCAGCCCGGTAATGCAAGCCATAGGTGTGTACAGATTAAGGCAAGGTATGTTTAGTAGGATGTGTAATAATGCATAGTGCAAGCCATTCTGGTACAATATGTTAAAATGTGTCGCTTACTGACTATCTTACTTAAAGGTAGGCTCTAGTCTAAATAGTTGGTGGTATGGTTAGTATGTAGTAGATACTTTTAGCAAACAGTAGGCAGTATTCCATCTCAAGATACAATCCTATATTTGTTATGTGTAGATGCGTGAATATAATTGTATAACTCTTTCATATAAATGAAAATGAGCGTTGACACAACAATATACTGTATGTTATATGAATAATAAACACTAGGCAGTATAAGGTTTAGCACGAGGTTTAGCACATGGCCCAGCAGGGGTGTATTCCATCAATGTTGCTAAAGGAAAATCCAGGCTTATTTTTGATAAATCTTGCAAAATGTATCCAAATAAGCCTGGATTTTCCTTTAGTGATGCTGATGGAACACCCCCCAGGTGTACACTATACAGGATATGGAGCAAGTCTTCTCCACAGTCATTGGTAGAGCTGAGTGAGGATTGCGAGAACATTTAAAAATGCATTTTATTTTCAGTGTTCATTGTTGTACAAAAGGCTGTGATCAGGAAATCTGCCACACCTGAGCATAATTGGTTAGCCTATAGCTAACAGGTGCAGCTAATTAGCCATTCATGGCTCATTGGGGTTGGGGATCCTTTATAAGCACGAGAAAAAGTTTGTCAGGTATAGCAGGAGTTCTATTCTGACAGAGCCTTTGTTAATCCAATGGTAGTGCTGGCTGCCAGTAGGCTTTTGATTAACAGAATGGCAATGGCTTTTGTAGTTTTGTTGAGGTAAGTTTTTAAATTCAAGGTAGTTAAGTTTCTTTGAAATCTGAAAAATGTATTTGGTGTGTTTAATTGTGAATGTGTTCCAGGGCCTCTTGGGTTTTTTGCCTGCTGATTGGAGGAATAGGCTGTTTTCCTGCACCAAAAGGTAGGTGTTGGTTCAAGTCAATCTAATTTGGTGAGGACCTGAACTTTGATGGTCAAACAGATTTGAGGATTTTAGTTTCCATTGTTATTAACATCTGTGTTCCCTCAGGTGACAGCTCTGGAAATATGAATACAGGCAGCATCAGTGATCCCTCAGGCTTGGTGCCGATTGCTTCCATCGACTCGCGTACAAGCTTCCAGCAAGGCAGGAGAGGCCTCTACCGAAACCGCTACGTCCCTGGTGATGCCCAAATGATTGGGCAACCAGCCCTGATGGCGCCGCGAGTCCATATGGTGCACCAAAGCTCTCAGGGCAGCTTCACTGATGTCTCAGGCCTGGCTCCAATCTCTTCCGTCAACTCCCGTTCTACCTTCCAGAGAGCCAGAAAAACCTTCTACCAAAACCGCTACACTCCTGGTGGGACACAGGGGTCTAGCGGTTCATTTGGACAACAGCAAATCCAAATGGTGCCACACAGCTCTCAGGGAAGCCTCGGTGACGTCTCAGGACTGGCTCCAATGTCTTCCATCAACTCTTGGTCAAGCTTCCAGCAAGGCAGAAAAGGCCTCTACCAAAACCGCTACGTCCCTGGAGAAGTCCAGCCTCAGTCTGGCAGCCATGATGCCACAGGTGGAGGTTTTACTTTGGACGTTCTACCTCAGGTGCAGGATGTTCAAAGGTAATTTACTAGGGTTTGGAAAATTCCCTTGATTCTTCATGTTAATGGAGTGATTCCTGATGCTCTTCTTTGATCTTCTCAACAGGAAAGACTACTGGTAGGACTAGGTGGATTCATCCCTAGATGCAGCAATGGTGAAGCTTGATTTTCATTGCATGATTTGAAGTTGTCAGATGATGACAGGACTTGATGTCGCTAACTACCTTATTTTGTCCTTTAGGTTCTGTGTTGGGTGGTCAGTTGCTGTTCCTGCTACTTTTTCAGAAACTGAGAACCAATAAATAATTTGACTTATTACATTTGTCTCTGTTTCACTTGAAATGCCAGTTAATGTGGGTCAGTGTCAGTATCCCTCATGGGATGTTTGGTAAGCTTCTTGGTTGGTGTGCTGCCTCATATGCCCTCAACATGCTCTGCATATGCCTCTGATGGTTTCAAGAATAGCTAAAACTAGCACTTCTATGCAGTAAATCAGTTATCAAGGGTGAAATGTGTGATAATTTTGCTTTTCTGGAGACCTTTCCATGTGGAAGGAAGACTCAAATCAGGAAATGCACTTGGCCAATCGGTATCATTTTTCTGAACTTGCGTTACACTGAACAGTATAGAAAGCTGCTATTATGAACAACCATTTTGAGAGGCATTAAGATATGAAACATAAACTAGGGTTCTGTTTAAGTAGGCCTAAATGAAAATATCATTTTGCATGTAATTGTGTTTACTTGCGTCTTAATGCTGCTGTTCCTAATGACTTAAAATGGACAACCTCAGTACTACCATATCCTTTTATATGATGTGGTCTCTTTAATGTGGTGTTCACTAATTACTTTACCATTTCTAGTGAGTTGTATACTCTTGACTTCACCTATTGTAACTCATGGAGCAGGGCCTCTGTCTATGGGGCAAGGCCCAGTGGAATGTGGTGAAAGGAACTCAGTGAGAATTGAACCAATTACTATGAACAACATGGTTGAGAGAATTCAGATTCGATTTAGTTGTCATTGGCATAGTATAAGTACAGTGACAACCAAATGCATTTGCCATCCAGCCCGGTAATGCAAGCCATAGGTGTGTACAGACTAAGGCAAGGTATGTTTAGTAGGATGGGTAATGATGCATAGTGCAAGCCATTCTGGTACAAGTTAAAATGTGTCGCTTACTGACTATCTTACTTAAAGGTAGGCTCTAGTCTAAATAGTTGGTAGTATGGTTAGTATGTAGTAGATACTTTTAGCAAACAGTAGGCAGTATTCCAACTCAAAGATACAATCCTATATTTGTTATGTGTAGATGTGTGAATATAATTGTATAACTCTTTCATATAAATGAAAATGAGCGTTGACACAACAATATACTATGAATAATAAACACTAGGCAGTATGAGGTTTAGCACATGGCCCAGCAGGGGTGTATTCCATCAATGTTGCTAAAGGAAAATCCAGGCTTATTTTTGATAAATCTTGCAAAATGTATCCAAATAAGCCTGGATTTTCCTTTAGTGATGCTGATGGAACACCCCCCAGGTGTACACTATACAGGATATGGAGCAAGTCTTCTCCACAGTCATTGGTAGAGCTGAGTGAGGATTGCGAGAACATTGAAAAATGCATTTTATTTTCAGTGTTCATTGTTGTACAAAAGGCTGTGATCAGGAAATCTGCCACACCTGAGCATAATTGGTTAGCCTATAGCTAACAGGTGCAGCTAATTAGCCATTCATGGCTCATTGGGGTTGGGGATCCTTTATAAGCACGAGAAAAAGTTTGTCAGATATAGCAGGAGTTCTATTCTGACAGAGCCTTTGTTAATCCAATGGTAGTGCTGGCTGCCAGTAGGCTTTTGATTAACAGAATGGCAATGGCTTTTGTAGTTTTGTTGAGGTAAGTTTTTAAATTCAAGGTAGTTAAGTTTCTTTGAAATCTGAAAAATGTATTTGGTGTGTTTAATTGTGAATGTGTTCCAGGGCCTCTTGGGTTTTTTGCCTGCTGATTGGAGGAATAGGCTGTTTTCCTGCACCAAAAGGTAGGTGTTGGTTCAAGTCAATCTAATTTGGTGAGGACCTGAACTTTGATGGTCAAACAGATTTGAGCATTTTAGTTTCCATTGTTCTTCAACATCTGTGTTCCATCAGGTGACAGCTCTGGAAATATGAATACAGGCAGCATCAGTGACCCCTCAGGCTCGGTGCCGATTGCTTCCATCGACTCGCGTACAAGCTTCCAGCAAGGCAGGAGAGGCCTCTACCGAAACCGCTACGTCCCTGGTGATGCCCAAATGGTTGGGCAACCAGCCCTGATGGCGCCGCGAGTCCATATGGTGCACCAAAGCTCTCAGGGCAGCTTCACTGATGTCTCAGGCCTGGCTCCAATCTCTTCCGTCAACTCCCGTTCTACCTTCCAGAGAGCCAGAAAAACCTTCTACCAAAACCGCTACACTCCTGGTGGGACACAGGGGTCTAGCGGTTCATTTGGACAACAGCAAATCCAAATGGTGACACACAGCTCTCAGGGAAGCCTCGGTGACGTCTCAGGACTGGCTCCAACGTCTTCCATCAACTCTCGTTCAAGCTTCCAGCAAGGCAGAAAAGGCCTCTACCAAAACCTCTACGTCCCTGGAGAAGTCCAGCCTCAGTCTGGCAGCCATGATGCCACAGGTGGAAGTTTTACTTTGGACATTCTACCTCAGGAGCAGGACGTTAAAAGGTAATTTACTAGGGTTTGTAAACTTCCCTTGATTCTTCATGTTAACAAACAGCACTGAGTCTGATCTAGTAATCTAATAAGGTTGGAGAATACACAAGAAATCTGAGACCATTGATTTTGTGTTCAGTGAACCATTTTTGTGTTGATTTGGTGTATGTTTTGGATCATTGTCCTGCTGGAAGAGGCAGCCAGATTCAGATTTTAAATATCCTGGTATTTCATGGAGTTCTTGATGCCATGTGCCTTTGGAGGAAAAACAGCCCCACAGCATCACAAAACCTCCACCATACTTAACAGTGGGCATCAAGTTCTTTTCGGTATAGCCATTCTTCTTTTTACGCCAGTCGGTTCCAGTCAAAGTTCCAGTAGCGTTTAGCTCAACGCTAAATCGTTATAATAGGAGGCCTCTATTTTTTCCTCCTACAGTCCTCTACCTCCTCCTACAGTCCTCTACCTCCCCCTACAGTCCTCTACCTCCTCCCCTAGCCATGACTTTACACGATAATACAAGTATTTCTAACCTTTCAGAAGAAGTTTTCACGTGAATTATGTCCTCCCTGGGCTTACAAATCCCTCTACATTGTACCTCAATTCAACTGTCAGAGTCGGGGAAAGGTGAACCTTAAAAACATAGCTTTACTATGCTGAGTGCGTCTGGCTAAATGTCAACGAGGTAGAGTCTCCCTCCAGTCACGAAGGAAGTGGAAGAGACGTCAGACACAGTGGAACAGTAAGTCTGGCTCCCTCCAGTGGTGGGAAGTGGAAGTGACAAAGAATGATAAGAGCAAAATGTGGCAAGATAACCTGAGACTCATCACGAAGTTTGAGACAGTGGAAGACTTCTGGGTGTGAGTTTACCCATTGCTCTTGTGAATTCAACTGTATGTATTAACTTAAGTTTAACTTAATAAACAATTACATTTTGAATGTGGAGGTCAAACCTGGCAACTGCAGCCTGTAAAACAAATGTATGTTGTCAAATGCCATTAGTTGTGATCAGCCTTGCCTTTAATCGGTTCAAAATCAATTGTGCATGTCTTGTTTTATAGGAAGTGAGCACACACACTCATCACACACACCATCTCCAACGTTCAGCCCAGCCACAGTGGACGGTACGGCTGCACGGCCTACAATGGCATCAGCATAGACTTATCTACTACAACTACCCTCAGTGTTCAGTGTGAGTATTATGGACAGTTTTAATAATACACACACACACACACACACACACAATGACATAAAAACAGATTTGCACACACACACACACACACACACACACACAATGACATAAAAACAGATTTTTACACACACACACAACACATTTTGAAGCTTGATTTTCATTGCATGATTTGAAGTTGTAAGATGATGACAGGACTTGATGTCGCTAACTACCTTATTTTGTCCTTTAGGTTCTGTGTTGGGTGGTCAGTTGCTGTTCCTGCTACTTTTTCAGAAACGGAACCAATAAATAATTTGACTCATTACATTTGTCTCTGTTTCACTTCAAATGCCAGCTGATGTGGGTCAGTGTCAGCATCCCTCATGGGAATATGTTTGGTAAGCTTCTTGGTTGGTGTGCTGCCTCATATGCCCTCAACATGCTCTGCATGCCTCTGATGGTTTCAAGAATAGCTCAAACTAGCACTTCTATGCAGTAAATCAGTTATCAAGGGTGAAATGTGTGATCATTTTGCTTTTCTGGAGACCTTTCCATGTGGAAGGAAGACTCAAATCAGGAAATGCACTTGGCCAATCGGTATCATTTTTCTGAACTTGTTTCACACACAACTGTATAGAAAGCTGCTATAATGAACAACCGTTTTGAAAAGGGCTTTAAGATATAAAATGTAAACTAGGGTTTTAAGTATGCCTAAATGTAAAGTCATTTTGCAACTTATTGTGTTTTACTTGCATGTTAATTCTATTACTGTTGACTTAAAATGGACTACCTCAGTACTACCATATCCTTTTATATGATGTGGTCTCTTTAATGTGGTGTTCACTAATTACTTTACCATGTCTAGTGAGTTGTATACTCTTGACTTCACCTATTGTAGCTCATGGAGCAGGGCCTGTGTCTATGGGGCAGTGCCCAGTGGAATGTGGTGAGAAAGTAACTCAGTGAAAATTTAACAAATTACTACGAACAACATGGTTGAAAGAGGATTCAGGTATAAAAAATAAAATGTGTTTACTGCCTATATCTCACTTAAATGTAGGCTCTAAATAGTTGGTAGTATTATGTTTGGTATGTAGTTTTAGCAAACTGTAGGCAGTATTCCAAATCTCAAGAAACAATCCTTTATTTTTTGTATCATCTGTTGTATGTGTAGTTGCATGAATATAGTTTTATAACTCTTTCATATAAATGAAAATGAGCGTTGACAACAATATACTATAAGTATCAGATTTCTTTGGCTCAATAAAACGTTTGAAATAATAAACACATGGCTGTATGAGATTTTAAGACAAGGCCCAGCAGGGGTGTATTCCATCAATGTTGCTAAAGGAAAATCCAGGCTTATTTTGGATAAATCTTGTGAAATGTATCCAAATAAGCCTGGAGTTTCCTTTATTGATGCTGATGGAACACCTCCCAGGTGTGCACTATACAAGATATGGAGCAAGTCTTCTCCAGTCATTGGTAGAGCTGAGTGAGGATTGCGAGAACATTTAAAAATTCATTTTTTTTTCAGTGTTCATTGTTGTACAAAAGGCTGTGATCAGGAAATCTGCCACACCTGAGCATAATTGGTTAGCCTATAGCTAACAGGTGCAGCTAATTAGCCAGTCATGGCTCATTGGGGTTTGGAGATCCTTTATAAGCACAAGAAAAAGTTTGTCAGATATAGCAGGAGTTCTATTCTGACAGGGCCTTTGTTAATCCAATGGTAGTGCTGGCTGCCAGTAGGCTTTTGATTAACAGAATGGCAGTGGCTTTTGTAGTTTTGTTGAGGTAAGTTTTTAAATTCAAGATGGTTGAGATTCTCTGAAATTGGAAATGTATGTGGTGTGGTGTTTATTTGTGAATGTGTTCCAGGGCCTCTTGGATTTTTTGCCTGCTGATTGGAGGAATAGGCTGTTTTCCTGCACCAAAAGGTAGGTGTTAGTTCAAGTCAATCTAATTAAGTGAGGACCAGAATTTGATCAAACTGATTTTAGTTTCCATAACATCTGTGTTCCCTCAGGTGACAGCTCTGGAAATATGAATACAGGCAGCATCAGTGATCCCTCAGGCTTGGTGCTGATTTCTTCCATCGACTCTCGTACAAGCTTCCAGCAAGGCAGGAGAGGCCTCTACCGAAACCGCTACGTCCCTGGTGATGCCCAAATGGTTAGGTACCCAGCCCTGATGGTGCCGAGAGTCCATATGGTGCACCAAAGCTCTCAGGGCAGCTTCACTGATGTCTCAGGCCTGGCTCCAATCTCTTCCGTCAACTCCCGTTCTACCTTCCAGAGAGCCAGAAAAACCTTCTACCAAAACCGCTACACTCCTGGTGGGACACAGGGGTCTAGCGGTTCATTTGGACAACAGCAAATCCAAATGGTGCCACACAGCTCTCAGGGAAGCCTCGGTGACGTCTCAGGACTGGCTCCAATGTCTTCCATAAACTCTTGGTCAAGCTTCCAGCAAGGCAGAAAAGGCCTCTACCAAAACCGCTACGTCCCTGGAGAAGTCCAGCCTCAGTCTGGCAGCCATGATGCCACAGGTGGAGGTTTTACTTTGGACATTCTACCTCAGGTGCAGGACGTTAAAAGGTAATTTACTAGGGTTTGTAAACTTCCCTTGATTCTTCATGTTAATGGAGTGATTCCTGATGCTCATCTTTGATCTTCTCAACAGGAAAGACTACTGGTTCTGTCGTAGACTGAAGACCCATCTCTTCAGGTTACATCTTAACTGCTCCTCCTGAGAAATCTTCCGACCCTCACCACTACGTCTCCTAAAGACACCCGCTTTCCCCTCTACTGTGTCCCTAAGAACTTCTATTGCCCCCTTGTACTGTTTCTCAGTTTCTCCAGTAAAAAAAAAAAAGGTTTTAGTAGAAGGCGATAGGGAGAAGGTTTTTCCTTCTATCAGTGGCCCCGGGCCTGAGCTAGATTACTCTTCCTGCAACGAATGATGGATTGCTGATTCACATGCTTAGTATTCAAATGTATTGATTGTAAGTCGCTTTGGTATAAGGCGTCTGCTAAATGCCAAAAATGTAAATGTACTGGTAGGACTAGGTGGATTCATCCCTCGGTGCAGCAATGGTAAAGCTTGATTTTCATTGCGTGATTTGAAGCCGTCAAATGATGACAGGATTTGGTGTCGCTAACTACTTTATTTTGTCCTTTAGGTTCTCTGGGTTTGGTCAGTTGCTGTTCCTGCTACTTTTTCAGACATTGAGAACCAATAAATAATTTGACTTATTACATTTGCCTCTTTCACTTCAAATGCCAGCTGATGTGGGTCAGTGTCAGTATCCCTCATGGGAATATGTTTGGTAAGCTTCTTGGTTGGTGTGCTGCCTCATATGCCCTCAACATGCTCTGCATATGCCTCTTATGGTTTCAAGAATAGCTAAAACTAGCACTTCTATGCAGTAAATCAGTTATCAAGGGTGAAATGTGTGTTCATTTTGCTTTTCTGGAGACCTTTCCATGTGGAAGGAAGACTCAAATCAGGAAATGCACTTGGCCAATCGGTATCATTTTTCTGAACTTGCGTTACACTGAACTATAGAAGGCTGCTATTATGAACAACCATTTTGAGAGGCATTAAGATATGAAACATAAACTATGGTTCTGTTTAAGTAGGCCTAAATGAAAATATCATTTTGCATGTAATTGTGTTTACTTGCGTCTTAATGCTGCTGTTCCTAATGACTTAAAATGGACAACCTCAGTACTACCATATCCTTTTATATGATGTGGTCTCTTTAATGTGGTGTTCACTAATTACTTTACCATTTCTAGTGAGTTGTATACTCTTGACTTCACCTATTGTAACTCATGGGGCAGGGCCTCTGTCTATGGGGCAAGGCCCAGTGGAATGTGGTGAAAGGAACTCAGTGAGAATTGAACCAATTACTATGAACAACATGGTTGAAAGAATTCAGATTCGATTTAGTTGTCATTGGCATAGTATAAGTACAGTGACAACAAAATGCATTTGCCATCCAGCCCGGTAATGCAAGCCATAGGTGTGTACAGACTAAGGCAAGGTATGTTTAGTAGGATGTGTAATAATGCATAGTGCAAGCCATTCTGGTACAATATGTTAAAATGTGTCGCTTACTGACTATCTTACTTAAAGGTAGGCTCTAGTCTAAATAGTTGGTAGTTTGGTTAGTATGTAGTAGATACTTTTAGCAAACAGTAGGCAGTATTCCAGCTCAAGATACAATCCTATATTTGTTATGTGTAGATGCGTGAATATAATTGTATAACTCTTTCATATAAATGAAAATGAGCGTTGACACAACAATATACTGTATGTTATATGAATAATAAACACTAGGCAGTATAAGGTTTAGCACGAGGTTTAGCACATGGCCCAGCAGGGGTGTATTCCATCAATGTTGCTAAAGGAAAATCCAAGCTTATTTTTGATAAATCTTGCAAAATGTATCCAAATAAGCCTGGATTTTCCTTTAGTGATGCTGATGGAACACCCCCCAGGTGTACACTATACAGGATATGGAGCAAGTCTTCTCCACAGTCATTGGTAGAGCTGAGTGAGGATTGCGAGAACATTTAAAAATGCATTTTATTTTCAGTGTTCATTGTTGTACAAAAGGCTGTGATCAGGAAATCTGCCACACCTGAGCATAATTGGTTAGCCTATAGCTAACAGGTGCAGCTAATTAGCCATTCATGGCTCATTGGGGTTGGAGATCCTTTATAAGCACGAGAAAAAGTTTGTCAGGTATAGCAGGAGTTCTATTCTGACAGAGCCTTTGTTAATCCAATGGTAGTGCTGGCTGCCAGTAGGCTTTTGATTAACAGAATGGCAATGGCTTTTGTAGTTTTGTTGAGGTAAGTTTTTAAATTCAAGGTAGTTAAGTTTCTTTGAAATCTGAAAAATGTATTTGGTGTGTTTAATTGTGAATGTGTTCCAGGGCCTCTTGGGTTTTTTGCCTGCTGATTGGAGGAATAGGCTGTTTTCCTGCACCAAAAGGTAGGTGTTGGTTCAAGTCAATCTAATTTGGTGAGGACCTGAACTTTGATGGTCAAACAGATTTGAGCATTTTAGTTTCCATTGTTCTTCAACATATGTGTTCCCTCAGGTGACAGCTCTGGAAATATGAATACAGGCAGCATCAGTGACCCCTCAGGCTTGGTGCCGATTGCTTCCATCGACTCGCGTACAAGCTTCCAGCAAGGCAGGAGAGGCCTCTACCGAAACCGTTACGTCCCTGGTGATGCCCAAATGGTTGGGCAACCAGCCCTGATGGCGCCGCGAGTCCATATGGTGCACCAAAGCTCTCAGGGCAGCTTCACTGATGTCTCAGGTCTGGCTCCAATCTCTTCCGTCAACTCCCGTTCTACCTTCCAGAGAGCCAGAAAAACCTTCTACCAAAACCGCTACACTCCTGGTGGGACACAGGGGTCTAGCGGTTCATTTGGACAACAGCAAATCCAAATGGTGCCACACAGCTCTCAGGGAAGCCTCGGTGACGTCTCAGGACTGGCTCCAATGTCTTCCATCAACTCTTGGTCAAGCTTCCAGCAAGGCAGAAAAGGCCTCTACCAAAACCGCTACGTCCCTGGAGAAGTCCAGCCTCAGTCTGGCAGCCATGATGCCACAGGTGGAGGTTTTACTTTGGACGTTCTACCTCAGGTGCAGGATGTTCAAAGGTAATTTACTAGGGTTTGGAAACTTCCCTTGATTCTTCATGTTAATGGAGTGATTCCTGATGCTCTTCTTTGATCTTCTCAACAGGAAAGACTACTGGTAGGACTAGGTGGATTCATCCCTAGATGCAGCAATGGTGAAGCTTGATTTTCATTGCATGATTTGAAGTTGTCAGATGATGACAGGACTTGATGTCTCTAACTACCTTATTTTGTCCTTTAGGTTCTGTGTTGGGTGGTCAGTTGCTGTTCCTGCTACTTTTTCAGAAACTGAGAACCAATAAATAATTTGACTTATTACATTTGCCTCTGTTTCACTTCAAATGCCAGCTAATGTGGGTCAGTGTCAGCATCCCTCATGGGAATATGTTTTGGTAAGCTTCTTGGTTGGTGTGCTGCCTCATATGCCCTCAACATGCTCCGCATATGCCTCTGATGGTTTCAAGAATAGCTAAAACTAGCACTTCTATGCAGTAAATCAGTTATCAAGGGTGAAATGTGTGATCATTTTGCTTTTCTGGAGACCTTTCCATGTGGAAGGAAGACTCAAATCAGGAAATGCACTTGGCCAATCGGTATCATTTTTCTGAACTTGTGTTACACTGAACAGTATAGAAAGCTGCTATTATGAACAACCATTTTGAGACTCATTAAGATATGAAACATAAACTAGGGTTCTGTTTAAGTATGCCTAAATGAAAATATCATTTTGCATGTAATTGTGTGTATTTTACTTGCGTGTTAATGCTGCTATTACTATTGACCTAAAATGGACAACCTCAGTACTACCATATCCTTTCATATGATGTGGTCTCTTTAATGTGGTGTTCACTAATTACTTTACCATGTCTAGTGAGCTGTATACTCTTGACTTCACCTATTGTAACTCATGGGGCAGGGCCTGTGTCTATGAGGAAAGGCCCAGTGGAATGTGGTGAAAGGAACTCTGAGAATTGAACCAATTACTATGAACAACATGGTTGAGAGAATTCAGATTCGATTTAGTTGTCATTGGCATAGTACAAGTACAGTGACAACAAAATGCATTTGCCATCCAGCCCGGTAATGCAAGCCACAGGTGTGTACAGACTAAGGCAAGGTATGTTTAGTAGGATGGGTAATGATGCATAGTGCAAGCCATTCAGGTACAATATGTTAATGTGTCGCTTACTGACTATCTTACTAAAAGGTAGGCTCTAAATAGTTGGTAGTATGGTTAGTATGTAGTAGATACTTTTAGCAAACAGTAGGCAGTATTCCAACTCTCAAGATACAATCCTATATTTGTTGTATGTGTACTGTAGATGCTTGAATATCATTTTATAACTCTTTCATATAAATGAAAATGAGCGTTGACACAACAATATACTGTATGTTATATGAATAATAAACACTAGGCAGTATGTTTAGCACATGGCCCAGCAGGGGTGTATTCCATCAATGTTGCTAAAGGAAAATCCAGGCTTATTTTGGATAAATCTTGTGAAATGTATCCAAATAAGCCTGGATTTTCCTTTATTGATGCTGATGGAACACCCCCCAGGTGTACACTATACAAGATATGGAGCAAGTCTTCTCCACAGTCATTGGTAGAGCTGAGTGAGGATTGCGAGAACATTTAAAAATGATTTTTTTTTTCAGTGTTCATTGTTGTACAAAAGGCTGTGATCAGGAAATCTGCCACACCTGAGCATAATTGGTTAGCCTATAGCTAACAGGTGCAGCTAATTAGCCAGTCATGGCTCATTGGGGTTGGGGATCCTTTATAAGCACGAGAAAAAGTTTGTCAGGTATAGCAGGAGTTCTATTCTGACATAGCCTTTGTTAATCCAATGGTAGTGCTGGCTGCCAGTAGACTTTTGATTAACAGAATGGCAATGGCTTTTGTAGTTTTGTTGAGGTAAGTTTTTAAATTCAAGGTAGTTAAGTTAATTGTAGACTACCACCATCAAAGCTGACGTGCTGACGTGATCCAAGATGGCGCCGACCATGGCTGCTATGGCGCTACAGTTTGTTGTGTTCTGTCTGTTCTGTGTCTCTGTGTCTTGCCTAACGTCGTACACAAACGACGTTCTACTGCACATGAGGGGTTTAACCCCACCGGACATCTTCCCCAAACTACTCACCCGTTCCACGGACATTCTGGATATGCTTGTGAGGGGGACCGCGTTTTTCGCCAGAGCTGTGAGGTGGATCAGAAGGCAGCGAGGTCGGAGAGCCGGCTGTTTGGTTCGCCTTCGGCGGAGAGGGACGCGACCACCACTACCGGGCATATTCCTGAGCAACGTGAACTCCCTCTGCAATAAAATGGATGAACTCCGGTGTCTCGTTGCGAGGAACAGCGACTTCCACTCCTCGGCTGTCTTCGCGTTCACGGAGACGCATCTATCTTCATCTGTCCCTGACGAGGCGGTGGAGCTAGAGGGATTCTCCGCGTTCCGGGCTGACAGAGACTTCGAGGCGGTGAGCAAGAGAGGTTCCCGCCCACCCCCGCCCTCTCCCTCCACCCCCCCCCCGGCTACAACCACCACCCCTGTCCCCCAGGGGGGCCAATGTCCCTCCTGCTACCCCTCCCCCCCCCCTCCCCCCTCCTCACCCGCCCCGCCCACCCCCACCCCCCTTTTCCCACCCCCTCTCTCTGTCACAGTGCGAGAGGTAAACAGACTGTTTAAGAGGCAGAATCCCCGGAAGGCAGCTGGTCATTTCCAGCATTTCCAGCTCCAGGTCCACCAGCACGGGCTCCCCGCAGGGCTGCGTCCTGTCTCCAGCACTATTCTCCCTTTACACCAACAGCTGTGTCTCCTGCCACCCCTCGGTCAAGCTCCTGAAGTTTGCAGACGACACCACCCTGGTGGGCCTCATCTCCGGGGGGGACGAATCTGCCTACAGGGGTGAGATCGAGGGGCTGCAGAGCTGGTGCAGTTTAAACAATCTGGAGCTCAATGCTCTGAAAACAGTGGAGATGGTGGTGGACTTCCGTAGGAAAGCAGCCCTGCCCCCTCCCATCACGCTGGGAGGCAGGGACGCGGGAAGGGGGGTGCTGAGGGTGCTGCAGCACCCCCTAGCGGCAAGCAGAAGGAGCTCCTCCTGCCTGAATTTTAAAAATAAAAATATTATTCAAACAATAATTTAAAACAATATAATAACTATTGTTGCTTTTGGGAATAAAAATAAATGTGTTTTTTGTAATAAATGTAAAAATGTGTTTGTTAGTTTTAATGTTAGTGATCACATGGTCATATCTTGCTAGGGACTTGACATCCGAGTCTTGACACCCCCACCCCCACCCCCGTTTGACGAGCCGTGTCGACCAGACATACGTTTTCCTGGGAGGAAAATTGGAACAGAGACATTCGAGTTTCATTTCATTTAAAAAAAGCTGGTTTACCAGGTGGAAATGGTTGCATTATGTCACTGAAAGAGACCCTGTTCTTTGCTTCTCTTGCAGTAAAGCTATATAGGGAAGGGGTTAAGGCACCACGACAGAAAGACAAGTGCATTTACAGTAGGAGGCTTTTGTAAGTTTAGCCAACACGAGATGTCTGACATACATTCAGAATCGGTGAGATTGCTTGCTTCGCTTAACAACACTCCCATTAATGCTCTACTGTCGGACGTTGTTGAGAAAGAGCAACAGACGGCCAGAAACGTATTAGAACTGATATTCAGATCCATCCGATTCTTCGGCAGCGAAGGGCTTCCGTTAAGATGCAATACCAATCGACATGGAGTGCTGTCTGTAATAATGGTCAATATCATGTTTGTGGACATTGTGGGACACTGTGAGCTGAGTGGAAATTACTGTAAATTCCAACACATTGTTGGTAAAATATTTAACGTTACGTCTTTGTAGTGTGTGGGTGCATGCGTGCGTGCTTAACTATTATTGCCCGTGCATTGGGGCCCGTCGTTATGCCACTGTGTGCGTGTGAGCGAACGAGCAATCAGCGAGAGGGAGGGAGAGAAATCGTTATAATTTTTTCCCTGGCAATTTTTTTCCCTGTAGCGTATATAGACAGCACCTCAGCACCCCCAGTCAAAATACCTTCCTGCGTGCCTGCTGGGAGGTACCCCGGTGGCCTCCGTGGAGTCATGCCGCTTTCTAGGCATGACCATCTCCCGGGACCTCAAGTGGGAGCGGAACACCGAGGCCCTCACGAAGAAGGCCCAGAAGAGGATGTTCTTCCTCCGGCAGCTGAGGAAACTCAGGCTGCCGAGGTCCATGATGGTCCAGTTTTACACGGCCATCATAGAGTCCATCCTCACCCACTCCATCATCACCTGGTTCCCTGCTGCAACGACCAAGGACAAGGCCAAGTTGCAGCGGGTGTTACGTTCAGCAGAGAGGGTGATCGGCTGTCCCTTGCCCTCCCTCAACTCCCTGCATGACACCAGGGCTCTGAGGAGGGCAAGGAAGATCATGGCAGACCCCTTCCACCCCGGCCACGGCCTCCTCACCCTGCTTCCCTCTGGAAGAAGGTTGCGGCTGCCTAAGGCACTGAAGGCCCGCCACAGGCTCAGTTTCTACCCCTCAGCCGCCAGGCTGATAAATGACTCTGGCTTCCCCCTCCCCCCCGCCCCCAAGTCTGCCCAGGACTGAATATGCACTGGACTCACCGTAAAAACTCTGCACTGCACTTTATATTGCACTATCCAATGCACTGTTGTCTGTCCTGTGTTGTCCTGTTTTTTGACACGTGAAAAAAGTATAAACGCACTTACTGTAATGTCGAAGCAAATTCCTATATGTGTATGCATAATGGCAATAAACGTTATCTGAATCTGAATCTGAAGTTTCTTTGAAATCTGAAAAATGTGTTTAATTGTATAAATAACATTATGATGTCTCTACCGATACAGGGAGAGGGAAGTTCTCCTCCAGGAGAAGGAGGCTCTGGTAACCCAGGCCAAGACAGACCAGAGTCAGACAGGGCTTGAGAGGCAGATAGAGGCACTGGGCTTGGAAAAAGAGAGGCTTGTTGACGCCAACAAGGCTCTGGAGAGGGCAAGTGGGGCTTCATATAGACTAGAGGGAGCACTTCAGCAGGAGCTATCCACCCTGCGAATGGAGAGAGTGAAAGGAAAGGAGGAGGAGAGGCAGAATGGAGGCATACAGGAGCAACTTGCAGCTTCTAAGCAGACCATTGAACACTACAAGGCCCAGGTCAGTGTGACGACTCCTACATACAAAAACACACCACTGCTTACCACAACACACACACGCTCCATCTGAGATGCATGTATAACAGGTCTAGTTATCATGCAGCAATGGTAAAGCTTGATTTTCATTGCATGATTTGAAGTTGTCAGATGATGACAGGACTTGATGTCGCTAACTACCTTATTAAGTCCTTTAGGTTCTGTGTTGGGTGGTCAGTTGAATGAATGAAATGAAACAACGAAATTTAGGAGGGGTGGCTCCCCCGGTGCTAGGAAAGAAAAAAAAACTAAAAAAACACAAGAAGGGAAGGAGCTGGTTTACATAAATAAAGGCTATGTACACTATCCACTATACTATACTGTACAGATAGACGACTAGGGTTGTCATATTGCACATAGTGTTATTGCACATTCATTTGAAGTGTCGCAGTTTGCAGGCTAGAAATGTACATATTTGTGCCTCAGCACTACACCTGATTTTTTTTTCAGTCCAGCAGCTGCCATCAATCCGTCCAGACTGTCCAGGGCCCAGAGCCTAGGTCTTTGCTGTGTTCAGGGCCTGGATGGCCCTGGGGTAGAGGCTGTTCTTCAGTCTGTTTGTCCTTGCGGCCATGGTCCTGTACCGCCTTTTCGAGGGCAGCTGGGTAAAGTGTACGTACCCAGGGTGGGTTGGGTCTCTGGAGATCTTGGAGGCCTTCCTGAGACAGCGTGTGTTGTACAGCTCTTCCAGAGAGGGGAGGGGGGCGCCGGTGATCTTCTGGGCTGTTCTCACGACTCTCTGTAGCGCATTTCTCTCCGCGGTTGTGCAGCTGGAGAACCAGTTGCAGATGCCGTAGGTGAGGATGCTCTCCACTGCGCCGCGGTAGAAGGCCACCAGTATCTCCTGCTTGTTGTGTTCCTTCCTGAGGACTCTCAGGATGTAGAGCCGCTGTTGTGCCTTCTTGATGGTGGCTGTTGTGTTGTTCTTCCAGGACAGGTCATCCTGTATGTGCACCCCCAGGAATCGGAGGGAGACTCTCCACGCTCTCTCCGTCGATGAGCAGGGGCTGGATCTCTGACTTTTTCCTCCTGAAGTCCACGATGATTTCCTGGGTCTTTGACTTGTTCAGCAGCAGGTTGTTAACCTTGCACAGCTTGCTCATTTGCTCTACCTCATCCCTGTACGCAGTGGAGCCCCTAGACTTTTGGGGGCCCTAAGCAAACAACATCATGGAGGCCCCTGGTAAGGGTCTTAGGCGGGTGACGATGTGGACATTTTAAAATTTATTTATTTCCCTGACACTAAAATATAATACGGTTTTACGAAGTTCGCGCATGTGCGCGCGCTCGTGTGTGTGTAAGTAAAAAAACAGTCTGAAACAAAGGAATTCATTATAAATGTCATAATGTATTAATTAACAGTCACACACACGTCCGAGTATTTGATCAACAAAGGAGCCATGTGTAGTAACATCAAATTGGAGCAATATAAATAATGAAATATCAACTCACAATGGTGCTTATTAGAACTCTTAACACACTTACTGTCAAGCCCTCTAACTCTAGGTAGTGGGCAGTGCCTCTCTCTCTCTCTTTCCCTCTCTCTCTCTCTCTCTCTCTCTCCCTCTCTCTCCCTCTAATTGGCAGGAGTGGCTTCAGGTGTGTGTTTTGTCCGGCTGTTCACTATTACCTCATCGTTAGCCCTGCATAAAGACCCGTTCCAGCCTTCACTTCTCTGCCAGATCGTAGCTTCAGCTTACCGTAAAGATACGCTTCCAGCTCCCCTACCTATTTACTACCCTGCCTGTACCTGCCTCCTACTTACCCCTGTTTTGCCTTTACCCCCCAGTACCCCTGCCTGCCCTACCTGCCCTCTTGCCTGCCTGCCCTACCTGCCCTCCTGCCTGCCTGTCCTACCTGCCCTCTTGCCTGCCTGCCCTACCGGCATGACCCCTGCCTGCCTAACGACTACTCTTCCTGCCTAAGCCCCTGCCTGCCTGCCGACTACCCCCTCCTGCCTAACCCCCCTGCCTGCCGACAACCCCTCCTGCCTATACCCCCTGCCTGCCTGCTGACTACGCCCCCCTGCCTGACCCCCTCTTGCCCTACGACCATTCTCTGCCTACTCCCTAAAATAAATCATACTTTATTTTACTTTAACCTGTCTCTGTCTGTGTCTGCGCTTGGGTTCCCTATCTGACCGTAACACTTACATTCTGAAACTGCTGGTGTTTTCACATTCTGACACAGCAACATTAATATGTAATATCAAACAGAGCAAGAACAACAAATAAATCAATCAATAAACAAGTATATTCTGAAACCGCTGGTGTTCTTATTTACATGTTACATGACTCCACTGGGTCTGTCTGTCTGTCTGCCTGCCTGCTTGCCTGCCTGCTTGTCTGTCTGTCTGTCTGTCTGTCTGCCTGCCTAAGACATCTTACTTATTTTGCACTCTGCATCTTATTTACATTTTTGCACTCTGCAGCTTCTATCCACTTACCACTATCCTGGTGTCGTTTTTCATTGTCTTCTCGTTTCTTTTTTCTTTTTTGGTGACCAGAAATGTGCGATCGATTCATGATTGCTGCTGACAGTTGAGAGGCAGCTAGAAGGGGGCGGGGCTAGAAGTCAATTTCAAGCTAGAGGGGGGCGGGGCCCCACTAGGGGGGTTTTGGGGCAGCGGCGTGGATACTGCCAATAGTGGTTACGGATAGATATGGATGTCCGTGGTGTTATAGATCATATAATAACGCCGTAATTGCAGGGAATACTTTACCAAACTAGCTATTTCACAATGAAAAGTAGTTAAACTCTAAACTACCCTCATATTGTTTAGCTTGTCAAACTAAAACTGTCCTTGGATGAATGTATGCGCAGCGCGAGCGCAGCGCGAGCAGACTCAGAGCGACTGAACGCTGAATGCCATGATTTCCATTGAAAATACATTCATCCAAGGACAGTTTTAGTTTGACAAAAAGGCCCTTTTTGTTTGGTGGCCCCAAGCAATTGCCTTGGTTGCCTCTATGGACGGGGCGCCTCTGCGATACAATACATACAAATCTTACTTACTCCTCTTACTGTAGGCTATTGTCTTTATATAATGTGTGCATATAATGCACTTTGAATTGCCCTTGTCGTATGAAATGTGCTATACAAATAAACTTGCCTTGCCTAAACCCTTTTGGAAGGTTTAGTTTATGTCCAGGTTTCACACATCTCTGTAGTTACATGTTCAGTGAGTCTAGTTGCTGGTGACCGCTAGGACCATAGGCAGATGCCTTGTTGGTAAGTAATTTGTTCAAAGCAAAAAAACAAATAAAGTGTGTGTTTACCCCCTCAAATAAATTAACTTAGCCCCAGTCAGATCCATATTTAGAGGTAAGTTACCTCAGGTAACTTTAGCTAGCAAGCTAGTTTAGAGTTAGTGGTCATGTTTATCTAGCTAGTTACTAAGCGTCCTTATTACATTTATTTTGAACTTATATTCTCAATTGACTTTCACATTGATCTAATTACAGTTTTTCCCAATTGCTAAAACACAAAAGCCAATTCTCTAAACCAAATGACCAGTTCTCTAAACACATTTAATAAAACTAGCTCCCATTTGCCAAAACCATAAACACATTTCACATGAAGACACAATTCACAAAACACAATCCTCCTTTTCTCATAAGTCTAAACACATTTTGTCTTGCTAAAACACAAGTTGCAAAAAACTCTGCTCAAATTCTCAAATTAAAGCTCATGTGATGCAAAATGCTTGCCACAGTCAGCAAAATTTGAACACAATGAACACACCTAGCTTCATTCATTTAACATAACGACTCAAAATGTAAGACACTTGTTGCAAATGATTGTGGTGTGTGTGTGTGTGTGTGTGTGTGTGTGTGTGTGTGTGTGTGTGTGTGTGTGTGTGTGTGTGTGGTATAGTTCCATAAATAAATAAAAAAAACATCACACCCTGAACATTGTTTTCAGTGAGTATTGTTGTGTGTAATGGATCCTCTGTAGTGTTTGCATTGAGTTGTGATACAGTACAGTAGTGTACATGTTACGGTACATGTGGGAATACAGTACATGTGGGAAAACTAGGGTTAGGGTTAGGTGCTAGGGTGCTAGGGTTAAGGTTAGGGTTAGGATTAGGGGTAGGGTTAGGGTTAGGGTTAAGGTTAGGGTTAGACATGCCAGCATGTACCAAGTCACCCTAGCACCTAACCCTAACCCTAGTTTTCCCACATGTACCGTATTCCCACATGTACCGTAACATACATACTGTATTTTCTGTAGATTTACATATTGTTCATATGAAACACACACACACACATCTATGAATGCCCAATACTCTACAGTGATATATTCTGAGAACAGATACGGTAAGGTTTCTAAAAATGTGCTTTGGCAGTTGTGAAAAAGAACATTCTCACACACTGAACATTGTGTTTTCAGTTGTTTTGTTGTAGTCTGTAATGATGCATATAGTGTTTACATTTTTGCAGGCTTTGAGCAGATGTTTTGGTGTGAAAGTTTGAGTTTTGAAGAGAGAAGGTGTGGTTTTGCTTATGTAGCTTTAGAAAAGTGTGTTGTGTTTAGAGTTTGGGGAAAATGGAGGGAAGTTTTGTGAAATGTGTTTTAGCAATTGAGAAAAACTGTATAATCAAAGCTGTAAAGAAAATACAGGTGATGAACAAGAATAGAAATGAAAGAACCAAACTAAGATTGTTTTCGCCAATAGCTATGAAATACATCTCTTAAAAATGTCTGCAAATGCTGAATCACAAAACACGGACGGAATGTACACTATTTTCACTGTCACTGTCGAAATACAGTATTATGTCTGAAAAATCTCAAATAATTCTGAAATAACACTGGCTACAATTGTGTGTGCATGGGTATGCCTGTCTACACAACACATGAAGCACAGAATGTGACAGTGTGTGTACCTCAAATGTACTTTTTGAAGTTGCTGCATACTTTCTGTACAGAGCAAGAACATTAAGAAATGGTCACATCTAATGTCTTCCCTGGCAATGCATCTAGTCTATTTCATTTCATTGTATATATTCTGCTAATATTTTCTAGACATGTCAATATGATTACTGCAAATAGTGAAAATACCACCGCTCATCCGTTATCAGACTTTGCTGAGGTTCTGGAACTGAAGAGTGTCAATAGAGTGCAAAATAACAGTCACTCAAACACTGTGCAAAAAAACGGTTTATTGTGAGCTTTCTGTCATATATGATAGGAATATGATTACTGCAAAAATGCACCAAATCATTTTGTTTTGAACGTGTTCTTCACCGTTTTGAACACAGTATGTTAACAATGAAAACATGTCAACTTTGTCGCTTTTACCACGTCACGCGCGGTATCAACCAATGAAAATGCGTGGGGCATCAACCAATGAAAATGCGTGGGGCGAGGACAACATGCAAGACACGCCCCTATATTTGCATATATTACTGATAATCGGGGAAAGAATGAAAGCTTGAATGTGGAAAAGAAAGAATGAATGTGGAAAACAATGTGGAAAAGAAAGAATGAATGTGGAAAACAATGTGGAAAAGAAAGAATGAATGTGGAAAACAATGTGGAAAAGAAAGAATGAATGTGGAAAACAATGTGGAAAAGAAAGAATGAATGTGGAAAAGAAAGAATAAATGTGGAAAAGAATAAATACATATAGAAATGTATTGCGGTATACTGTGTGTATTTGTATGTGTATTTGTTCATACATTCATTTATGTGTCTATATATTTATTGTTAATTTTGGCGGACTTGGTCCTCCATAGGATACAGGCTCCACCTGCAATGTCATGGGCCGCAAGATTAAAGAGAAGCTGTCACCCAGAGCGGCGCTAGGCCCGAGCGCAGCCAAGTTAAAGTTATACTCTGGGGAAATCATGCCATCACTGGGGAAATTCCACACTGAATGTGTCATCCGGGGAGAAAAGCACAACCTCACATTTGAAATAGTCGACACAGAGCAAAAGCCTCTTCTCGGGGGGGGGCACATGCGAACGTCTGGGCCTCGTATCCTTCACCGTTCCAGATGAACTCCACACAGTTGATGCAAGCCAATCTGTGCCCCTCACCAAAGATCAGCTGCTGAGAGACTATCATGACGTCTTCAATGACCCAATCGAGTCAGTCCCGGGCGAGATACACTTCGAGCTGGATCCTGATGTGACGCCGGTGCAGTGCACGCCGAGGAATGTTCCAGTGGCTCTGAAGGCGAGAGTCAAGGAGGAACTTGACAGACATGTCAAGGTCGGCAACATTGCGCCGGTGACTGAGCCGACAGCATGGATAAGTAACATGGTGACTGTCGCAAAGCCAGAGAAAATAAGAATCTGTATCGATCCAAAGCCTCTCAACCGAGCGCTGCTGAGGTCTCACTACCATATGCCTACGCTGGAAGATGTGTTGTACAAGTTGCCCAAGGCTCGCCTCTTCACGTTGGCAGACGCTCGTGTTGCCTTTTTACAGTGCAAGCTTGACGACGCGAGCAGCCGTCTGACGACCTTCTGGACACCGTGGGGTCGGATGAGATGGCTCAAGCTCCCTTTCGGAGTCTCAGTAGCGCCTGAGATCTACCAGCGCAAGCAACACGAGCTGCTATCGGGCCTGGCCGGCATCGAACCGATCGCGGATGACATCCTGGTGGTCGGGTGTGGCGATACGGATGCCGAGGCCGAACTGGACCATGACAGAAACTTGAGTGCTCTCATGGAACGATGCAGAGCAGTGGGACTCAGGCTGAGTGAACGCAAGCTACAGTTCAAGCTCAAAGCCGTACACTTCCACGGCCACATTCTGTCCTCGGAGGGACTGAAAATCGACCCAGAGAAGACACAAGCCGTGCTGGAAATGCCGACACCCACCGACGTGAAAGCAGTGCAGCGCTTTATTGGGTTCGTGACGTACCTTGCAAAGTTTCTGCCAAAGCTCTCTGAGGTCTGTGAGCCGCTCCGCAGGCTCTTGGATAAGGACGTCATGTGGCACTGGTTGCCCAAACACGAAGATGCAGTGTGCGGAGTGAAACGTATGGTCACCTGCACGCCCGTCCTCAAGTACTATGATATCACAAAGCCTGTCACGGTCCAGAGCGACGCCAGCATGACCGGGCTGGGGGGCTGTTTGTTACAATGGGGACAGCCGGTGGCTTTTGCATCGAGGGCACTAACGCCGACAGAGCAAAACTACGCTCAGATTGAGAAGGAGTGTTTGAGCATAGTCTTTGCCTGCCAGAGATTCCACCAGTACCTGTATGGCAGGGAGGCTATCACTGCAGAAACAGACCACAAGCCGCTTATCACAATATTCAAGAAGCCCCTCCTGAGCGCACCGAAACGTCTCCAAGGCATGTTGCTGCAGCTGCAAAGCTACAATCTGGATGTTGTGTACAAGCCGGGCCCCGAGATGTATGTCAGCGACACTCTGAGCAGGGCCACGCCCCCGTGCCGTGGGTCTGACACCCCGTACGTGCAGCATGCTGTGTGCGCCGTGAACAGCACCCAGGCCGGGTATTCACAGCTGGACCAGGCGCAGCACCTGGACGTTACGGCTTTCAGATTCCACCAGATTGTGCAGCACACAGAGACGGATGATGTGCTTCAGGAGCTGGCATCTGTGATCCTCAGTGGCTGGCCAGACTTTAAAGAGGACACTCCGCTGGCAGTGCGGGAATACTGGCCCTTCAGAGACCAGGTGAATGTTCAAGACGGAGCGTTGTACAGGGGACAGTGCGTCGTCATACCAAAAGCCATGAGATCTGAGCTGCTCAAACGCATACACGCTAGCCACATTGGTGGGGAGGCGTGTTACAGACGGGCCAGGGATACGCTCTTCTGGCCGAACATGAGAGCGGAGATAAAGGACTTTGTGGCGAACTGCTCCGCATGCAATGAGTACGCACGGGTCCAGCAGAAGGAACCGATGATGTCGCATGACATACCGGTGCGCCCGTGGCAGGCAGTGAGTATGGACGTCTACTCATATGCGGGCAAGGACTTTCTCGTCATTGTGGACCAGTATTCGGATTTCTGGGAAATCGACCAGCTGCCAGATCTGTCTGCTGACACGCTCATCACGTGCTGCAAAGCTCAGTTTGCACGTTATGGGCAGTCAGAGAGGGTGGTCTCGGACAACGGCCCACAGTTTGCATGCGAACGGTTCAGGAAGTTTGCAGCGAGCTGGGGGTTTGCCCATGTCACATCCTCACCCCGACATCCTCGATCCAACGGCAAGGCTGAGTCGGCCGTTAAGATTGTCAAGTCACTCTGCAAGCGGGCGAAATTGGATGGCACGGATGCGTGGATGGCCATCCTTCACTGGCGCAACACACCCACAGAGGGGATGGACAGCAGCCCGGCCCAGCGCTTAATGGCACGCAGGCTCAAAACTTCACTGCCCGTCGCGGACAGCCTGCTTCTACCACGTGTGGTGGACGGAGTGGCAGAGAAGCTGCGGTGGAAACGGCGGGTCGCCAAGTCATTCTATGACATGTCTGCCAGAGACCTTCCAGAGCTGGATGTTGGAGATCACATTAGGATGAGGCCTCTGCCAGGTGATCGCACAGGGCGGTGGCGACGAGGCCAGTGCCTCCAGAGAGTCGCTCCCCGCTCGTTCGTGGTGGATGTGGACGGCACACTGTACAGACGCAACCGAGTGGATCTGCGTGTTGCAGAGCGCTCAGCTTAAGCGCAACAGACAGACATTCTACGGCCTGAGCGGAGCAGTCCTGACCAGACCCAGGTCGCTGGGGAGACTGCCTCAGCCGAGACACGGATTGTCTCAAGTCGGGGGGAGACAGGCTGCGAGGTACATCCTCGTACACCAAGGGCACCGGCGACGCCGGGGGGTCCTGCCACGGCAGGCCAGGGTGTCTACTCACGGAGTGGTCGCCTGTCACGGCCGCCACAACGACTGGACTTATGACTTTGAAAAAAAAGAAAGAAAAAAAAAGGAAGGGGTGAGTAAAGGGACAGCTCTTCTCGGACTGTTTTGACTTTGCCTCAGACGGCTGTACTGGACTGTTGTTCTTTGTTCAGAAAAAAAAAGAAAGAAAAAAAAAAAGGGAAATGTAATGCTATTGTTAATGTTTGGGATTGTTATTGTCAATGGAATTGCAGACGGAGATGCAAGCATGTCATTTGCAAACAGCTAAAGGAAAGGAGATGTTACATATAGGCATATGTGTGGTGGCCTGGGAAAACCCGTCGGATGTCGCTGGCGTTCGTTTGTGGCAAAGAGCAAAAATAGATGGAAATGTCCTATTTCGGCGATTTTGATATTATGTGGTATTCTAGTACTTTGAACTCCATACTACATTATGGTGAATAAACATTTTAAGAAAACAAAAGAGAAAGTACTTATTTTTATGTTTTTGTGGTGGGTAGTTTGCTAGCGAAACAACGTCACGTTGAACGTGTCTAATTCTCAGTTAAGCAACGCACGCACACCTGAGCGAAAGGAGAGACGATACTTCCACCTGTGTTATTGCCAGTTTACTGATGCTCACAATAAGCATAAAGTAATACAATCTTAACTAGAAGACACACAAATGGATCTGTCCCTCGCATACCGACGAGGAGAGCAGACTAACACCGCATCACAAGCAGACAAACGAGACCGGCCGATCTGCATAGGCTCCTCCCCCGACCCGGAGGAGAAAGGAGTCGGGGGCAGCATGGGGGCAGCATTTCTCACCTTTCACTTTTTTTGACATGATACATTAAAATGCTCATAACTTTTTAAAATAAAGGGCTATCTCAGTCATTCAACCAGTTATGAATAGCTGAGAACTTCTAATTTATGGAAATATTAAAAAATGATAATGTCAAAATGCCACCATGTGAAGGGTTTTCCCAGGCCACCACACATATGTTAGTAGCCTGTGTTACAGGGACACCTAGGGGTGACCTGATAATGTTGCATGTAAGACCCGGATGTTGTATGTGGGCGTGCACGGGAGGAACCGCAGTTTAATAAAAGTCATACTGAAACAGTTTTGGGTCGCTCCACCGCCAACAAATCTCACTCCAAACTTTTGGTGAAACTTGGCAGCCCTGCAGATTCACCGAAGATGGCCGCCAGCCTAACAACACAACCAGACTCACCTAAGATGGCCGCCAGCCTTACAACACAACCAGACTCACATAAGATGGCCGCCAGCCTTACAAAACAACCAGACTCACCTAAGATGGCCGCCAGCCTTACAACACAACCAGACTCACTCAAGATGGCCGCCAGCCTGACAACACAACCAGCCTCACCTAAGATGGCCGCCAGCCTGACAACACAACCAGACTCACCTAAGATGGCCGCCAGCCTAACACCACAACCAGACTCACCTAAGATGGCCGCCAGCCTTACAAACACTCTCCAAGTATATCCAGCTGCGGACATCACGCCTGTCACCCTGAAGCTTGATGGACCATATTTGGTTGGAGTGGTTGGAGCGCATACCGCGCCTGCATATTTGCATATTGCGCCTGCATATTTGCATAGACGACGTCATCGCCTTACGACGGTATGTTTTTTTCAAATCATTTATGCAAGAAATGTTTATACTAAGGATAGTTGATTGTTGAAGTGACTGGATGAAAAGGTAATGTTGTGGCTTATATGCCTTGTTGTGATTTTCATAGATAGCTGGAACTCAGCCATATAATAATAATAATAATTCATTACGTTTATATAGCGCTTTTCCGAGGCTCAAAGACGAAGAATATGTTTTACGTACCATTTTCTAGCATTGACTAATTTTAGATGCACTTGAATTCTACAGGGAAGAGGTTTTCATTGCTGACCTTCATGTAACCGCAACGTATGGAGGACCAAGTCCGCCAAAATTAACAATAAATATATAGACACATAAATGAATGTATGAACAAATACACATACAAATACACACAGTATACCGCAATACATTTCTATATGTATTTATTCTTTTCCACATTTATTCTTTCTTTTCCACATTCATTCTTTCTTTTCCACATTGTTTTCCACATTTATTCTTTCTTTTCCACATTGTTTTCCACATTCATTCTTTCTTTTCCACATTCATTCTTTCTTTTCCACATTCATTCTTTCTTTTCCACATTCATTCTTTCATTCTTTCTTTTCCACATTCATTCTTTCTTTTCCACATTCATTCTTTCTTTTCCACATTCATTCTTTCTTTTCCACTTTATCAGTAATGTATGCAAATATATGTGGGCGTATCTTGCATGTTGTCCACGCCCCTACACATTTTCATTGGTTGATACCACGCGTGACGTATGAAAGCAGCGACACTGTTATTACCACAGACGGGTAAGAGAGTCTATAGCCCCGTTCTCTCACAGCGTCTTTCTCCCTATAATTTCCATGGAATCCCAAACTATGTCTATGACATCCCAAGCTATTCCCGTGTTGTCCCCTTTCACACATGTCGGCAATGGTCTATACTAAGATTGAGGAATGCCTCCTGAGCAAGGACTCCAGGCGGATGTGGCAGGGGGTTCAGCAGATGACAAACTTCAGAGCCAACAGGCTCACAGCCGCAGAGGACGACCCCCTGCTGGCGGGAAAGCTGAACACCTTCTACGCCCGGTTCGACGAGGGTCGAACGGAGGTAACCGCAACACAAACACCACTCTCTCCAGCTCTCAGCAGCCTCACCCTCACAGAGCATGAAGTGAGACGCGTACTGAAGGCGGTGGACCCCAGGAAAGCCTCGGGGCCGGATGGCGTCCTGGGACGGGTGCTGAGAGACTGCGCCGACCAGCTGGCCGGGGTTTTCACCAACATCTTTAACCAGTCCCTGTCCCAGGCCACCGTCCCACCCTGCCTGAAAACCTCAACTATCATCCCAGTCCCGAAGAAAAGCACGGTGAGCTGCCTAAACGCCCGGTGGCACTCACACCAATCATCATGAAGTGCTTCGAGAAACTAGTCCGGGCCCACATACTCACACGCCTCCCGCCCAACCTGGATCCATACCAGTTCGCCTACAGAGCCCACAGGTCCAGAGGACGCCATCGCGACGACTCTCCACGCCACTCTATCCCACCTGGAGAGGGGAAACAGCTACGCGAGACTGCTCTTCGTGGACTTCAGCTCCGCCTTCAACACCATCCTTCCAGACAGGCTAGTGACCAAACTACTAGACCTGGGTCTATCACACTCTATATGTGCGTGGATCAAGGACTTCCTGACCGACCGCCCCCAGAGGGTGCGGGTGGGCCCCCACACCTCCACAGCCCTCAGACTCAGCACTGGGTCCCCCCAGGGCTGCGTGCTAAGCCCCATCCTCTACAACCTCTACACCTACGACTTCACCCCCGTCCACCCCAGCAACTCCATCGGAAAGTTTGCAGACGACACCACCGTGGTGGGATGTATCTCGGAGGGGGACGAGGCGGCGTACAGGGATGAGGTAGAGCAACTGAGCAAGCTGTGCAAGGTTAACAACCAATCAACAACCTGCTGCTGAACAAGTCAAAGACCCAGGAAATCATCGTAGACTTCAGGAGGAAAAAGTCCGAGATCCTGCCCCTGCTCATCGACGGAGAGAGCGTGGAGAGAGTCTCAACCCTCCGATTCCTGGGGATGCACATGCGGGATGACCTGACCTGGAAGGACAACACAAAAGGCACCATCAAGAGGGCACAACAGCGGCTATACACCCTGAGAGTCCTCAGGAAGGAACACAGCAAGCAGGAGATACTGGTGACCTTTTACCGCGGCGCAGTGGAGAGCATCCTCACCTACGGCATCTGCAACTGGTTCTCCAGCTGCACAACAGCGGAGAGAAATGCGCTACAGAGAGTCGTGAGAACAGCACAGAAGATCACCGGCGCCCCCCTCCCCTCTCTGGAAGAGCTGTACAACACACTCTGTCTCAGGAAGGCCTCCAAGATCTCCAGGGACCCGACCCACCCTGGGTACGTACACTTTACCAGGCTGCCCTCGAAAAGGCGGTTCAGGACCCTGGCCGCTAAGACAAACAGACTGAAGAACAGCTTCTCCCACAGGGCCGTGCAGGCCCTGAACACAGCAAAGACCTAAGTTTGGACGGAGGGACGGATTGTCTGGACGGATTGTATGGCAGCTGCTGGACTGAAAACATCAGGTGTAGTGCTGAGGCACAAACATGTACATTTCAAGCCTGCAAACTGTGACACTTTAAATAACGTGAAACAATACTATTGTGCAATATGACAACCCTAGTCGTCTATCTGTACAGTATAGTACAGTGGATTGTGTACATAGCCTTTATTTATGTAAACCAGCTCCTTCCCTTCTCGTGATTTTTTTTTTAAAAGTGTTTTTTTTTCTCCCTTTCCTAACACCAGGGGAGCCACCCCTCCTAAATTTCGTTGTTTGGTACCTGTACTGTAGCAATGACAATAAAGTCCATTCATTCATACTAGTCCATCAGCACTGTATGGGAGAACTTGGTGATAACCACAATACCAGTTGACTCAATAACACTCCGTGCACACCGCGGACCGTGACCCACCGTTCTGGCGCAACCTGGTGGGATGGACTTGACGTACTTCAACGTGCGATGCAGATGCAAAGCTCTACTCGTGTTGCTAGCGAAGTTTCCCACAGAAGTGGGGGAAAAAACGTCAGATCAGATATATAAAAGGGTTATTTTGATAAACTGTACACATTTTGTGAATATATATGGTTACTTTCTCGCCTGAAAACATATAAAAACTTCATAAAATGACATATTAACACTTGTAGAGCCAAATTACAGATTTTAGCCAATGGCGGCCAAAATTGAGGATTTAAAATCTGAGGCGAGAGCTGAGGGCTTCATCACGTCTCGCGCAGTATCAACCAATGAAAATGCGCAGGGGCGTGGACAACATGCTGCATACATTACTGATAAAGCATACATTACTGATAAAGCGAAAGACAATGTTGTTTTCACCTAGCTATTCACATAGAATAGTTTGTCTTTGTCATTGTCAGATGTGTATGCAAATATAGGGGCGTATCTTGGACGCACTCTACGCATTTTCATTGGTTGATACTGCGCGTGACGTGGTAAAGCACTCAGCCAAGATCCAGGTACTAACACGGCCCAACCCTGCTTAGCTTCCGAGGTCGGACGAGATCGGGCGTATTCAGGCTAGTATGGCCGTGAGCAACAGTACCATGACCCAAAGCATCCATAATACCCAGCCTGGAACATTGTTGTTGATGTAACTTTATTAAATATGCGGGATAAAGCACTCTATTTGTGGGTAGAATATGCACAAGGTGTCCTGGATGAAGGGAGAAGTGTGTTTCAAAAGAGTACCTGAACATTTCATTACCATCTGGGTGGGCAAATTCTAGATGTGATTTTTTTATTCCTATACATCCCTAGAAAAGTCTGGGGAAATGCCTATTTTAAGTAGATAATGTATAATTTGTATATTTAAACTTAAAAATTCTGAAAACAATTACTAAGTAGCTAAGTAAGCAATCTAGCTGACTATGACTGGAAACGAAGTACTATCCAGTTAGAATTATAGAAGATCTAGTTGTGTTTTCCTGCTGGTCTCGCTGCCTGGGTTTGAACAGACTTGTGGTGACTAAAAATGGCTTTAAAAAATGCCTTTCCACCAAAGAATATATATATATATATGCCATATATATGCGATATATCATACCTCCACTATGATTCATATGCCCTAACCCTTTTTTTTTATTTTAAAAACATGCTATGTGGAATGGAGTGTCTGCTCTCGGCTGAGGGCTTCATCACGTCTCGCGCAGTATCAACCAATGAAAATGCACAGGGCCGTGGACAACATGCTGCATACATTACTGATAATGCATACATTACTGATAATGCATACATTACTGATAATACATACATTACTGATAATGCATACATTACTGATAAAGCGAAAGACAATGTTGTTTTCACCTATTTATTCACATAGAATAGTTTGTCTTTGTCATTGTCAGATGTGTATGCAAATATAGGGGCGTATCTTAGACGCACTCTACGCATTTTCATTGGTTGATTCTGCGCGTGACGTGGTAAAGCACTCAGCCAAGATTACCTGAACATTTCATTACCATCTGGGTGGGCAAATTCTAGATGTGATTATTTTATTCCTATACATCCCTAGAAAAGTCTGGGAAAATGCCTATTTTAAGTAGATAATGTATAATTTGTATATTTAAACTTAAAAATTCTGAAAACAATAAATGTACCCATCCATGGGTTTAGGGTTAGGGTTAGGGTTATACATTATATATAATTTGTATTGTAATCTGTAAAATATACAGACTTTTCCAGAATAGAAATCTAATCAGTATAAACTAATCTAAAACTAATCTAAGCAAGCCTTTAGAATATGGATAATAACACATACAATACATACAAATCTTACTTACTCCTCTTACTGTAGGCTATTGTCTTTATATAATGTGTGCATATAATGCACTTTGAATTGCCCTTGTCGTATGAAATGTGCTATACAAATAAACTTGCCTTGCCTAAACCCTTTTGGAAGGTTTTGTTTATGTCCAGGTTTCACACATCTCTGTAGTTACATGTTCAGTGAGTCTAGTTGCTGGTGACCGCTAGGACCATAGGCAGATGCCTTGTTGGTAAGTAATTTGTTCAAAGCAAAAAAACAAATAAAGTGTGTGTTTACCCCCTCAAATAAATTAACTTAGCCCCAGTCAGATCCATATTTAGAGGTAAGTTACCTCAGGTAACTTTAGCTAGCAAGCTAGTTTAGAGTTAGTGGTCATGTTTATCTAGCTAGTTACTAAGCGTCCTTATTACATTTATTTTGAACTTATATTCTCAATTGACTTTCACATTGATCTAATTACAGTTTTTCCCAATTGCTAAAACACAAAAGCCAATTCTCTAAACCAAATGACCAGTTCTCTAAACACATTTAATAAAACTAGCTCCCATTTGCCAAAACCATAAACACATTTCACATGAAGACACAATTCACAAAACACAATCCTCCTTTTCTCACAAGTCTAAACACATTTTGTCTTGCTAAAACACAAGTTGCAAAAAACTCTGCTCAAATTCTCAAATTAAAGCTCATGTGATGCAAAATGCTTGCCACAGTCAGCAAAATTTGAACACAATGAACACACCTAGCTTCATTCATTTAACATAACGACTCAAAATGTAAGACACTTGTTGCAAATGATTGTGGTGTGTGTGTGTGTGTGTGTGTGTGTGTGTGTGTGTGTGTGTGTGTGTGTGTGTGTGTGGTATAGTTCCATAAATAAATAAATAAAACATCACACCCTGAACATTGTTTTCAGTGAGTATTGTTGTGTGTAATGGATCCTCTGTAGTGTTTGCATTGAGTTGTGATACAGTACAGTAGTGTACATGTTACGGTACATGTGGGAATACAGTACATGTGGGAAAACTAGGGTTAGGGTTAGGTGCTAGGGTGCTAGGGTTAAGGTTAGGGTTAGGATTAGGGGTAGGGTTAGGGTTAGGGTTAAGGTTAGGGTTAGACATGCCAGCATGTACCAAGTCACCCTAGCACCTAACCCTAACCCTAGTTTTCCCACATGTACCGTATTCCCACATGTACCGTAACATACATACTGTATTTTCTGTAGATTTACATATTGTTCATATGAAACACACACACACACATCTATGAATGCCCAATACTCTACAGTGATATATTCTGAGAACAGATACGGTAAGGTTTCTAAAAATGTGCTTTGGCAGTTGTGAAAAAGAACATTCTCACACACTGAACATTGTGTTTTCAGTTGTTTTGTTGTAGTCTGTAATGATGCATATAGTGTTTACATTTTTGCAGGCTTTGAGCAGATGTTTTGGTGTGAAAGTTTGAGTTTTGAAGAGAGAAGGTGTGGTTTTGCTTATGTAGCTTTAGAAAAGTGTGTTGTGTTTAGAGTTTGGGGAAAATGGAGGGAAGTTTTGTGAAATGTGTTTTAGCAATTGAGAAAAACTGTATAATCAAAGCTGTAAAGAAAATACAGGTGATGAACAAGAATAGAAATGAAAGAACCAAACTAAGATTGTTTTCGCCAATAGCTATGAAATACATCTCTTAAAAATGTCTGCAAATGCTGAATCACAAAACACGGACGGAATGTACACTATTTTCACTGTCACTGTCGAAATACAGTATTATGTCTGAAAAATCTCAAATAATTCTGAAATAACACTGGCTACAATTGTGTGTGCATGGGTATGCCTGTCTACACAACACATGAAGCACAGAATGTGACAGTGTGTGTACCTCAAATGTACTTTTTGAAGTTGCTGCATACTTTCTGTACAGAGCAAGAACATTAAGAAATGGTCACATCTAATGTCTTCCCTGGCAATGCATCTAGTCTATTTCATTTCATTGTATATATTCTGCTAATATTTTCTAGACATGTCAATATGATTACTGCAAATAGTGAAAATACCACCGCTCATCCGTTATCAGACTTTGCTGAGGTTCTGGAACTGAAGAGTGTCAATAGAGTGCAAAATAACAGTCACTCAAACACTGTGCAAAAAAACGGTTTATTGTGAGCTTTCTGTCATATATGATAGGAATATGATTACTGCAAAATGCACCAAATCATTTTGTTTTGAACGTGTTCTTCACCGTTTTGAACACAGTATGTTAACAATGAAAACATGTCAACTTTGTCGCTTTTACCACGTCACGCGCGGTATCAACCAATGAAAATGCGTGGGGCATCAACCAATGAAAATGCGTGGGGCGAGGACAACATGCAAGACACGCCCCTATATTTGCATATATTACTGATAATCGGGGAAAGAATGAAAGCTTGAATGTGGAAAAGAAAGAATGAATGTGGAAAAGAATGTGGAAAAGAATGTGGAAAAGAAAGAATGAATGTGGAAAACAATGTGGAAAAGAAAGAATGAATGTGGAAAACAATGTGGAAAAGAAAGAATGAATGTGGAAAAGAAAGAATAAATGTGGAAAAGAATAAATACATATAGAAATGTATTGCGGTATACTGTGTGTATTTGTATGTGTATTTGTTCATACATTCATTTATGTGTCTATATATTTATTGTTAATTTTGGCGGACTTGGTCCTCCATAGGATACAGGCTCCACCTGCAATGTCATGGGCCGCAAGATTAAAGAGAAGCTGTCACCCAGAGCGGCGCTAGGCCCGAGCGCAGCCAAGTTAAAGTTATACTCTGGGGAAATCATGCCATCACTGGGGAAATTCCACACTGAATGTGTCATCCGGGGAGAAAAGCACAACCTCACATTTGAAATAGTCGACACAGAGCAAAAGCCTCTTCTCGGGGGGGGGGCACATGCGAACGTCTGGGCCTCGTATCCTTCACCGTTCCAGATGAACTCCACACAGTTGATGCAAGCCAATCTGTGCCCCTCACCAAAGATCAGCTGCTGAGAGACTATCATGACGTCTTCAATGACCCAATCGAGTCAGTCCCGGGCGAGATACACTTCGAGCTGGATCCTGATGTGACGCCGGTGCAGTGCGCGCCGAGGAATGTTCCAGTGGCTCTGAAGACGAGAGTCAAGGAGGAACTTGACAGACATGTCAAGGTCGGTAACATTGCGCCGGTGACTGAGCCGACAGCATGGATAAGTAACATGGTGACTGTCGCAAAGCCAGAGAAAATAAGAATCTGTATCGATCCAAAGCCTCTCAACCGAGCGCTGCTGAGGTCTCACTACCATATGCCTACGCTGGAAGATGTGTTGTACAAGTTGCCCAAGGCTCGCCTCTTCACGTTGGCAGACGCTCGTGTTGCCTTTTTACAGTGCAAGCTTGACGACGCGAGCAGCCGTCTGACGACCTTCTGTACACCGTGGGGTCGGATGAGATGGCTCAAGCTCCCTTTCGGAGTCTCAGTAGCGCCTGAGATCTACCAGCGCAAGCAACACGAGCTGCTATCGGGCCTGGCCGGCATCGAACCGATCGCGGATGACATCCTGGTGGTCGGGTGTGGCGATACGGATGCCGAGGCCGAACTGGACCATGACAGAAACTTGAGTGCTCTCATGGAACGATGCAGAGCAGTGGGACTCAGGCTGAGTGAACGCAAGCTACAGTTCAAGCTCAAAGCCGTACACTTCCACGGCCACATTCTGTCCTCGGAGGGACTGAAAATCGACCCAGAGAAGACACGGGCCGTGCTGGAAATGCCGACACCCACCGACGTGAAAGCAGTGCAGCGCTTTATTGGGTTCGTGACGTACCTTGCAAAGTTTCTGCCAAAGCTCTCGGAGGTCTGTGAGCCGCTCCGCAGGCTCTTGGATAAGGACGTCATGTGGCACTGGTTGCCCAAACACGAAGATGCAGTGTGCGGAGTGAAGCGTATGGTCACCTGCACGCCCGTCCTCAAGTACTATGATATCACAAAGCCTGTCACGGTCCAGAGCGACGCCAGCATGACCGGGCTGGGGGGCTGTTTGTTACAATGGGGACAGCCGGTGGCTTTTGCATCGAGGGCACTGACGCCGACAGAGCAAAACTACGCTCAGATTGAGAAGGAGTGTTTGAGCATAGTCTTTGCCTGCCAGAGATTCCACCAGTACCTGTATGGCAGGGAGGCTATCACTGCAGAAACAGACCACAAGCCGCTTATCACAATATTCAAGAAGCCCCTCCTGAGCGCACCGAAACGTCTCCAAGGCATGTTGCTGCAGCTGCAAAGCTACAATCTGGATGTTGTGTACAAGCCGGGCCCCGAGATGTATGTCAGCGACACTCTGAGCAGGGCCACGCCCCCGTGCCGTGGGTCTGACACCCCGTACGTGCAGCATGCTGTGTGCGCCGTGAACAGCACCCAGGCCGGGTATTCACAGCTGGACCAGGCGCAGCACCTGGACGTTACGGCTTTCAGATTCCACCAGATTGTGCAGCACACAGAGACGGATGATGTGCTGCAGGAGCTGGCATCTGTGATCCTCAGTGGCTGGCCAGACTTTAAAGAGGACACTCCGCTGGCAGTGCGGGAATACTGGCCCTTCAGAGACCAGGTGAATGTTCAAGACGGAGCGTTGTACAGGGGACAGTGCGTCGTCATACCAAAAGCCATGAGATCTGAGCTGCTCAAACGCATACACGCTAGCCACATTGGTGGGGAGGCGTGTTACAGACGGGCCAGGGATACGCTCTTCTGGCCGAACATGAGAGCGGAGATAAAGGACTTTGTGGCGAACTGCTCCACATGCAATGAGTACGCACGGGTCCAGCAGAAGGAACCGATGATGTCGCATGACATACCGGTGCGCCCGTGGCAGGCAGTGAGTATGGACGTCTACTCATATGCGGGCAAGGACTTTCTCGTCATTGTGGACCAGTATTCGGATTTCTGGGAAATCGACCAGCTGCCAGATCTGTCTGCTGACACGCTCATCATGCGCTGCAAAGCTCAGTTTGCACGTTATGGGCAGTCAGAGAGGGTGGTCTCGGACAACGGCCCACAGTTTGCATGCGAACGGTTCAGGAAGTTTGCAGCGAGCTGGGGGTTTGCCCATGTCACATCCTCACCCCGACATCCTCGATCCAACGGCAAGGCTGAGTCGGCCGTTAAGATTGTCAAGTCACTCTGCAAGGGGGCGAAATTGGATGGCACGGATGCGTGGATGGCCATCCTTCACTGGCGCAACACACCCACAGAGGGGTTGGACAGCAGCCCGGCCCAGCGCTTAATGGCACGCAGGCTCAAAACTTCACTGCCCGTCGCGGACAGCCTGCTTCTACCACGTGTGGTGGACGGAGTGGCAGAGAAGCTGCGGTGGAAACGGCGGGTCGCCAAGTCATTCTATGACATGTCTGCCAGAGACCTTCCAGAGCTGGATGTTGGAGATCACATTAGGATGAGGCCTCTGCCAGGTGATCGCACAGGGCGGTGGCGACGAGGCCAGTGCCTCCAGAGAGTCGCTCCCCGCTCGTTCGTGGTGGATGTGGACGGCACACTGTACAGACGCAACCGAGTGGATCTGCGTGTTGCAGAGCGCTCAGCTTAAGCGCAACAGACAGACATTCTACGGCCTGAGCGGAGCAGTCCTGACCAGACCCAGGTCGCTGGGGAGACTGCCTCAGCCGAGACACGGATTGTCTCAAGTCGGGGGGAGACAGGCTGCGAGGTACATCCTCGTACACCAAGGGCACCGGCGACGCCGGGGGGTCCTGCCACGGCAGGCCAGGGTGTCTACTCACGGAGTGGTCGCCTGTCACGGCCGCCACAACGACTGGACTTATGACTTTGAAAAAAAAGAAAGAAAAAAAAGGAAGGGGTGAGTAAAGGGACAGCTCTTCTCGGACTGTTTTGACTTTGCCTCAGACGGCTGTACTGGACTGTTGTTCTTTGTTCAGAAAAAAAAAGAAAGAAAAAAAAGGGAAATGTAATGCTATTGTTAATGTTTGGGATTGTTATTGTCAATGGAATTGCAGACGGAGATGCAAGCATGTCATTTGCAAACAGCTAAAGGAAAGGAGATGTTACATATAGGCATAATTATGTTAGTAGCCTGTGTTACAGGGACACCTAGGGGTGACCTGATAATGTTGCATGTAAGACCCGGATGTTGTATGTGGGCGTGCACGGGAGGAACCGCAGTTTAATAAAAGTCATACTGAAACAGTTTTGGGTCGCTCCACAGCCAAAAAATCTCACTCCAAACTTTTGGTGAAACTTGGCAGCCCTGCAGATTCACCCAAGATGGCCGCCAGCCTAACAACACAACCAGACTCACCTAAGATGGCCGCCAGCCTTACAACACAACCAGACTCACCTAAGATGGCCGCCAGCGTTACAACACGACCAGACTCACCTAAGATGGCCGCCAGCCTTACAACACAACCAGACTCACCTAAGATGGCCGCCAGCCTTACAAACACTCTCCAAGTATATCCAGCTGCGGACATCACGCCTGTCACCCGGAAGCTTGATGGACCATATTTGGTTGGAGTGGTTGGAGCGCGTCATCATACCGCGCCTGCATATTTGCATATTGCGCCTGCATATTTGCATAGACGACGTCATCGCCTTACGACGGTATGTTTTTTTCAAATCATTTATGCAAGAAATGTTTATACTAAGGATAGTTGATTGTTGAAGTGACTGGATGAAAAGGTAATGTTGTGGCTTATATGCCTTGTTGTGATTTTAATAGATAGCTGGAACTCAGCCATATGTTTTACGTACCATTTTCTAGCATTGACAAATTTTAGATGCACTTGAATTCTACAGGGAAAGGAGGTTTTCATTGCTGACCTTCATGTAACCGCAACGTGGGTCCAGCCCCACAACTGTGATCCCATGAGCCATTTCCCAGTAAGTCAAATGATTGAGCAGGTATTTGAATAAGATAAACAGCTATTGTAGACAACATTGTATCCAGCATTACAATTGGCATGCCCTTCATGGGACATCAGCACATTAGCTGTGTTGGTGCTATATACCTTCCTTTTTTTTTAACTTGATTTCATCAAGGTAAATTAAATGGTTTCCTAACACTAAGCCAAAAACCCCACTACATGTATGAGAAAGGACTTCAAATTCATAATCATGCACACCCCAGTTAAATGTTGGATAAAAATGATAAATGCAGTACATGGTTTTGAACAGGAACATGCTGATCAGAAGGATGCCCTTATCCTTCCACTGTGGGTTCCAGGCCACTTTGTCCTGTGTGTAAGTGTACTATACCCATATATATATATACAGAGCATAACTTTATGGTGAATGGTGAATGAATGGTGAATGGTGAATGGTCTTTATTATCATTGCTACAGTACAGGTACCAAACAACGACATTTGGGAGGGGGGGCTCCCCTGGTGCTAGGAAAGGGGAAAAAAAGGGAAAAAAACTAAAAAGACAAGAAGGGAAAGCAGCTGGTTTACATAAATAAAGGCTATGTACACTATCCACTATACTATACTGTACAGATAAAACACTGTGCTGTACTCTATGCTATGCTATACCTATTCTAACATTTCCTATTTCTCTGCAACCTTATGTACCCTAGGGTTGTCATATTGCACATAGTGTTATTGCACATCAGATGAGACATATTCACATCAGAGTAGACATACTGAGACTTATTAATGTTCAAACCAGCTTGACAGACTATAACAGGTAATGACAGAATGTGGCTATAACAAGCATGATGAATAAGCCAGGCGTTAGTGAGGGAGAGAATAACACTTTATTTTCTTTTACAGTGAGGAGCAAACTGACTGCTTCAGTTACACTCTTGAGACCAGCTCATGATGATGAATCCGATGATGATGATGATGATCCGATGATGATGATGATGATGATGAATCCGATGTGACTGTGTCTCCTTTGCAAGGTTAATACATGTACATTACTGTGTGTCCCATCTTTATTCACTGTCAAAGTGATTTCCAGTTGTGTGAAGTTTCATGTTACCTGCTCCTTCAGCTCCAGTGAAGGTCCTGCTGCCAATACCTCCTCAGCGGCTTGCCTGGGCCCCATCCTTAGGCCTACACTCTAGAACCCGCTGTGTGGGAATACAGTATGTCATTTCAGTTTATTTATATTCCACACAATTTCAACCAGGTCTGTTATTTTGATTGAAAGTCATCTGTAAATGTTGGTACTTTGCTGTGGATATTTAACAAACTATTGAGACTTCTTTTGCATCCTATTACCTTAGATCCTACATTACATGTTTGTTTATTAGTTTATTTGACAGGGATAATGCACAATACATATATTGCGTCAGATATAGTTCAGAGCAAATGTTCATCTGTAGTCCCTGGGGGAAGGGTAACAAGACAATAGGGAAACAGGATACACTAATACAAATGACTAAGATACAATAAAGTTCTAATCAACAATGGAATACTAATAATAAATATATATATGTTACGGTACATGTGAGAAGACGGCACATGTGGGAAAACTAGTGTTAGGGTTAGGTGCTACGTCGACTTGGTACATGCTGGCATGTCTAACCCTAACCCTAATCCTATCCCTATCCCTAACCGTAGCACCTTAGCACCTAACCCTAACCCTAGTTTTCCCACATGTACCGTATTCCCACATGTACCGTAACATATATATATATATATATAAATGATGTTGATAATAAAAATAAAAATAAAGTAAAAACATTACAACACACTAGTTAAGACACACACACACATCATCATCATCATCATCAATACAATTAATGATCACATAACTGATGTTCTTTCAGTAATTTTTGGGTTCTAGATTTAAAAATGGTGAATGTACTACTCTCTCTGATACTAGAAGTGTCATGTGAAGCACCCTGCCCCTACCAGAGCAGAGCAGCATACAGTGCTGCCTCAATACTCTCTGGCATGTTTTTTAACAGAAGTCTATGCACAGCTCCTTTTTGGTTTAACATGTGTTTCCTATTTATTTTGTTGTCATGCAGCACTGCCACACCATGCTCCTCCATCACAGCCTGCAGCCTCTCTCCCTCCGCCCCCAACGCAGCCTGCAGCCTCTCTCCCTCCGCCCCCAACGCAGCCTGCAGCCTCTCTCCCTCCGCCCCCAACACAGCCTGCAGCTGAGCCTTCCATCCCCAGCTACGATCACAATGTCGGCCGCTGGAACTGCTGTCCCCATCAGAGCATCTGGATGAAGATGGGGCTGAATGGCCATGGGCTGAGTGGCCAGGGTCCTGATCAGTGTGGCACCTTAGAAGGGAAAGAGACTGTACACACACACACACACACACACACACACACACACACACATAGTAGAGTTATTATTTACAATGAAATGATTAATTAATGTTGTAACACTGTTGGAAATTGTTTTAAATATGCACATTTTGTTTTAGTTCGATACAACCAAGGTTGAATCAGTTTTGTTTATTTTTTATGTACATGGTTTAGCAGTTGTGCGTGTGTGCTTTTTAATAAATCAAGTGTGGAGTTCAATACATCCAGTGTATTATTTATTTGTATTAAGCTTTTGTTAGTTGTTATTTACAAATACATGATTCATTGATGTTCAGTCATTGCAAATCGTTTTAAATATGTGTATATTATGTACATGGTGTAGCAGTTATGTGTGTGCTTTTTAATAAATCAAGTGTGGAGTTGAATATGTGTCAAAGTGTTTTTTAAAACAGTATAGGGGCAGAATGTAACATTTACATTGCAATGTTAAACCAATAAATAGCATAAGATGTCCTGCTTTCTTTAATGAAATGAATTATAAATCATCAAAACATGTTGTGTTACATGAAACATTTAATTGATTAAGACTTTAACCCTTGTGTGGTGTTCGGGTCAACCGGACCCGTTTTACATTTTTACTTGGTGAGAAATGGTACAAGAATACATTTGATCAATATGAAACTCCATGGTCTTGGCTTATTTTCTATGAAAAACATGTAAAAGTGAAAAAAAAAATGTTTTACACATCCTACAATACCCCAACACATTTATGTCCTTCATAAGATCTTCGGGTCATTTAGGCCCGGATACACAGAGACACACAGAAACATACACACACTCACACTGACACTCACTCACTCACTCACACACCTCTGCTCTAGCTTTCCCGTGCCAAGAAGCCGTCTGCTCTCGCACTTTTTACCCTTTGAAGTGCAACATTGTAAACATTTTTACATTTTCTTGCACTGTACAGAACGTATGCAGCAACTGCAAAAAGTACATTTGAGGTACACACACTGTCACATTCTGTGCTTCATGTGTTGTGTAGACAGGCATACACATGCACACACAATTGTAGCCAGTGGTATTTCAGAATTATTTGGGATTTTTCCAGACATAATACTGTATTTCGACAGTGACAGTGAAAACAGTGTACATTCCGTTCGTGTTTTGTGATTCAGCATTTGCAGACATTTTTGAGAGATGTATTTCATAGCTATTGGCAAAAACAATCTTAGTTTGGTTCTTTCATTTCTATTCTTGTTCATCACCTGTATTTTCTTTACAGCTTTGATTATAATTAGATAAATGTGAAATCCAATTGAGAATATAAATTCAAAATAATAAACAGCAATGAAAACATTGTTTCATTAACATTTGTCCTAGATAAGTATGATTTATGACACCCAGGTCTTTATTATAGTGGATTTTGCATTTTCAAAGTTAGGGGCATCATGTGCGTAAAAACGCTTCTACTCATCATGCTGTCGTTCGGCCCCACCTATTCCCAGGGGTCTGACACTTTGTGGGTTGTTACTAAGCATCCTCTGCTCCAGCCTCTCCAAAGGGCAGCCCCCTAGATCCACTAGAACAAAAGATATGCACTTTTGAATGTGTATACAGTAGCTATTGTGCATTATTGGGTACAGTACCTGTAATATTATGGGCTATTTTGGGGCTTTCTTGCGCCCTGAGTATACCCCCTTGTATGGGTCACCCTTGGGACTAGGAACACCATGTCAAGACAAGTGCTTTTAAAACCCCAATGATGTCCCGGGTCAACTGGACCCGAACACTACGAAAGGGTCCAAAAAGTGAACATCACACAAGGGTTAAAAAAGAAAATATTTTTGACAGTAATGTCCTCAGGTGGATTCGAACCCACGGCTGAAAAGACGGTAAGAAAGCGTCAATAAGGAGGGAACGGGAGGGGGGAGGGAAAGGGTATCATTTGTTTTAAAAAAAGAAAAAAACCTGAAGGGAAGAATTGTTGATGATTACTCATGCCTGTCTTGTCTACCCTTCAATAAAAATCATTTAAAAAAAGAAAGCGTCAATAAATGGTCAAATCTGCGTTACGGCAATACTCGACTGGCCGACATTGAAAACACAGTCTCTGGAGGCACATGTAGCAGAGGGTGTTTCTGGTAACGGCAGTCGACTCAGCGCGTCGGCATTTGCGTTATCCTTACCCGCTTTGAACACTATAGTGTACTGGTAGGCTGACAGTGTGAGAGCCCAACGCTGTATCCTGGCTGAGGCCAGCGGTGGGATGCATTTTGTCTCACTGAACAGACTCATCAGAGGTTTATGGTCCGTCGTAATAGTGAATGCCCGTATTACAATACAGGTATTGATGGAAACGTTTCACAGCAAAAACAACAGCTAGACCTTCTTTATCTAACTGTGAATACCCTTTTTCCGCGGCTGTCAGGGTACATGAAGCAAAAACAACAGGCTTCTCAGCCCCATCCTCCATTATGTGTGAGAGCACTGCTCCGACTCCATAAGGCGAGGCATCACACGAGACGATGATCTCTTTGACTGGGTCATAGTGAATGAGCAGCTTTGCGGACTGGAGAAGCTCTTTCACTTCCTTAAAAGCTCTCTGCTGCTCTCCACTCCACTCCCACTTAGTGTCAATATGCAGTAGCTTGTACAGCGGGGCCAACACCTTTGAAAGATCCGGCAGAAACTTGCCATAATAATTCACCATGCCCAAAAACGATCTCAGTTCATGGACACTCTTTGGGCTTGGGGCCTCTTTTATGGCTCTCACCTTGTCTTCCAAAGGGCTGAGCCCCTGTGCTGTGATCCTGTGTCCCAGGTAGGTCACGCTCGGTGCCAGGAACACACACTTGGCACGTTTCAAACGCAGTCCTGCGTTTGAGAGTAGTTTCAGCACCTGCTCTAGGTTAGCCAGATGCTCCGCCTCCGTGGCCCCCATGATGAGGATATCATCGAGATATACCGCTACGTGCGGAATACTCTGTAACAATGTGTCCATTGTTCTTTGGAAAATGGCGGGGCTGGATGCCACCCCAAACACAAGGTGATTATAGTTGAATAAGCCCTTGTGAGTGTTAATTGTGACATATTCTTTTGACTCTTCGTCCAGCTGCAGTTGCTGGTAAGCATGGCTCATGTCTAGCTTTGTGAAAAGCTTACCCCCTGACAAGGTTGCAAACAGGTCATCCACCCTTGGTAGTGGATACTCCTCCAGCCTAGCGACCTGATTTACCGTCACCTTGTAGTCTCCACATATCCTTGCTGTTTTGTCTTCTTTCAGGACTGGGACAATGGGAGCCGCCCACCTTGAAAACTGGACGGGTTCAATGATGCCTTGCTTCTGTAAACGTTCCAGCTCCTCCTCCACTTTGACCTTCATGGCATAGGGCACCGACCTTGGCTTGAAAAACCGTGGGGCGGCCTCAGGGTCAACATGGAGTTTCACGGTTACCCCCTTCAGTGTGCCCAGCTCGTCCCTGAAAACATCACTGTATCGATGCAGGATATCCGCTATCGTGTCTGTCGTGTGCACATACTTAACGTCATGCCAGTTGAGTTTAATTTTCCTTAGCCAATCACGGCCCAAAAGACTTGGTCCCCTGCCCTTAGCTATCACCAGCCTGGCTTTTGCCTTCTGGTTCTCTGCTGAAATGTCCACATATAGCACTCCTATATGCGGTATGGGCTGATCTGTATATGTCCTGAGTCTCAGCTTTGATGGGCTGATGGGCGGTAGGTTAGACCCCCATGTCTTCCTGTAGGTCTCCTCACTGATGACCGATGCAGTAGCCCCTGAGTCAATCTCAAACTTTACGTCCTGTCCCGTGACAGTGACAGTGGCATAATAGGGTTCAGGTGTCTCCTCATCTATCTCCACCCCGAACATGTTGTATGCACACGCTGCCTCTTCGTCTGCTTCTGTAACCGTACAGGATATACTAGGACCCTTGAGTACACAACAAGAGGAGGCGATATATATTGCAACAATACGTTTATTAACAATTCATTAAAAACACCTGCACCAGGATCAGGACGAGTAATATCAAAAGTATAAAATCAATCTCTAAGGCAGAGTGGTCAGGCGGCACCAGTCACAGCCACTATGCTTTGGGACAACGATACAGTTGGGCCCAGTTTGGCTCCCCCTGATGGAGAGTCTGAGTAATGCTGCTCTAAAATTACACTGCACAACGTATCACTGCAAATACACTGTTAAATAAAGTATGGGGTAGGCTGTACCCAATAAGGCATGCGAAACACTACACACTGCAGCTGGCTACACTGGTCCTACCTGAACTATACTGTTACCTCCAAGCGGGCAGCCGAGACAAGGCTTCTAACCGGAACCCTGCTAAAAATACTAGTATACCTAAAACTACTAAACCTGATGGTGAGGATAGTTCGAATGGATAGCGCCGCCCACTCAAGGCCCAACCCACAGTCTCGTCCAATCGGGAGAGGGGTGAGAGGGAATCCCAGCACTTCAGTGTCAGTGATGTCGCTCAGTCTTGCGACTCTCGGTGGAAGTCCAGGGAGCGGGTCGTTCGCGATAGGCGTCCGTGGATAGGTGTTGATCGTTCCCGCAATCCTGAACATTTTAAAATAAAAGTGGGTAACATTAATATCACAAGAAAAGAGGATATTACATACCTGGGCTCCATCTTAGAGGCAAATCTTTCCGGAGATAAAATGGCAGCAAAAGTAATCAAAAAAGTGAACCATAGAACTAGATTCTTGTACAGGATATCCTCACTTGTCAGTAAAAACACACTGAGGACCCTATCAGGAGCTCTCATTCAATGTCACTTCGACTATGCCGTAACATCATGGTACTATAGAACCACAAAGGCCCATAAAACAAGACTCCAGACAGCCCAAAATAAACTGGTTAGGCTTCTGCTAGGCCTCAACCCTAGGACACATCTAACCGCTGCTCATTTTTTGAGCCTTGATTGGCTACGAGTAGTTGACAGAGTGCAGCAGCTTGCACTGGGCCTGGTCTTCAAGATACGCTACACCACAAAGACACCCAAGTACCTGTCAACATACTTCCAAAAAGTGAACAACGTCCACACATACAACACCAGAGGAAGCTCCACGAACCACGTTCAACCGCGTTGCACCACAAACAAGGGGTTAAACTCGTTTGCAAACTATGCAGTAAAAATGTGGAACGCCCTTCCTATAATCTTAAAGGAGTGCAAAACACTGCCCACCTTCAAAACCACTCTCAAAAAACATTTACAGGAGGCTGCAGTCCGTAACTGGACCCTCTAAATCAAAAATCTGATTAAAAGACCCGAACTACCCACTGTACATACTTTGTGTTTTGTCCCCCGCCCCCACCTGTGGTGTATGTCCCCACCTGTCCTACCCGATGTACATACCTGATGTTTTGTTGTATTGTTCTTCCCATGATGGATGTATTTTTATCTTGTAGATAGTAATAGTTATTTGTCTGTATTATCTTGTAGATAGTACTATTTTGTTTTGTCGGTCTTACATGTAACGATGAATTGAGAATCAAGGACCCCAATTGAAATAAGCCAGTGGCTTTCTTGGGTTTTTATCCTGTTAGTTGACCTTGTATGTAATATGTACTTCCATGTACCTACTTCTGCAAACCTTCTAATAAAGTTTTCAATCAATCAATCAATCCTCAATCGTCGCCCGGCGTTCGGCGATGGTTGGCTGGTCCGGTGTGCTGCGGGTAGGGGGAGGGGGAGGCAGAATCAGCCGCCAGACACATGTACTAAACAGACAAACACTGGCGTTGCTCAAACCACCCACAAGCAATGGTTGTCAGACTTCCCTTTGCTGTGATGATTTGAGGGCGTTGTATGTTTAGTCTCTCGCCGATCTCCACACTGCCTGGTCGGCTGGTCCGGTCCGGTGCGCGCTGTAGTTCAGGAGGGGAAAGGATAAAATCAGTCGTCAGCAGTGTTGCCACAGTTACTTTGAAAAGTATTCTGATTACTGATGACTGATTACTCCTTTAAAAAGTAATCTAGTTACTTTACTGATTACTTGATTTGAAAAGTAACTAAGTTAGATTACTAGTTACTTTTTTAGTTACTATTGGCAGCTGCCTAGGCACCCGACCCCCCCCCCGCAACATAAAAATGAAAACTGGTTTTGCCAAAACTCACTTTATTTTAACAGTAACTTAAATTACATAATTAAACTTTAAACAATAACTTAAAACAACAAAATAAAGAGTCTTTCTTTGCCTCACCCAACATAAATACTTGTTTTTAAACAATAAAATAAATATAATCTTTATTTAACAGTAACTAGCAAGGAGTGGTTTCACAAAACCTAAAACCTACTCTGACCATTCAGATATGATCCTAATATAATCCTAATCCTAAACTGGGTGAGTCTGAGTTTATCAATGATCAACATTTATGTTCTTGTCATCCTTTGCTGACACAAACTCAAAATAATCCTTATATTTCCAGCTATTTAACGCATATCTCTGTTCTCGCTCCATTGTGTAGGATACGCTTCTGTTTACACTGTGCAATCAGCGTGGTGATACACGTGAGCGATTCTGCTGCAATCTCGCGATAGTCGAGAGCCGTTTTTTGCGGGCATGGCCTTCCATAGTAACCTCGTGTTGAAAACGTGGGCACTGACGTCACTCCCCAAGACGCGAGAAAAGCTATCGAACATTACAAAGAAATACTGCATTTAGCCTAAGTTATGAGGTAGTAACGCAATAGTAAAGCACAGTCACTTGAATAAGTAACTTTAATCCGATTACTGATTTGGAAATAGTATCGCGTTAGAATACTCGTTACAGGGAAAAGTATTCAGATTAGAGTAACGCGTTACTTAGTAACGCGTTACGGGCATCACTGGTCGTCAGACACACACAAAAGGGAAAACCGGTGTTGCTCAACTCACACACAGGCAAGGGTAGTATGACTGCCCTGTGATTTACTGTGATGAATTGAGGGCGTTGTATAAAGTCTCTCGTGTGGTGTGGAATCGTAGGTCCGTTCCCGTCGTTCGAGCCCTCGATTTCGCCGGTGCGTGGAAGGAAGGTCGGATGTGTAGAACGGAAGCACCGGCATTTATACTCTCACAATCATGGGAGTGATTGTGATTGGGAACACCTGTGGAGAAGCAGATGGACGTACACACAAACACTCATTCACACCACCACACCCTGACACGCCCACTCATTCATACCTGTCATTCCACCCCGCTTCATTCGCCCCCCCTTTACACGTGGTCGTCCCGAGCACGACTCTAGTCAGTCTGTTTCGACCCTTAAGGTGAAAACCGTGATGGAGGGTTGCCACGAATGGGGCGGAGTGAATACCGCCGTGAATCGCCTTGGTCTGCCCCTAGTTGGTGCTCTGGGGCCTCCTGAGGCTGGGCAGTTGGGGCAGTCGGAGCCGGTGCCATTGTTGGAGGGAAGGGTGGTCCTTGGATTGGACTTGGTGGTCCAGATGTACGGCCGTGTCGAGGCGGAGCAGGTGGCTGTGGCTGGACCATCCACCTGCATGGCCAAACGGGCTGCGGTTGTCCATGTTGAGCACGGTCTGGATTGCTTGCTGGAAGATTCATACCCTGGTCGTCCCTCGTCGCCGAGTCTCCTGGGCATGGCCTCAAGTTGTTGCGGTGGATGGTTCGGATGGGGCCGTCTTTCCCTTCTGGTCGTATGGCGAAGACTGGCTGATCCGATAGCTGGGACACCACCACAAAAGGTGTTGGGAGCCACCGGGGGGCTAGCTTCCCTTGTGCTTGGCGGCGAAAGTTCCTCATCAACACCCTCTCTCCTGGTAGCAGTGGTAAGCTCCGTGCGTTCCGGTTGTAGTTCTCCTCGTTCCAGTTGTTGCGCCGCTCTACGTTGTTGCGAACTGTGGCATAGGCTTGCAGAAGGGCTTGATTATGTCTTTTGACCCACCCGTCCAGGTCGTCTCTCTGTTGGGGCGGTGCGACTTCATGGAGCATGTCCACTGGAAGCCTGGCGTGGCGGCCGAAGACGACGTAGTGGGGTGTCATGCCTGTGCTTGCATGGGTGGTGTTGTTGAAGGCTTGTAGAAGTGCAGGTAGCTGGGCTGGCCACTGGGCTTGGTGCTTGGCTTCGATCGTACTCAGTAGCGAGAGGAGTGTGCGGTTGAGCCTTTCGCAGGCCCCGTTGCCCTGCGGATGGTAGGGGGTCGTTCTCACCTTCTGGCAGCCATACATTGCACAGAGTTGCTGCATCAGGGCCGACTCAAATGCTCACCCTCGGTCCGTGAGAATGCGTTCTGGACAGCCGAAGGGAAGGATGAGCGCAGTCCAGAGGGCTTTCACTGTAGTAGGAGCCGTCTGGTCCTTGGTGGGGACTGCCAGCGCATAGCGAGAGAACAGATCTGTGATGACAAGAATGTATTGGTAAGTGTCAGCAGGCCGTCCGAGGGTCAAATAATCTATAGCTACAGTCTCGAAGGGATAGCTGGATAGAATGGAACACAGAGGTGCCTTTGGCTGTGCACCTGCTTTTCCTACCACACAAGTGATGCACTCCGCTGACCAAGCCCGGGCATTTCTGCTCATACCTGTCCAGTAGAATCTCCTCCTTAGCAACGACATCGTTCGGTCACTGTTTGGATGTCCTGCCGCCTTGTGGTAATCCTCCCACAGGGCACGAGCTTGGGATTCCGGGACAACGATCTGTTTCACTGGAGCGCCCGTGTCTGGCTCAGTCACATGTCTCACCAGGATCCCCTCACAGAGCTCTAGGTGCGCCCATTCGCGGAGCAGGCAGCGGAGCTGGGGGGACAAAACTGAACGATCAATAGCTGCGGGAGGCTCACCTTTGGTTATCCAGGCCTGGAGCAGCCGACAGTCGGGGTCTCCCATCTGTCGTTCCCTCCATAGCTCCAGCTCAGAGGATTGGCTCGTAGCCCCGGGTGAGGTGGATATGGTGGCCCCTACGATGGCGCCCGTCGCCTCCCCTGGTAGTCGTGACAAGATGTCAGCGTTCTGATTCTTCGATTCAGGTCGGTACCGGATCTCATACGAGTAGTTGGCAAGTTGGGCTGCCCATCGCTGCTCAGTTGCTCCAAGCCTCGCCGTTTCGAGATGGACCAATGGGTTGTTGTCGGTGAATATGGTGACCTGCGCGCCCCACAGGTAATCCTTGAATTTTTCCGTGACGGCCCACTTCAGTGCCAACAGCTCTCACTTAAAGGAGCTGTAGTTCTGGTCGTTGCGTTCGGCGGGGTGGAGACTACGACTTGCATATGCAATGACCCTCTCTTTCCCCTCTTGGACCTGGGACAGGACAGCCCCGAGACCATCCAGGCTAGCGTCTGTGTACAGTCGGAATGGGAGGTGGAAGTCCGCGTAAGCCAGGATGGGGGCGCTGAGGAGGGCCTGCTTCAACTTGTCGAAGGCCACCTGACAAGCGGTCGTCCAGTGGATGGGGGCCGTGGGCCTATTGGCTTGGCCTTGGAGGAGCTGGTGGAGTGGGGCTGCTATCTTGGAGAATCCCTGGATGAATCGTCGGTAGTAGCCTGCAAAGCCAAGAAAGGACCGCACCTGCTTGACTGGTAGGTGGTGCCCAGTCGCAGACGACAGCGGCCTTGTCGGGATCCGTCGCCACCCCCTGGCCACTGACTATATGTCCAAGGTAAGTCACCTTCTTCTGGAACAAGTGGCACTTGCGTGGCTGAAGCTTTAAGCCGTGGTCGTCGAGACGAGCGAATACTTGTTCCAAGTGTTGCAGGTGGGCAGTGAAGTTGGGGGAGTAGACGATTACATCATCGAGGTAGATGAGAAGATGGTCGTAGACCTGGGCCCCCAAGCAGCGCTGCATGAGTCTCTGAAACGTGGCCGGGGCGTTGCAGAGGCCGAAGGGCATCCTGTCAAATTGGTAGAGGCCGAAGGGCGTGGTGAAGGCGGTCTTCTCCTGATCTTCTGTCGCCACCTCCACCTGCCAATATCCGCTAGCCAAATCGAGGGTTGAATACCATTCTGACTTGGACAGGCTTGTGAGTGACTCTTCAATTCGTGGCAGTGGGAAGGAGTCTTTGTGGGTCACTGCGTTTAATTTGCGGTAATCCACACAGAATCTCCAAGACCCATCCTTCTTCTTGACGAAGACCACTGGGGCAGCCCAAGGGCTCGAGCTCTCCCTCACGACTCCACTGTCCAGCATACCCTGCAGCAGTGACCGGAGTTCTGGGTAGAGATTTGGGGGGACGGGGCGGTAGCGTTCCCGTATCGGGGGAGCTGTGCCAGTCGGGATCTGGTGAGTGATGATTGCTGTCCTACCAAAATCTTCGTCGTGTGTGGCAAATACGTGTGACCACTTCCGTAGCAGGACTTCCAGTTGGGCTTGTTGATCCCTATCCAGGCCGTCACCCTTTAGAGCCAGGTCTGGGTGGTCCTCACTTGCAGTCTGTGCAGTGTGCTGAACGTCCACCTCAATCGCCTGGGGGCCAGCGCTGCGCAGCGTCAGGGTCGTCCTCCCTCTAATCTCGTGCGGGTCGACTTGGGTAACGGTGGCTAGGGGGCACCGTTGGGGCAGTTCAAGGGGGAAAGGGTTCGGGTTGCAGATGCGTAGGGGGACTCTCCCCCCTCGGGTCCAGGCCACTGACCTAGCCACCCGCCATTTCCGACCGTAGCCGTCCAGATCCTCCAGCAGAACCGGGCAATCTGCCAGGCCAGCAGCTTGTGGTACCTGGGCCCAGATAATTGTCTCTGTTGAGGGAGGCAGCATCACTGGGGGCTGTCGCTGTAGTCTGGCCACCCCCTGTAGTTCCACTCGAGTGGTTGAGGCCTCAGCCCTCTGGCAGGCTGCAAAGGCCACGTCCCACAACTTCTCTGCAGAGGGGGAGAAGACAGATTTAAAGGCTGCAGCCCCAGGGTGCCCACCCTGAAAAATACTGGCCCAGCAATCCGTTACTACATTCATTCCTAGCAACCCATACTCAGTATTGATGCAGTCGTCACGAACAATAACTACCCCCTTTTTCTTCACCTCTATACCCCCAATGTTGAAATCGAGTACGGCGTAACCCACGTAAGGGATGTTAAGTCCATTGGCTGCTTTCAAGGCCAGCCATGATATGCGGTCGGGGTCACTTATGCATTCCTCTCCAAAGTGCCGCTGAAATAATGTTTGGCTCATGAGTGTGACTTGTGAACCAGTGTCAAGGATGCATGGAATTATCTTACCCTGGACAGTCACTTCCATTTCCGGGCACCTTCCTACCATGGCGGGCCTTTGTGGGGGCGCAGTCGGGGGCCCCTCCCGGTTCACTTGCCCTGTTGTGACCGGGGTTGCCGAAAATCCTGTTGTGGCTGCCGGCGAGGGCAGAACCGTTGGATGTGTCTGGCGTCCCCGCAGTCGCGGCAGATTGCACGGCCTTGGCCGTCCCACTGGTAGTGTGATAGCCCCGGAGGCGCCGACTCCAGGCGCTGGCGTTGGGGGTTGTTCGGTTGTGGGCACCAGAGTGGTTGAGGGGCTGCAGCGGCTGTTGGGGGTGTGGCAATTTGTGCTGTGCTCAGGCGCTCCTGCAGCTCGTCTACCACAGACTTACTCAGGAGGGCCAGCTGTTCTTTAAGCTCTTGGCGCAGCTCCTGGCGCAGCTCTGTCCGCAAGTCTTCTTTGATCTGCTGCCAATCAGGAGTTGTTGGTGGGGCTCTCTTAGATGCAGGGGCAAAGACAGGGTAGGCTTGAGCTTCTTCAGACCCTGCTAACTCTCGTTCCAGTGCTCTTGCCTGCCGACAAGTTTCTGTGAAGGTGGTCGTCGAGTTCCTCCTGAGCTGCCGCTGTAGCTCTTGTTTCATGGGTACGGGTCTCAGACCCATGACGAATTGAGTCCGTAGTAGCTCGTCGTCCGACCCCTCGTGGGGGTCTTGAGTTCTCCAACCGTGGTGCAGTTCCCGCAGTCGGAGGGTGAATGCCTTCACTTCTTCTCCAGGTTCTTGTTTGCAGTTAAAGAACTTTACTCGCAGCTGTGCTACTGTCTTCTGTCCCCCATATAGTTTCTCTAGCTCCTCTAAGATCTTAGCGTCAGTGTTGCGCTCCCCTGCAACTAACAGCGCCACTTCTCTTTTGGCATCTCCATCTAATGCGCTCAGCACAAAATCGACCCTTTGCTGTGCATTTAACCCCTGGGCTCGAATACATGCCGCAATCTGAGTTTTCCACTCTGAAAATGTTGATGACTCTCCTCCATCAAACCTGGGCACCCAAGGCCCACCCATAAACCAAGGCATAACTACTGCTCCTTGTGGCTGCCCGCCAGCATCGTCAACGTCAACCATCTTGTTATGTAGGTCAAGGGTCCTGCCGACAACGCCAAAAATGTAACCGTACAGGATATACTAGGACCCTTGAGTACACAACAAGAGGAGGCGATATATATTGCAACAATAAGTTTATTAACAATTCATTAAAAACACCTGCACCAGGATCAGGACGAGTAATATCAAAAGTATAAAATCAATCTCTAAGGCAGAGTGGTCAGGCGGCACCAGTCACAGCCACTATGCTTTGGGACAACGATACAGTTGGGCCCAGTTTGGCTCCCCCTGATGGAGAGTCTGAGTAATGCTGCTCTAAAATTACACTGCACAACGTATCACTGCAAATACACTGTTAAATAAAGTATGGGGTAGGCTGTACCCAATAAGGCATGCGAAACACTACACACTGCAGCTGGCTACACTGGTCCTACCTGAACTATACTGTTACCTCCAAGCGGGCAGCCGAGACTAGGCTTCTAACCGGAACCCTGCTAAAAATACTAGTATACCTAAAACTACTAAACCTGATGGTGAGGATAGTTCGAATGGATAGCGCCGCCCACTCAAGGCCCAACCCAGTCTCGTCCAATCGGGAGAGGGGTGAGAGGGAATCCCAGCACTTCAGTGTCAGTGATGTCGCTCAGTCTTGCGACTCTCGGTGGAAGTCCAGGGAGCGGGTCGTTCGCGTTAGGCGTCCGTGGATAGGTGTTGATCGTTCCCGCAATCCTCAATCGTCGCCCGGCGTTCGGCGATGGTTGGCTGGTCCGGTGTGCTGCGGGTAGGGGGAGGGGGAGGCAGAATCAGCCGCCAGACATATGTATGAATGAATGAATGGACTTTATTGTCATTGCTACAGTACAGGTACCAAACAACGACATTTAGGAGGGGTGGCTCCCCTGGTGTTAGGAAAGGGAAGAAAAATCACAAGAAGGGAAGGAGCTGGTTTACATAAATAAAGGCTATGTACACTATCCACTGTACTATACTGCACAGATAGACGACTAGGGTTGTCATATTGCACAATAGTATTATTTCACATTTATTTAAAGTGTCACAGTTTGCAGGCTTGAAATGTACATGTTTGTGCCTCAGCACTACGCCTGATTTTTTCAGTCCAGCAGCTGCCATCAATCCGTCCAGACTGTCCAGGGCCCAGAACTTAGGTCTTTGCTGTGTTCAGGGCCTGGACGGCCCTGTGGTAGAAGCTGTTCTTCAGTCTGTTTGTCCTTGCGGCCAGGGTCCTGAACCGCCTTTTCGAGGGCAGCCTGGTAAAGTGTTCGTACCCAGGGTGGGTCGGGTCCCTGGAGATCTTGGAGGCCTTCCTGAGACAGCGTGTGTTGTACAGCTCTTCCAGAGAGGGGAGGGGGGCGCCGGTGATCTTCTGTGCTGTTCTCACGACTCTCTGTAGCGCAATTCTCTCCGCTGTTGTGCAGCTGGAGAACCAGTTGCAGATGTCGTAGGTGAGGATGCTCTCCACTGCGCCGCGGTAGAAGGTCACCAGTATCTCCTGCTTGCTGTGTTCCTTCCTGAGGACTCTCAGGGTGTATAGCCGCTGTTGTGCCCTCTTGATGGTGGCTTTTGTGTTGTCCTTCCAGGTCAGGTCATCCCGCATGTGCATCCCCAGGAATCGGAGGGTTGAGACTCTCTCCACGCTCTCTCCGTCGATGAGCAGGGGCTGGATCTCTGACCTTTTCCTCCTGAAGTCTACGATGATTTCCTGGGTCTTTGACTTGTTCAGCAGCAGGTTGTTAACCTTGCACAGCTTGCTCAGTTGCTCTACCTCATCCCTGTACGCCGCCTCGTCCCCCCCGAGATGCATCCCACCACGGTGGTGTCGTCTGCAAACTTTACGATGGAGTTGCTGGGGTGGACGGGGGTGAAGTCGTAGGTGTAGAGGTTGTAGAGGATGGGGCTTAGCACGCAGCCCTGGGGGGACCCAGTGCTGAGTCTGAGGGCTGTGGAGGTGTGGGGGCCCACCCGCACCCTCTGGGGGCGGTCGGTCAGGAAGTCCTTGATCCACGCACATATAGAGTGTGATAGACCCAGGTCTAGTAGTTTGGTTACTAGCCTGTCTGGAAGGATGGTGTTGAAGGCGGAGCTGAAGTCCACGAAGAGCAGTCTCGCGTAGCTGTTTCCTAGAGTGGCGAGGAGAGTCGTCGCGATGGCGTCCTCTGTGGACCTGTGGGCTCTGTAGGCGAACTGGTATGGATCCAGGTTGGGTGGGAGGCGTGTGAGTATGTGGGCCCGGACTAGTTTCTCGAAGCACTTCATGATGATTGGTGTGAGTGCCACCGGGCGGTAGTCGTTTAGGCAGCTCACCGTGCTTTTCTTCGGGACTGGGATGATAGTTGAGGTTTTCAGGCAGGGTGGGATGGTGGCCTGGGACAGGGACTGGTTGAAGATGTTGGTGAAAACCCCGGCCAGCTGGTCGGCGCAGTCCCTCAGCACCCGTCCCAGGACGCCATCCGGCCCGAGGCTTTCCTGGGGTCCACCGCCTTCAGTACGCGTCTCACTTCATGCTCTGTGAGGGTGAGGCTGCTGAGAGCTGGAGAGAGTGGTGTTTGTGTTGCGGTTACCTCCGTTCGCCCCTCGTCGAACCGGGCGTAGAAGGTGTTCAGCTTTCCCGCCAGCAGGGGGTCGTCCTCTGCGGCTGTGAGCCTGTTGGCTCTGAAGTTTGTTATCTGCTGAACCCCCTGCCACATCCGCCTGGAGTCGTTGCTCAGGAGGCATTCCTCAATTTTCTCTCTGTGGTCTGCCTTGGCCGCTTTGATTCCGCGCTTTAGGTTAGCCCTGGTGGAGCTGTACAGCGGTGTGCTCTTCCCTGCGAAGAAGGCGTTGTCCCTCTCGTTGATCAGTTTTTGGACCTTCCCAGTCATCCATGGCTTCGTGTTGGGGTAGACCCGGACCCGTTTGTCCACGGTGACTGAGTTGGTGCAGTTCACTATGTGGTTCAGAACCGACGATGTGTACTGTTCCAGGTCCTCATGCTCATATTCCTGCCATGGGGTGTCATTTAGGCAGATCTGCAGTGGAGCGGACCCTTCTGGCCAGGTTCTGACAGTCTTAGTGGTGATGGGAGCACTTTTCCCCATGGTAGTGTATGCAGGGATCAGGAGGATTGACACATGGTCAGACATGCCTAGATGAGCTAGCGGACTAGCCTTGTAAGCACGTTTGATGTTGGTGTATACCTTGTCCAGTGTTTTTTCTCCTCTTGTTGCACATTTCACATGCTGATAGAACTTGGGTAGTACTGCCTTCAGGTCGACATGATTGAAATCTCCTGCTATGATGTGAATAGCCTGTGGATCTGTGCTTTGTTGACCACTGATGACGTCATATAGCCGCGCCAATGCTAGGCTACCGTCCGCGCTAGGCGCAATGTAAACACATGTAATGAACACCGCGTTAAACTCCCTCGGGAGGTATGTGGGTCGGCATGTACTAAACAGACAAACACTGGCGTTGCTCAAACCACCCACAAGCAATGGTTGTCAGACTTCCCTTTGCTGTGATGATTTGAGGGCGTTGTATGTTTAGTCTCTCGCCGATCTCCACACTGCCTGGTCGGCTGGTCCGGTCCGGTGCGCGCTGTAGTTCAGGAGGGGGAAGGATAAAATCAGTCGTCAGACACACACAAAAGGGAAAACCGGTGTTGCTCAACTCACACACAGGCAAGGGTAGTATGACTTCCCTTTACTGTGATGAATTGATGGCGTTGTATAAAGTCTCTCGTGTGGTGTGGAATCGTAGGTCCGTTCCCGTCGTTCGAGCCCTCGATTTCGCCGGTGCGTGGAAGGAAGGTCGGATGTGTAGAACGGAAGCACCGGCATTTATACTCTCACAATCATGGGAGTGATTGTGATTGGGAACACCTGTGGAGAAGCAGATGGACGTACACACAAACACTCATTCACACCACCACACCCTGACACGCCCACTCATTCATACCTGTCATTCCACCCCGCTTCACTTCTTCCAGGTGGTGTGTGTCTGCCTGAGCCTGTCTAGGTTTCCCCTGCCAAGGCTTGCCCTTGCTCATTTTATTGTCTTTTGAACTCCTGCACTTCTTTGCTAGGTGTCCCTTTTTATTACAAATATGGCAAACAGTCTCTTTAAATCTGCAGTCATTTGCATAATGTGATCCTCCACACCGAAAACATTCCACCCTTTTTGCGAAACTCTCATTTTTACCAGTCTCTTTATGGGTATGATCCCTCCTGACTTGGTGCACTGTCGCTGTCTGCGACAACCCACTCCCTCTCTGTATGTCTTTAGCATTGTTAGCAGCCATCTCCATACCTTGGGAAATCTCCAGGGCCTTTTTGAAAGTCAGTGGTGGGGCTTCCCCCAGCAGGCGGCGCTGTATGGGGTCATTACTAATGCCGCAAACTAACCTGTCACGGAGCATGTCATCCAACACTGCCCCGAATTCACAATGCTCCGACAGCTGCCGTAGCTCGGCTACAAAATTGGCTACAGACTGACCTGTCTTCCTGAACAGACTGTGAAATTTAAAACGTTGAACTATCACAGAAGGTCGTGGATTGTGGTGGTTCCCCACGAGCTTGACTAGGTCCACGTATGGAATTTCCCCCGGTTTCTGTGGTGTGGCTAAATTCCTTATTAGCTTATAAGTCTTTGCCCCACACACACTCAGGAGAATGGAGCGCTTCCTAGCCTCCTCATTAATTCCATTTGCAGAGAAAAAGTGTCCCAGCCTTTCCTCATACTCTGTCCAGTCTTCGTTTGCCTCCACAAACTCACTGATGGTCCCGAACGTAGCCATCTGAGCGCGAGGCTCCTCTTCCTCACTCAGCTCTTCCTCCGATGCTCCCCCGTCCACGAGCGAATCCTCTGCAGTAACACTGCCGGCGTTGCTCATCCGTTAGCTGCCCAGCTAGCTACCGTTAGCCTAGCTCACACTAACAAAAACAAAACCGGGACGACTCGTCGAAAATCCCGTTTATCCTCGTCGCCAAAAATATGTGGTAACCTTTAAACGTAATAAAGCCACATGACGCTTGATGTCCTTTCGGTTTGTACTTTATATAGAACGGGAGCATGGAGTTATACATACATGTCTGTGCGTCTTACACTGCGCACCTATAATGCTATATCTGAATACCGGATACGGAAACACATCCTGCCTACATCTCTGTAGTCCTAGAAATAATATCCCTTTAACCCATAACTCCCCCTGGTGGGAAAACATAGATATTGCATCTCAATATAAATCCTAGGTATAATGCTCACATTATAACATAAACCGTATAAGATGATGAAACTCTCACCCTTCACCCGGACACAGACATGAGCGGTCGCATCTCTCAACGCTCCTCCTGCTGCAACAATGCAACAGCAAGGATTATTCCGCACTTTCTCCTGTTCCTTCTGTGGATTACGGATTTATACATTAAATCACCACAGAACTTACATCTTATGGAGAAGGAGACAAGCTTTATTGGAAAAAATGAGACCCATAGCGACTTTTATCTCCACGCCGCAAAGAAGTATATAAACTTCGGAACGGCAGCTATTCACACAACGTTGACTGCTGACCTGACGCGGAAAAACAAGCCCCCGGTAGGTAGAATGGACCGAAGGACCATGATCTGTCTCTATCTACTTCTCTCGGGAATGTCGGGAGACATTCAGCTGAATCCCGGACCAGTCTCAACCAGGCAAGCTACACGTTTGGCCAGAGAACAGCTATGCCTTTCCCAGGCAAATGATACTAGTGAAGCCATTGACGCCATTGTCGACAAACCGGTCAAACCGGTATCAGCAGCGGACTTCCTGGATTCAGACGAGGCTAACAAAACAATGGGCAGCTATGCTAACAACATTACCCCCCCCCCCCCCCCCCACCTAACTTCCACCAGCTATCTAGTGAACACAGAGGCCTCCCCCACCCGGCGACGACCCCCCCCCTCCCCCCTCCCTCCCCCACCCGGCGACGACCCCCCCCCTCCCCCCTCCCTCCCCCACCCGGCGACGACCCCCCCCCTCCCCCCTCCCTCCCCCACCCGGCGACGACCCCCCCCCTCCCTCCCCCACCCGACGACGACCCCCCCCCCCCCCTTCTCCACCCGGAGACTCTCTAACGAAACCGTTGAACAATGGGCGACCCCCCCCATCCCCCAATCCTCAACTTGACGATGACCTGAATTGTGACTATTTCCAAGTCAAGGACATGAACTCTCTATTTGGACACAGCAGTAAGGGCCTGCATATTGTTCACCTTAATGTGAACAGTCTTGTGCCTAAACTGGACCAAATCAGAGAAATGTTCCATGACAGCAAGGTTCACATTTTGAGCTTCTCTGAGACCAAGTTTGATGAATCAATCAAAGACCCAGAGATTGAAATAGTTAACTACACAGTCATCAGAAACGACAGGAACAGGTATGGGGGTGGTGTCTGCATGTACATTCACAATGATATTATCTTTAACACCCGGTATGACCTGAATCGTGACAAATTAGAATCTGTTTGGGTTGAAATTATCTTTAACAAAGCAAAACCGGTGCTGGTTGGTACTATCTACAGACCTCCCGATCAGAATGATTTCTATGATATTCTTGAGGGGTGCTTGGATGACGTTGACTGTGTGGAAAAGATTCTTATTAGGGATTTGAACACGGACATGCTCAGAAATGAAGCATCCGTTTTCAAATCCTTCACTAGGTTTTCTGAATTACACGGTCTCCGTCAACAAATTACCAAACCCACTAGGGTGTGTATTTCTACTCAAACCACCATAGATCTCATTCTAACATCGGATGAGTCCAAAATCTCCAAGAGTGGGGTTATTGTATGTGGGCTAAGTGATCATTACATGATCTTTTGCACTCGTAAAAAACATAAACCCAAGGCTGGCGGTCATAAAACTGTAACCACTAGATCCCTTAAATCCTATTCTAGTGAGGCCTTAAACCATAAACTGGAGAATCAAGACTGGTTAGATGAACTAAAATGCACACAGGTTGAAGAGGCATGGCTAGGTTTCAAAACCAAATTCCTAAATATTATTGACAGTATAGCCCCCATGAGAACCACCAGGGTTAAAGCCCGATCGGAACCATGGATGAATTCGGACATTCTAAATGCTATGAAAGTCAGAGACCTAAAATGCTCTGAAGTTCAAAAATGCAAATCAAAATTAGTGAAACACTTAAACGAAGATCACAAAACCCACTTTGAGAAAATTAAAAAACAATGCAACAAACTATGCAATCAGGTAATTACCATGACCAAATCTGCTAAGAAAGAATACCTCGATAACAAAATCGAAGAAAACTTAAACAAACCACGTGACCTTTGGAAGCTACTTAATAGCCAACTAGGTTGCAGTCAAAACCTCAAAACCAGGTCTACAAACATCAGCATAAAATCTGGAGATTCTCTCCTTACAGACAAGCTGGATGTGGCTAAGTGCTTAAACACTTTCTTTACAACCATAGCCACTAAATTAGTTAACAATCTACCACCCCACTCAGGGCGTTATGGTGTAGAGCACATCCGTGCGTTCTACAATAAACTGGGTGTACGTAAAGATGATTTTAAACTCTCCATGGTGTCAAACGATGAGGTGTTTAAAAAGCTGGGCGCTCTACACTCAGAAAAGGCCACGGGCCATGACAATATTCCAGCCAGATTTCTAAAAGACTCAGCTGCCTCCATTACCCCAATCATCACCCACATAATAAACCTCTCCATCAAACAGGGACACGTCCCCCTTGACTTTAAAATAGCAAGGGTAACCCCACTGTATAAAAAAGGAAGCAAATTAGACCCAGGCAACTACCGACCTGTTTCTATTCTTAATTCCATCTCGAAACTTATGGAAAAAATAGTTTATGAACAGGTTGATAGGTACCTTACCGAAAAAAATCTGATGTATGAATTTCAATCAGGATTCAGAACATCCCATTCCACTGACACATGCCTTCTCTATTTGAACGACCACATCAACCATGAGGTGGACTCGGGCAAGTACTGCGGCATGGTCATGCTGGACCTCCAGAAGGCCTTCGACACAGTAGATCACCACATATTGTTAGATAAACTGAAAGCAATTGGGTTCGATAGAACATCGGTGAGCTGGATGCAATCCTACTTAGAGGGGAGGGAACAGGTGGTTAGTGTGAACGGAACACTGTCCCCCCCCCCCTCCCAGTGACCTGCGGCGTTCCACAAGGAAGCATATTGGGACCTTTACTGTTCCTAATATATGTGAATGACATGTCATCAGCATGTGATTGCAATTTGTTCCTGTTCGCGGATGACTCGGCTCTGCTGGTCTCTGACAGGGACATATTGCAGGTGGAAAAAGCGCTAAGCACTGAACTGAGTAGAATCTGCATCTGGCTAGCTGACAATAAACTATCAATACACCTAGGTAAAACTGAAACCATCCTATACGGATCCCCATCTAAACTCAGAAAGGCTGAAAATTTTAAAATAAAAGTGGGTAACATTAATATCACAAGAAAAGAGGATATTACATACCTGGGCTCCATCTTAGAGGCAAATCTTTCCGGAGATAAAATGGCAGCAAAAGTAATCAAAAAAGTGAACCATAGAACTAGATTCTTGTACAGGATATCCTCACTTGTCAGTAAAAACACACTGAGGACCCTATCAGGAGCTCTCATTCAATGTCACTTCGACTATGCCGTAACATCATGGTACTGTAGAACCACAAAGGCCCATAAAACAAGACTCCAGACAGCCCAAAATAAACTGGTTAGGCTTCTGCTAGGCCTCAACCCTAGGACACATCTAACCGCTGCTCATTTTTTGAGCCTTGATTGGCTACGAGTAGTTGACAGAGTGCAGCAGCTTGCACTGGGCCTGGTCTTCAAGATACGCTACACCACAAAGACACCCAAGTACCTGTCAACATACTTCCAAAAAGTGAACAACGTCCACACATACAACACCAGAGGAAGCTCCACGAACCACGTTCAACCGCGTTGCACCACAAACAAGGGGTTAAACTCGTTTGCAAACTATGCAGTAAAAATGTGGAACGCCCTTCCTCTAATCTTAAAGGAGTGCAAAACACTGCCCACCTTCAAAACCACTCTCAAAAAACATTTACAGGAGGCTGCAATCCGTAACTGGACCCTCTAAATCAAAAATCAGATTAAAAGACCCGAACTACCCACTGTACATACTTTGTGTTTTGTCCCCCGCCCCCACCTGTGGTGTATGTCCCCACCTGTCCTACCCGCTGTACATACCTTATGTTTTGTTGTATTGTTCTTCCCATGATGGATGTATGTTTATCTTGTAGATAGTAATAGTTAGTTGTCTGTATTATCTTGTAGATAGTACTAGTTCTTTTTTGTCTGTCTTACATGTAACGATGAATTGAGAATCAAGGACCCCAATTGAAATAAGCCAGTGGCTTTCTTGGGTTTTTATCCTTTTAGTTGACCTTGTATGTAATATGTACTTTCATGTACCTACTTCTGCAAATCTTCTAATAAAGTTTTCAATCAATCAATCAATCAAACTAAAATGATCGTGCTATCTCCCTATTGCTAATTCCCTCACTGTAACAACACATGTTAGCCAAGCTAACACCATTTTGCTAAATTCAGCCACTTCATTAGGCACTCCACTAATATACATGTTTATTCATTTCTAAATAGCCATATGTGTTTAATTTGCTCTGGAAAAACCCAATCACAGATTTTAGATAATTTTGCAATGTGAGTCTGGAAAATAAGTCGTAAATAAGTGCAGATTTCACCCCCCAAAAAAATCTAAATTCTGAGTAATCTATTGGTTTTCTTCTCTATCCAATCACTCGAATTGTAACCTTTGTAACAGGATGTTGTATACGCAGTTGAGTTACCATGGCTGGCATTATGGCCTGATTATGGCCTCAGTAAGTTTGGGCCAGTTTTGGGAACGAGGCACATGAGGTTTGACATGTCTTTAATTTGATAACAAATGTATTGTTCAAAGCTGACCAGAAGTGATCTAACATCTGCAAATGGCCTTTTTTTTTCAGTACATGGAGGAGTTGGCGGATGCAATGATGTACTGCCATGAGAGGAAGGTGATCCACCGTGACATCAAACCAGAGAACCTCCTGCTCGGCTTCCGCGGAGAGCTGAAAATCGCTGACTTCGGTTGGTCCATCCACGCACCGTCCCTGAGGTGAGAGGTCACTGAAACCCATTCCAGCCGCAAACTGGACTCAGTCGATGGGTGTTGTGCAGTCAAGGTCTTGGTCACGGCTGGCTAGCTTACGCTCTCAGTCACTCACTGCAAATCTAACCCCCCCCCCCCTTAATGTTTTGAGTTAAGGTGTATTTCTATTATGTGGGGACAGTAGTGCTTTGTAGACAACCGTATGTTACCCCCCCCCCCTCTAGACACCATACGATGTGTGGAACACTGGACTACCTTCCCCCAGAGATGTTGAGGGGCGCACCCATGACGAAAAGGTGGACCTGTGGTGCATAGGGGTACTCTGCTACGAGTGTTTGGTTGGAAAACCCCCGTTTGAAACTGCCAGCCACTCTGACACGTACGAGAGGATCACAAAGGTTCGCATATTTTGGAGGGAGACGGATTGAAAATAATGTATTTTTGTCATTTAGAAGCATTTGCTGACAAGTTGAGAATTAAATCATTATTTTACATCTCCCTTGCAATGGATATAGATATGCAACCAAGGCTGTTGTAGATAGTGAGACTGACTGATTACTGATTCCCTGGGTTGTAGGTGGACTTGCAGTTCCCCAAGGTGGTGTCTGATGGGGCGCGGGACCTGATCTCAAAGCTCCTCCGCTACAGCCCGGCCATCCCAGTGAGCAATTTTACGTTGATTAGACGTCTAAACAACGTCTAAATGGCCCGTAGACGTCTAGGCCAAATCGAGGCTAAATATCGGCCATTTTGGATATTTAAAAAACGTCTATGTTTAGACGTTGATATGCCGTTGAAACATAGACGTTGTTTCCCTTTCTATGTTTCAACGGCATTTCAACGTCTAAACATAGACGTTGTTTCAATTTCCAATTTAGCCTAAATTTTGCTTAATTATAACCTAGACATTGAAACACCGGTGTTTCGGTCTAGGCCAAAACAAAGCCAAATGGAGGTGAAATTGAAACGACTGTTTCTATAGGCATTTCAACGGCAGACTATATATAGCTGTTGAAATGCAGTTTAAACAGACGTTTCAATTTCCAATTTCACATCAATTTAGCTTTGTTATAGCCTAGACGTTTAAACACTTAGTATAAGTAGACAAATACAATTTTCATGAGTAATAAGTAAATTATGACAAGGAAATATGAATAGGAAAATGTATTTATTTAGGGAAATAGTAAATACGAAATATAAATAAGGAAATAAGAATATTAAATATTAAATATTAACAATGAAATAGGAACATTACATACAACATAATAGTATTTATTAACAGTTAGGGAGACAACATTTAGGTTGGGTTATTCTTTCTGTAGCCAGCACCACCCGTTCTTGCCCGTTCTGCCTGGGGCCCGTTCTGCTTGTCTAGCGTGTGCGGAGAACATAAACACAAGTCAGTTGCACAAAAACGTATCTAACAAACGAGCGCTTGCTATAAACAGTTAGTCTACCACGTAGGTAGATAGCCTTGAGAATCAAGGACCCCAATTGAAATAAGCCAGTGGCTTTCTTGGGTTTTTATCCTGTTAGTTGACCTTGTATGTAATATGTACTTTCATGTACCTACTCCTGCAAATTCTTCTAATAAAGTTTTCAATCAATCAATCAATCAAGTCAGCGCTGGATAATCACATTTTCACCACCTACCTGAAATTCAACTGTCGAGTCTATATAATTATTTCTCTTTCGGTAACCAGGTAACCAACTCCTCGGGCACTTCACTTCTTCAAACTGTCTGCCCTTGTCTCTCTGCTCAACTCGACCGGTCGATTTTTTAATTTAAACGTCTCGCCGAACAACCAATGAAATAGACAGAACATCTGAAATGGGTGGGACTTCCATATGAAACGCAGGTTGTTCATTGGGTGAACCGTGAAGCTGCAAAGCACTTGTCATGTTTACTCGACGTCATATGACAGGAGGGACATTTATTTAATTTAATTTTACGATTTCAATGTATCTACCGGTATATATATATGACACTCTTATAAATTGAAAGTGACCAATTACAAACATTGAAATTAACAATATTGTATTCATTACATTGGCAACACTTCATGACCAATATGTGTCATGACAGGCACAGCCTTATTCAGTAAAGTCAGTAGGCTATTGTTGGACAAAATATTTGAAACAGACACTCAACTAAACATAATAAACCAACAAAGTTTTGTATTGGTCTAGTTGTTTTGACCTGTTATAGCCTACTGAATTTTAATGCATTTAAGATAAGTAGAAAATATGTTTAGACACAGACCGCATTTAGCTGGGTTAAAGGACAGCGATGTATAGACGCAATTTAAACCACCTCTTCTGCATGAATAACTATGCTAGACTACATGGAATCTCAGACTAAATGACGGTCTGGTACATATTTTGACAATCTACAGGCGTTTAGGGTATTCATTTAAACTCAACGTGCTGCTAGACTAAAACAGGTTTAGACACAGACCGCATTTATCTGGGTTAAAGGACAGCGACGTATAGACGCAATTTAAACCACCACTTCTGCTAGGATAACTATGCTAGACTACATGGAATCTCAGACTAAATGACGGTCTGGTACATATTTTGACAATCTACAGGCGTTTAGGGTATTCATTTAAACTCAACGTGCTGCTAGACTAAAACAGGTTTAGACACAGACCGCATCTATCTGGGTTAAAGGACAGCGACGTATAGACGCAATTTAAACCACCACTTCCGCATGAATAACTATGCTAGACTACATGGAATCTCATACTACATGACGTCTGGGACGTATTCTGACAGTTTAGAGGGGTTTAATAACGGTTTTCATGCATTTAAGATAAGTAGAAAATATAGCCGTAATTATAGCTGGTTTATATTGGTTTATATTGTAGACGCGAGGTTGAAAAGACGTCTATTGCTCACTGGGATGCGTCTGCCCCTGCAGAGTGTGATTGACCACCCATGGGTGCGAGCCCACTCACGGCGGGTCCTACCCCCAGTCTGCACTGCCAAGAAACCCTAAAGACAAGCACCCTGCCTTCGTCCCCGGTTGGGTGAAGGACTCATCTGGAGGGACTAACTGCCAGTTTTCACTGCCGTTTTTCTTCTTCTTCTTCTTCTTTTTGTTGTTGTTGTTGTTGTTGTTGTTGTTTGTTTTACCCTGTTGGTCTACTACAGCTGTACAGTTTGTTGTCTTGTCTACATGTGTGGTGTCTGTCTTTGTCAATGTTTAGCAATTAAGTTGTGGGATTGTTTTGTGTTTTTATCCCTCCAAGGTTTTAATATACGGTTTCTGTCCAACTTGAAAACTCGAACTTGAAAGTAATAGTCAAAACGCTGCCTCGAGCAAACCAAAGTGCGTGAAGGGAAGCTTCTCTTTTACATTGCATTTCTATTAAATATATTTTCAAACTCTTGATTCTTGCCTATGATTTTACTTAGCACACACTCTTTTTGTGATAAAAGAAAATGTTACTCTATAACAACCACTGAAAGTTACAATACAACAATTAAATGACAAATACACAATTCCTACTCACACCCCTACTTATTTGCAATATAATTTATGTTTGTTCTGTGTAGATCTAGAATGTAAATAATTGCTTAACAATAACATGAGTCTCTAAATGTTAAACGCAAATAGCATGTGACATGAAGCATTTAAGCTATTGAGAAGATGGAAAAACTCAGTTGTAGTGATATCGATGTCCGCGTCCTCCAAAGTGTCACTTTATATCCTGCCAGATATCAGTGATATTACATGGTATTTCACTTTCTCCATACTCTAAATATACATTCATCAAATATGTATTTTACCACGCTGTTGGATGTATGAATTGGCACAAAGACTGTGGCCCTGTGGGAGTAAAAGGGTACAGTAAAAAGGTCTCTGTTGACACGCCTAGAGAGCAGTAGAGACCTTCCATGGGAGGGCCTGCTTTTGTTTTGTGGATGCCTTGTTTAAAAGTGCTTCATAATGTTTTGTTGTTTTGATTGTTGCCACTGTTGGCTATATGTTGATGCCTTGTCTGTCATGTCGAAGAGGACCACACAGTGGAAATAGGTCTCTGACTTGTCGGTGTTTTATCCTCGTTAGTTATTGAGTGTCACGCTGTGATTTTATATATGTGTATTATGTCTTTTTTTAACACACAAATTAACATTAGTAGGACACAGATACATTTTACCATTACAAGACCCAATGAATAAACTGGTAATTTGATGTAAACGCAGTGACAAAAGACTACCGACAGAGGGCGACGTTGACCCAGCTACATCTCATTTTAATGTCGGTGAATTTCAGCTGTCCCTTTTGTCAAGAATACCTGCGGAGCTGTCTTTTTCAACATAATAATCACGGTAAGGAGCCAAACCGAAATGTATAGGCCTATGTTTGAGCCATACTGCAAAAATATGACTACCTCTAATTTTTGGAATGAAGTTTTAATGTTAAAACCCACCATCGAATTATGTGAACAGGTGGTTTTAATCAGCTGGCTTTCTCAACAGAACGTTTCTAATACTCTCGCCATGTCGGTTTCTGCAATGTTGTGTGCTGCCTTTAGTTAGCCTATGACCATTCAAACATTTCAATCTCATTTAGATATCTGCCACTTTGTAATATTCAGTAGGCTAAACCTGTTGTTGAACTTGAACCTGACTACCAACAGACAACGGTTCAGCCCATTGAATGTTTGGTCAATTCCGTCCATCGAATACTTGTTTGATGCTTCATTTCCCCCTGAAGTCGTCGTATTTGTAAACATGATATGTTTATCTCTGAATGCATTTATCACAGGAGAATGTCGTGTTATTGTGTGAATTTTTATTCAGATTTTTCTGTCAACATTCCATTTACAAATGTAAGATGAGCACATGCTAAAACAAAAATGTTTATTTGAATAAAGCATGATTTAAAAAAACAAACAAATATAAAACAACGTTCATGTTAAAAACGAAAAGTGCATGTTGAGTATACACATTACATTTGACCACTTTTTACGAACACATTAATCAAGTCATGCTCAATAGCAAATTAATGAACTCAGCAAGTATTTCGTTTGTAAACATAAGGGTGTGCTATTGACACATTTACAGATGAATTGAACAAGTATATTACATAAATGCATAAACTTTGCACAAACCCCAGCATATAATATGCACATTTTGTCTTTTGATTCAATAAATACACTCTTGTTTTTTTGCAACATAAACAGTCAAATGTCCTATTATTGCAAGTGAACGTCGAATACACATTGCAAAACACAAATTCAATACAAAAGCTATACACATTGATCTAAACTTGTACACCAGCAGCATTTGACCAAATAAGCAGCAACACAGTACATTATAAGTAAGAAACTCACATTTCTTTTCTCCACTCACCCTTACCTTCCCACCCCATAAGAAACTCCCTCAAGGTGGATCAAATCCCTGCTTTATACCTTTCATTTTTCCTCAGTCTCTTCCCATATCAACACCGTCACTGGGCTCGGAGTGGAACAAGTCAGAGGTGTTTGGGTGTTCAGTTCAGCTTGAGTCCAGCTCTGCAGACTGCCTGCCTGTCCATCACTTCAGTCCCACAGCCCTGTAGTCAAGTCTCTCTCTCATAGCCTCTCTATCTCTCCCCCCCCCCCCCCTCTCTCTCTCTCTCTCTTTCTATCAAGCAACACTTGTCTGGGTCACCGTCACACACCCCTCCTTTCTCCCGCCACCCGTCCCATTAAGAGATGAGACAGCTGTTGGTCTTGTTCATCGGGGGCCTGATCCCCGTGTCTTTGGGGAAGGTCTCCCTGCGCCGCCTCAGCGCCGGGCTCAGCCGGCTGGGCAGGTTAGTCTGCTGCAGGAGCTCTCGGAACACCTCCAGCACGTTGGCGTTCTCCTTGGCCGAAGCCTCCAGGAAGCTGTTGTTCCAGTCCATCTCCACGGTCGACAGGACGTCGTCGCTCGCCACCTGCCTCTCGCCCCCCCGGTCCGACTTGTTGCCCACGACGACAATGGGCGTGTACTTGTCCTCCTTGACCTCCAGGATCTCGTTGCGGAGGCTCTTGACGGCCTCCAGGGACTCGGGGTCGTCCACGGCGTAGACGAGGGCGAAGGCGTCGCTGTTCTGGATGCTCAGCTTCCGCATGGCGGGGAAGGAGTAGCTGCCGCTGGTGTCCAGGATCTCCACGGTGACCTTGACCCCGTCGCCGATGTCGTACTCCTTGCTGTGCAGCTCCTCCACGGTGCGCCGGTGTTTGGGTTCGAAGGTGTCCTGGAGGAAGCGGCGGATCAGGGACGTCTTGCCGACTCCCGCGGCACCCAGGAACACCAGGCGGACATGGGTCTTCTCCTTTACACCCAGAGACATAGCGGTGCTTGTGCTTGTGCTGCTGGTGGTGGTGGTGGCGGTCTCTTCTCTTTCGCTGCTCTCTTCTCGTTCGCCTTTCAGTCAATCACTTTCTAAAGGTCCTTTCAGTTATTCTCTGTCGTCTCAGCTGAAGAACAAGACAGTCAAGACCAGTTCAGACTAATTCTTCTGATGAAGTTACACACTGCAGAGTGTACAGTAGATAGACTGTGAAATAAGAGATTTCTTGACTTCTCTGACACTGAGTGTTCCCAGACTGTTGCAGGAGGTCTGTGATAGTGTCCTGAGATGTCTCTTCGTTGTGCTTGTCTGCCTCCGTGGTTCTGCACACCCCCCTTTTATGTGTGTTTTTTGGTTGCAGGGATTCCACGGCCTCTCCCGGCACTACCCAATCAGCACACAGCAAGCTGTTAGAGTGCATGCTACGAGCTGGCCAATTGCGGGGCTGCATGCAAACCAGAGTGCGGGAGGGAGAGATTCAGCAGAGGGGGAGAAAAAGAGGGGATATCAGACTGAAGGTGTATAAACAAACGCTAGTGGAGCATGGAAAACGCTGCGTGAGCAAGGAACTGATTAGCATTCGCAGCGGACTCGCGCACCTCACACAGGGAAGAGCTGCCTGGCGGACTAGAGATATCTTACTCTGTGTTTACTGTTTGTGTGCACAAGAGAGGATTGACATCATCAATTCACCTTAAGAATATGTATATATATATGGCCTTGAACTTTTCTTTTTTTTTCAATTGAACTACTGAAAACTACTACTAGTTTGGAATGCAATCGGATCAGCTGTTTGGCTTTGGTGTTGCTTTCGGTCGTAACAGAAAAAGTAATTGCGGTGATGAAGCTATGCTAGAGCAAGGACAGCTGGTTTGGTTTTCTACTGCACTGTAATTTCCTGTTTCAGAGTCAAGCATTTACTATACAGAATCAATATTTGCATAAGCCATCTTAGTGTGCCACATGAAAGAACACACACTGCACATACTATAACATAAGTATTCACATAACATACTGTGTGTATTATACACTCTAAACACATTTACACATTTATAAAGGTCTGTGTATGAAAGATAATATCAGTGGTCTATTCTGGTACCGAATTAAATGGTTGAACTCAACTGTTCACATGAGTTACCAGTTCACAAAGGTTATTTACCATTGCGCTGGCAACAGCATATTGATGCTATGTTGATGAATTGTCTAATTCTCACGTATTCCATTACGGAATGCTAATGTACACCCAAATAAGGTCAGCTCCGATGACCTTTGTGAACGTTCCAAAAGCCATCAATGCATTCAGAGGGAAATGCCAATACAGCGCCATTACCAGGAAATAGAATGTGATGGAAGAGACAACTTCCTGCATAATGTCATTATCATTGGGGTGTTTTGTATTGCTGCTAGCTGAATTACAGTTGAAAGCAATAACAGGTTGTTAAGTTTTCACTATGTCATGCAGGCTAAAACAGTGCTGTTAGGCATGGGGCATGCTGTTAGGCAGTTGGTACAGCATGGCGCTCGTAACCCTAAGGTTGTGGGTTCGTTTCTCAATGGGACCATGTGTCCAAATACCTCTGCACTCACTCTACTGTAAGTCACTGTTGATGGAGACATCTGCTTGGAAATAGCTTACCATATCCTCACAATGTGATTTTTAATGTGAGAAGAAGCTTGTTTTGCAGAATCTATGGCTTCCAACATATATATGGATAGTTACAGTAGGCTACACTTCCCTCTGTGTCAACGTCTAGATCGATTGAATTCTAAAGTGTGTGGAGGCACAGCTGTTTGGATGCTTCGCCTTTAACGTCTTCGCCGCTCACCATGCCACTAGTGCAGATAGGACACATAATCCTGTGACTCAAAGTCAGACAGAAGCCCGTCTCTCCTATGTCAAAACTGCTGTGCTTTAACGAAGGAAGCCTGTCCCCCAGATCGCTGGTTTTTAAATGTCCCCAGGGAGCTCAGCAGCAGCGCCCCACAACGTGACGGTCCCCTGCTTTGTCAGGTTGGCAGCAAGGCGGAACCCACAAGAACCCCCAGAGACGACTTCTCTGCGTCACCACACACACTCCCAAACACACCAGGCTCGCAGGCATGCACATACGTAGGTTCGCACACACTGTACGCACTGTCGAGTGTCCCAAACGTCCGTCATTGTTATCCATCACGTTGTCCTCGCTTCGTGGTGCATAGGACCTGTGGGAGTGAGAGAACATGATTTCTCAGTAGTTTTTACAGTAGCTAGCGACATGTTTCAGGGCTATATACAGTATGTACGCAGTTACAGCACACACACACACACGCACGCATGCACACACACACACACACACATGTTTCAGGGCTGTGCTGTGGGCATGGCAGGAGTTGTTTGTTGTGTTTCTGGTTCTCTGGCTCAGGAGTTGTTGAATCAGTGGCGTAGCACACTAACGGCGCATACTGCATAACCACAGGGTCCCTGGTTCGAGTCCGGCCATCGACATATCCTGCATGTCATCCCTCCTCTCTCTCACCCATCCATCCTGTCAGTCTCTACTGTCTCTATCCCAATAAAGCAGAAATGCCCTAAAAACATATGTAAAAAAAGAAAAGAATGAAGGGCATCAGGAGTTGTTTAATCAGAAAGGCTAGTTCTGGTTAGCTCTAGATGTTCTGTCGGTTCTCCACTAATGACTCATTCAGTTGCTCCCATACCTCCATTCATCTCCCACTTCTTTCTCAATGGCGTATTCCTTGTGTGTGTGTGTGTGTGTCTGTGTGTCTGTGTGTGTGTGTCTCTCTGTGCGTGCGTGTATTCTATGTTTCGTTCACGTTTCAGGCCACGTAGTCTGTCTCTCCTAATTACCCCCATGCTGCTGCTCCTCGACTTTTTAATGTTCCTCTTCAGAGGCGTTTCTTCCTCTTTGTACGAGGGTCCATCCAGGCCTCACATGTCCTGGGGTGTGTCACATGCTTCTCCCCCTCAGATTACAAACCTAATGAGGTCGTTAGTTTATGATCATTACAGGAATATGAATTTACGATCATTACCCAAGCGTGAATTTATGATCATTACCAGAACCTGAATTTACAACCATAGCATTAATTCCTGGAGCATACAGATATACACATTACAGGAAACTTCACTGACGAGACGCTCTGGTGATTATTTAGGTCAGCAGAACACTGATTTGTTTAAACCTGGATGTCAATAATCATCTCTCGCCTCAGTATTAGTATTATTATCAGTGCACACACCAAACCTCGTGCAGTCGCTATATTGACAAGGGTTTGAACTAAGTCCAGGTTATCTAAATCCATCTGTCAGATGTATTATTATTATTATTATTTTATTTTATTTTTTTCTCTGAGTGGGGCAGTCCCACTCATATTTGTCGTTTTTATTGACAGTTACAGTGAAGATTTAGACAGGAAGGATGGGTGAGAGAGAGAGGAGGGATGACATGCAGGATATGTCCCCGGCCGGAATCGAACCGGGGACCCTGCGGTTACATGGTCAGCGCTTAACCCGCAACGCCACCTAAGCGCCCCTGATGTAATTGAAAATTGATCCAAGCTCCAGGGCCTGTGTATTACAGGGATGTCTGACCTGCTATTATGAGTGCACCGCTGTAACCATGTCGGTAAATTGGCTGAAGGCCAGTAGCCTCTTGTGTATAGTCGAAGTGTTCAGTGCTACGGTCTATCTGTCTGTCTCTAGGTACAGTATGTCTGTCTGTCTGATCTGCTAGGAAGTAAATACAGCTTGCCTATACAATACCCAGCATACCAATCAGCCTTCACTCGTAAACACAAAGCAACACCCTACTTACTTTTTAACTTCTTTTACAGGAAAACTCTGGCAGAATACTATTGCTTTACAATCCCACAATCCCTGAACAACTCAAATAACAACTCCCCATGGTCTACTACAGGCTTCAAAAGGAATTTCTTATTTCTTATCTCTCCCTTTCCCTTTTTTCCAGATGAGCAGTTCTGACCCGTACACCGTCTTTGATATCTTGTACTAACCCTAACCTGCTCCCCTGGGCTGGCAGTAGACGGATCCACCTCTGTGTTTGACAGCCTGTGTGCGTCTGAGAGGGTGGGCCACTCGGCCCTGCTGTGAAGGCCGACAGCATGCCCTGGTCGTGCCCCCTCTCTCCCGCCGGCTGGTAGATTGACAGGCTGTGGGTTCAGAGCTGGGTCACCTGTTCGGACTGGTTTGAATCTTGCTGGCCCTCATTCAAAGCTACTACTGTACACTTCTTGGTTGCGTAGTAAGAGAACACTAATTCGATATCTGCTAGATACATTACCAATAGATGGAAAATCCATTTCCTTTTGGCTCATGGTTGGTATGGTGCTTGGACACGTTCCAAATGATAATGCTGTATTTGTCTACCATGGTTTCCTCTGTGATTCCTACTCATGGACAGTAAAAGTACAGTAAAAGATGGAAACTTCATAAAGCCAAATGTTTCGGTCTCTGAGGTCTGCCGACCAAAGGTCCTGTCAATTATATCATGTGACTTCCCTAAGTACAATCAAATAATCTGTTTATTGTCACTTCCTTCCCTCTACACGAGGATTCGAGAAAATGTGATTTGGAAAAGCAATGTTTTACGCTCGATTATCTGGGAAAACAAACATTTGATCCAGAAATCAAAGCCCTATCTTTCCTTCCCGACCATCAACATTATGGCATTGTAACGTTGTTCTCCGGATGTTTCTCAGGGTGATGGGTACAGGTCAATTAAGCCACAGAGAGTCATTAAGGGTATCTATCCTATCGTACTTCAGGGCACCTTCGGTACAGTACGGCACTAAAATCTTTTTAGGCTCGTTCCCGCAACAAACAAACCTGGATCGATGAATTGTGACAAAAGAGATTGTTTTGTGGTCCGTTGTTTGTGTGGGGGTGATTTTGAGTTTTTAGTGAGCATCACTAAACACGTAACAAAAAAACTAAAAAAAACATCCACAGATTCTGCACACAACAATAAATATCTTTCTCTGTTTGGGGAGGTGCAGTATACATTTTAATTCACCTTTACAATCCATCACCTTTTTGGCTTGAAGCGGTAGTGATAGTGCCATGGAATCAATAACGGGAGGAAGTGTATTTCCTACCTAGAACGACATGGTGATGAAATGTACAGCATACTGCTGAGGCTGTGTACTTACAGGACTGACCCAGACCAACAGCCCCAATCCTTTGGTAACGCCGGCATGCCTACATTTAATAAACCTGTATTCATTTTAGCCAGCTTTTTGTGGTTTAACTGTCACCCTGTTTTGTTGTTGTTGTTGTTGTTGTTGTTGTTGTTGTTGTTGTTGTTTTGGCCTTGTATGACTCTCGCACTCAACAACAAGTCAGTATTCCAAGTCCTAGTCTTCATGTGTCCCGCAGCGTCGCCCGTCCCTCCTCCTTCAGTTGTTCATCCCTCTCCCTTTCTCATGTGAGTCAGCAGCTTTGTGCGTAAGCCATTTTCAGATGAGCGATGAGAGTTGACTTCCTTCTCCTCCTTCCTTCCTTTCCTCATCCTCCGCTCCTCGTCCTCTTCCAGCACACTCTCTTTTTTAGTTAAAGTAGGTGAAAGTTAGTGTCCTTAAAGTTAATGTCCTTAAAGTTAGTGCCCCTTCATTACTCTCTTCATAACAAACACAGATTCAAGGCACATTCTACAGTAGTGTTTAACTTGCTCCTTTACCTATGTTACCTTAATTAAATTAATTAATTAATGTAAGAACCTGATATTTTCTCTAGGGACAATGTTGTAATTACAGAGTTATTACACATGTATAGGGGCAAATGTAATACTCTATAAAGTGTGACCTAACATGTCTGTAGATGCCCAGGTGCAGGTGTCTAGTGTGCAGGTGTCTGTGGTACAAGGGTTGTTTTGGACAGGCCCTCAAGAGTCCATCAAGAAGTAGTTAAAGTAATGTACTTAAATACTAGTACTATATACAAGTGTGAGAGAAGCCATGCTGACGGTGTTCATAGCACCATTCAAATTAGCTAGCACCCCCAGTCCCCCCCCTCTCTTTTCTGCAACAGGGAGATAGTCAGAGTAAGTAACCCCCCCCCCCGCAACCTTCACCCTCCTCCTCCTCCTCCTCCTCCTCAACACGCACACACACACACACACACTCACACACCATGGAGAACCGCCCCCACCACCTTCCACACACTCACACAGACACACACTCACACACTCTCACAGACACACACACTCTCACACAGACACGCACACATGCCCACACGCATTCACAACCTTCCCTTATTTTTTTGCTCACTATTATTTACTCACCAAGCAGCACCTCTGTGTAGTGCTAACAGCCAGCAGCTCCTCCAGATCACCCATCATGGTAATGAAAACTGTCCCCAGTGTGAGTGGTGATGTGGATGAGAGCTGTCAGGTGTGGGGAATAATTTCTAGGCACAATTTAAATCCGTTCTCACCAGTGTTAGGATTTCTTACTTGAAAAAGTAATCAATTACATTTAACAAAAGTAATTTTGTCACGTTACAATATCACTTTGGATGGAAAGTAATATATTATAGGGCATGGAGCTCCACTATACTGTAGGCCTAACTCTATCAAATGTGAAGGTGAAATCTTCCTTTAGTACTTTCGAAGCGTTCGAAACCGTTGTTTGATCGAGTTTGTTTGACATACATGTGTGCTTCATGATAATTAATAATTAACTGACAGGTTACTTCAAAAAGTAAAAGTAATAATATTACAGCATTTGAACACAGCAACTCATTATATTACTACATTAGTCATCAAAGTAGTATATTAATCATGCCTTATTAAATACATTTGTAATTCGTTACCCCCACCATTGGTCGTGACCATACAGCATGATGAGGAGAACTATGTGTAAGTAATGTGAACGTGTGTAGTTATGAATATTGAACACAAGTTGTGAATGCCCTTTTAGTTTAACGTTCAAGTGCTGATAATATGCAAATCTAACATCCTCAGGTTTATGATTAATCTGTTGAATAGAAATGTCTGGGACCTACGGAGGAGATTACTTTGAGAAATGCACTCTGATATCCTGCTGTTTCTGATATCCTGCTGTTATTCGTTGTGAGACCATGTGAGGAGATTACATAGAGAAATGCAGGGGAAAATGTACAAAGATATCCACCAGCACATTCAGTTATTAATCCTTATCCCTACTTAAGAAACAACGTCGGTGGCTTCAGGTACAAACATTGCTGGAAGTGATGACCGAGGCATTTTGGAGACCAACATCAAAACATCCTGCTCCCGAACACAAGATAGAGCCTTATCAAATAATGATATGTCCCATTCCTAAACAAAATAGCTTACTATACCTTATCAAATACTGCAGGGAAAATATGCCCCTTTTCTGGATACAGGCTACAAGAGATTATCTTTCATTCTTTATTTTAATGGGTGCCCCTATGCATAAGTCATGCTGTGCAAACGGGAACAAGCTAGTAAAAACAACTATTGGAACAGCCTGTGAACAGTTGAACTCTATGACTTAACACAGAGGGAGTTGGAGGGAATTCAAATGCAGTGTGAGAAGAGATTAATGTGTCCTGTTGACAATCGATTAGCATCTGGAGCGAAGCCAGCAGGAGATATTTACGGACGGGAGACGGTCAGAGGGCGCGCACCGTGGGACAGTGTGGGCATCTGGACTGAAACACCACTGGCAGGAGATGATGAGAAACTGTGTGTGTGTGCATATGCCGTGTGTGTGTGTATGTGTGTATGTGTGTGTGTGTGCGTGTGCATGTGTGCGTGTGTGTGTGTGTGCGTGTGTGAATATGCTGTGTGTGTGTGTGTCTGCTTGTGTGTGATTCAGCAGCAGTCAGATGGCCTGTCAATCTGCATCGCCCCGTGACACACTGTGACAGGAAGAGAGGGGCTATTTATGGCTCTGATCTGGTCTGTCACGTCTCTGCTACAGGGACGCCTAACGTTCCAGAATTCCGGAATTTCTATAGAAGATTCTAGCCCCGCGTCTATCTAGAAGATTTTCATTTTCATAGTCATGGAAAGTTCCATCACTGAAGGATGAGTCGGTCTGAATAGGTTGTTGGGCGCTCTCTAGGCAAGCAGCCGCATAGACAGACACAGTCTGTAATGGTAATGTGAGATGACAGAAGATACCCATGTGTGGGCACACACACACCGTATACAAAACACACACACACACACACACACACACACACACACACACACACACACACACACACACCGCAGATGTACAGAGTGGCCTGTAATGGTAATGTGTTATGACAGAAGAAAGACAGTGAGTGTCAAAAAGCCGCCCACTGCACAGGTGGGCAGACAGAGGGAAGGACAGACAGGACAGGAAGGACTAGCCAACCAGTCGCCTGTCGCTGACCCACATTTTAACCCACCAACTCGATGAACAACAATCGGTCCAATTGTTGATGAGCTTTTAAGCACACTTCAACTTTGACTCAGAAACACAAATTAATTAGCCACTCAGCATTTATTAGGCACCTTCACTTTGGTTGAATTATAATTTCAATGTTCCTATTATGGAGTGGCTCCGACAGATGAGTCACCACAGTTCAGTGTGCGATGGTACGACACTAGCGTCATGGTCATAATTGTGACTAATTGTTGCTTTGCTGTTTAGCGTTATTCTGCATAGCCAAATCTAGGTCAGGGTGTAGAGTGAGATGTGTACAGCGTTTGTATGTATAGCCTCTGTGGTCCTCTATGGCTCAGTTCGGTAGAGCATGGCACTAACGACGCTTAGGTTGTGGGTTCGATTCCCGCTGGGACCATATATACTGAACACTGTACGCACTCACTGCAATGTAAGTCGCTTTGGGTAAAAGCGTCAGCTAAATGGCGTATACAGGGCCTCAGCACGTGCCCTCAGGTTTGTATGCTCAGGTAGGACGATAAGGAGTTAATAAAACACACCAGACAGTCATATCAGTGTCCGTCTGTCGCCTCCTGTCTCGCCCACCCTGACCCACTTTTACTGATGGGGGTGGCGTGTGTGTGTGCGCGAGTGTGCGTGTGTGGTCGTGTGTCTGTGTATTCTATGTTTCGTTCACGTTTCAGGCCACGTAGTCTGTCTCTCCTAATTACCCCCATGCTGCTGCTCCTCGACTGTTTAATGTTCCTCTTCGGAGGCGTTTCTTCCTCTTTGTACGAGGGTCCATCCAGGCCTCGCATGTCCTGGGGTGTGTCCCATGCAAACCTAATGCAGACATTAGTTTCCAATCATAATAATAATAATAATAATAATAATAATACATTAGACTTATATAGCGCTTTTCTAGACACTCAAAGACGCTTTACAAACTGAAAAGATTGAGTAGTAATAATAAAAAGAAACAAAAAAGAAATAAAAGAAAGTATAGAGGCCTAATTAAGGTAGTGCTGGGGACACATGGGAAGGGGGAGAGGGTTAACTGGTGAAGGCAAGCTTGAAGAGGTGGGTTTTGAGGGCCTGTTTAAATGTTGGGAGGGTGTTGGCCTGTCTGATGTGGTTGGGGAGGGCGTTCCAGAGCGACGGGGCTGCGGCTGAAAAGGCCCTATCACCCCAGGTCCGGAGCTTGGTCCCGGTGGTCTTGAGGGTGGAAATTAGCCTAATTTGTGCGTGTGTGCAGTCACATCCGTAATGTTATCCCTCCTCCAGATCCTTTTTGGCCAGTGGGGAATGTGGTTAAAAAAAAACACCTCACTCACTTGTGTCACTTTTTGATTCAGTCAAACTTGGCATGAACTGTGCAGTATTTGTTTTGACGTAAGCTAAGCTGTGTTTCAGATGAGTCATGCATCACAATGGTCTGTTATGACACAGTGTTCTACAACCGAAAGCCTAGTGTTTAATCAAAGTGACACGGAACACCATTCCTGTACTACGGTTTACAGAGTCAGGGAAAACAAAACTTCCATTCATATCAATCAAGAGGTTAACTGGGTCAAAGCAATCTAAACTTTAATCAATAGGTCCATTTATGCAGTCCACAGGCAATGTGAGGTATTGCAAGGATGTTTGAACATTGCCATCCTAACCTAAAATGCAAATTTGTTGGCAGAGAAGTCATTGATATTCTGCTCTGCATGTTACACACAATCATGATACATTATACTGTATAATTACCACTTTACTCAGCCATTATCACTATGCTTGATGGATTTCTTGGCTTTGTCAGTCCTTTATTATATAATGATTGGAGCACTCTGAGCTGCAACGTTTGCAGGAAAAGCGCTATACAAATAAAAGTTGTTATTATTATTATTATTATTAAGCTGACAGGCGTTGAACCCACAGAGGCTTTCAGTGTCGTATGAGTCTGTCAGGAATCTTTCATTCTTTTTCTATCCTTTCTTTTGTCGTCAGGGATGCCTCATTCAGTCGTAGCCATCAGCTCAGAATGGCCTCTCATATAACCGTTCAACTTTTGGGTGACGGGGCTTATGATGCATGAAGGTGATTTGAAGAGGAAGAGGAAAAGATTGCAGTTGAATAGAGTTACTCAGGCAGAACGGTGGTGACAGCCAGTATCTATGAATGCTGTCTATCAATGTCTCAGACCATTTCTCTCTCATCCTTCCTGACTGATTTTTCTCTAGTTTTGCATTTTGCTAGTGCCCTTGTCACTACTGGTAGCATGAGGCGGTACCTGTAGTCCATTCAGGTTGCACAGGTAGTCCAGCTCCTCCAGGATGACTCATCCATATGTGCCGTTGCAAGAACGTTTGCTGTGTCTCCCAGCACAGTCTCAACAGCGTAGAGGAGATACCAGGAGACGGGCCATTACACGAAGAGAGCTGGACAGGGCCGTAGAAGGGCAACAACCCAGCAGCAGGACCGGTATCTGCTCCTTTGTGCGAGGAGGGACAGGAGGAGCACTGCCAGAGCCCTACAAAATGACTCTGAGGGTGGTATGAGGGCCCGACGTCCTCTAGTGGGACTTGGGAGTGCTCAGAGCCCAGCACCGTGCAGCTCGATTGACATTTGCCAGAGAACATCAGAATTGGCAGGGTCGCCATTGGTCGCCCCGTTCTCTTGACAGATGAGAGCAGGTTCACACTGAGCACATGTGACAGACGTGAAAGAGTCTGGAGATGCCGTGGAGAAATCTGCCTGCAACATCATCCAGCATGACCAGTTTGGCGGTGGGTCAATGATGGTCTGGGGAGGCATACCCTTGAAGTGTTCCCTTAATTTCTTTGGACAGTGTAGTAGATTCTGATATACAGAGGAAAGACAGTAGGAGGGAATATAGGAAAAAGGAGAAACAAATTCTGTTGAATACAGTGTTCCTCCTTCATCCCTGTGTGTTTGTGTTTGTGTGTGTGTGTGTGTGTGTGTGTGTGTGTGTGTGTGTGTGTGTGTGTGTGTGTGTGTGTGTGCGAGAGTGTGTTTTACTCATCGAATTCAATGAACCTTTGCTCACTGTGGGCTCAAAGTGGCAGGTTTCTCCCGAAAAGTACATTGCAGTCTGGAGGCTCGAGGGCTTGTATTTGATGTTCTCTCTCTCTCTCTCTTTCTCTCTCTCTCTCTCTCTCGCTCTCTCCCTTCTCTCTCTTGCTCTCTCTCTCTCTCTCTCTCTCTCTCTCTCAGTCTCCCTCCCTCCCTTACTTTTCCCACGTGCATAGAGCCTCTACCACTCATCCTCAGCATGTCAGAATTCTACTTTCACCTCATTACTGGAAAAAAAAAGAAAAAAAAAAGTAAAGAATATGAACACGATGTCCAGGGCCAACTAGCCGTGAATTGCCCCCGTGACCTGTCACAACAACCGCCGTCTGCCCCCTCAATCAGATCTGCCGTTAGTCTGGATTAACGTCCGTAGCTCCATTTCATCAAAGGCAGGTTCCCCTGTCCTCCCCCCCAATCACAAACGGGGGCGAGAGAGCGACAGTTCAGCAGAGGTCAGCGGCCGGCGCTGCTGTTAAGTTAACCAACAGACAATACTCCACTTCAGCTTCACTGACCCAACTAATGGTTGACCGGGAGGCACAGGAAACACCCAGGGACACCCTGTATCTGTCTAAATGGCTGCCATGTGCCCTGCTACCCATCTGGAGGCTCTGTTACCTAGTGGCCTGGTAGGGAGATCAATAACGGGGCTAATTGGCATAGTCCTGTTGGCAGAGACGGACGGGAGCGTGCCTCTGGTCTGGTGCCCCAGATCTGCTGATGAGCCCTGTAGTAATACCATGGCACTGTCTACATTCATACTGTACATATCATAACTATACATTATTGATATTCATCTCATGTAAATGATATTCACTTTGTATTCATTTGTTTATCCATGCACTACGTACATCTCTTTTGCGCCATGTCACTATTTGCGCTATGTGGTTAGATGCCAAACTACATTTCATTGTCTCATTAATTGTACTCTGTGCAATGACAATAAAGTTGAATCTAATCTATAGCTTCGGGACATATCCCCATATCTCTCTATATGCTGTACATGTGATGTATTGTTTTCAAACCTTTTGGTGGATCCGTCTCTAGTTTAGTTTGGTTTAATAGGATCCCCAGTAGATGTTGCTCATGCTTCTCTTCCTGGGGTCCACACATAATACAACGTACACAATATTTATAGACAAGAGTTGTCATTCTTGACACAAATAAACACAAAGACAATACTACATTCAATGCGACATAAAAGAGACTCGTACACTGTCTGAAAAATAAAAGCTAGAGAAAGACTTAGAAACGAATCGTATCGGCTATACAGAGACGTCTCGAGTAATTCCAGCCGAAGGTCACTTGATGGTAAATGGTAAATGGACTGCACTTATATAGCGCCTCATTCCAAAGTGCTTTACAATGGCCGCAGAACCGCTGACCTTGTGATCATTAGACGCCAGCTCTACCTCCTGAGCCACAGTCGCCCCACAGACTTTTACACTGTCTGAAAAATAAAAGCTAGAGAAAGATATGAAGCTAATCATATAAGCTATACGGAGACGTCTATAATCATATAGGCTATACGGAGATGTCTATAATCATATAGGCTATACGGAGATGTCTATAATCGTAGAGGCTATACGGAGATGTCTATAATCGTATAGGCTATACGGAGATGTCTATAATCGTAGAGGCTATACGGAGATGTCTATAATCGTATAGGCTATACGGAGATGTCTATAATCGTAGAGGCTATACGGAGATGTCTATAATCATATAGGCTATACGGAGATGTCTATAATCGTATAGGCTATACGGAGATGTCTATAATCATATAGGCTATACGGAGATGTCTATAATCGTATAGGCTATACGGAGATGTCTATAATCGTATAGGCTATACAGAGATGTCTATAATCATATAGGCTATACGGAGATGTCTATAATCATAGAGACTATACGGAGATGTCTATAATCGTATAGGCTATACGGAGATGTCTATAATCATATAGGCTATACGGAGATGTCTATAATCGTATAGGCTATACGGAGATGTCTATAATCATATAGGCTATACGGAGATGTCTATAATCATATAGGCTATACGGAGATGTCTATAATTGTAGAGGCTATACGGAGATGTCTATAATCATATAGGCTATACGGAGATGTCTATAATCATATAGGCTATACGGAGATGTCTATAATCATAGAGGCTATACAGAGATGTCTATAATCATATAGGCTATACGGAGATGTCTATAATCATATAGGCTATACGGAGATGTCTATAATCATAGAGGCTATACAGAGATGTCTATAATCATATAGGCTATACGGAGATGTCTATAATCATATAGGCTATACGGAGATGTCTATAATCATATAGGCTATACGGAGATGTCTATAATCATAGAGGCTATACGGAGATGTCTATAATCATATAGGCTATACGGAGATGTCTATAATCATATAGGCTATACGGAGATGTCTATAATCGTATAAGCTATACGGAGATGTCTATAAATCATATAAGCTATACGGAGATGTCTATAATCGTATAGGCTATACGGAGATGTCTATAATCATAGAGGCTATACGGAGATGTCTATAATCATACAGGCTGTACGGAGATGTCTATAATCATATAGGCTATACAGAGATGTCTAGAGACGTCTAATTCCAGCCCATAGGTCACTTGCTTTCAACTTCCCAGGTGGTGCCTGTCTGTCACGCCACGGTCCAGTCACCTCAGGCGTTTCCTGAGGGAGAGAACCATCTGGGCCACCAGGGTCATTGTGTTCTGTCAACAAAGCTTTTGACCTGCAATCTCTCCATCAAAAGTTCTTATCTAGAGGGGACAAGGCTTTTATGCCTTGGATCAAAGAAACTCTAACCAACACACAGACAGACACAGATAGACACACACACACACACACACACACACACACACACACACACACACAGACAGACAGACACACACACATTCTTTATTCTTTTATTCTCCACAACAGAAAGCCAGAGTGCTCAGATTCTCTTTTTCTTTGAGTTTTTCCTTTCGTACCGCCGGGAGCAACTTGAGGTGTTTATTTCTTCAAAGAAAATACATCAAAACTGAGATTGTGTTTTCTGGGGGTGAAAACACAGACCTAGATAGTTCCTTCCTGGCTGGCGAGGGGAGGTGAGCTCTCCTCTTGTATAAGTCTTCCCACATGGCCACTTGTGAGTGTGTCTGACAGGTAAGTGGGCAGAGGCAGAGACTGGGTCCACACCCACACACACACACACACACACACACACACATACACACACACACACACACACACACACAGACCCCCCTTGAGACAAGACATCTTATTTGACTAAAGCAGGCCTCTGATGTAAAATGTGGGTCATGTCTGTGTGTTTGTGTGTGTGATGGTGCGATCGTGCGTGCAAACCTGTGACCGTGCATTGCACGCGTGCGTGGGTCTCTTCCTTACCTTTGGTCTCACTGTGGTTGTTTTGTGAACCTCTGGACCATTCAAGCATCCAACCATGTGTTGCACCTCTGCTAGCCAAGTTAGCTATGGTTGACGTTGAATGAATGAATGGTCTTTATTGTCATTGATATAGTACAGGTACCAAACAACGAAATTTGGGAGGGGGGGCTCCCCTGGTGCTAGGAAAGAAAAAAAAAGAAAAAGAAAAAAAACAAGAAGGGAAAGGAGCTGGATTACATAAATAAAGGCTATGTACACTATCCACTATACTATACTGTACAAATAAAACACTGTGCTGTACTCTATGCTATGCTATACCTATTCTAACATTTCCTATTCTCTGCAACCTTATGTACCCTAGGGTTGTCATATTGCACATAGTGTTATTGCACATTCATTTAAAGTGTCGCAGTTTGCAGGCTTGTGTGTTGTGTTCAACCACTGCTACATGGTTGCTGTTCTTCTTCACTTCATTCCATTTATTTATCTGGACCAGTGCACATTGATGACGGCTCAGCCAGAAGGCTAGTTAACATCAGCTGTCCTCTGGGCAGGTCGTTAAACCATGTTGCTATGACAACTCCTTCAGTCTTCTGTCTCGCCCATAATAAGCTACAGTCTCCTCAGCCCTACTACTACTACTACCACTACTACCACTACTACTACTACTACCACTACCACTACTACTACTACTACTACCACTACCACTACCACTACTACTACTACCACTACTACTACTACTACTACTACTACTACTACTACTACTACTACCACTCCTACTACCACTACTACTACTACCACTACTACTACTACTACTACTACTACTACTACCACTACTACTACTACTACTACCACTACCACTACCACTACTACTACCACCACTACTACTACTACCACTCCTACTACTACTACTACTACTACTACTACTACTACCACTACCACTCCTACTACTACTACTACTACTACTACTACTACCACTACCACTACCACTACTACTACCACTACCACTACTACTACCACTACTACTACTACTACAACCACTACTACTACTACTACTACTACTACTACCTACTACTACCACTACTATCACTACTACTACTACCACTACCACTACTACTACTACTACCACTACCACTACTACCACTACCACTACTACCACTACCACTACTACTACTACTACTACCACTACCACCACTATCACTACTACTACTTCTACTACCACTACCACTACTACTACTACTACTACTACTACTACTACCACTACTACTACCACTACTACCACTACCACCACTACTACTACTACTACTACCTACTACTACCACTACCACTACTACTACTACTACTACTACTACTACTACTACTACTACCACTACCACTACCACTACTACCACTACCACTACCACTACCACAACTACTACTACTACTACTACTACTACTACTACCACTACTACTACTACTACTACTACTACTACTACTACTACTACTACTACTACTACTACTCCTACTACTACTACCACTACTACTACCACTACCACTACTACTACTATTACTACCACTACTACTATTACTATTACTACTACTACTAGTAGTACTAGTACTACTACTACTACTATACTACTGCTGCTACTACTACTACTACTACTACTACTACTACTACTACTACTACTACTACTACTACTACTACCATGGTGGAAAGGCTTTTTAGAATGAAACACAGTCCTGGAGTTCAGCGAACATCCACAGACAGCCAGGGGGCCGTGTCAGTGTTACTCTAAATGGTTTCCACGTGTTACTGCAAACCCCCTTGTCTGAAGGGGACAGCTCATTATTTTGCACTAAGAATAGTAGCTCGTCTCTGATTCAGATGTGTGGACAAGAAGTGGACTCTGTCAGGATGATGTAGCCATTAGCGCCCTGCTGATTCCTCACCACCTCTTCAGAGCACTTTGGGTCCGAAAAATCTCAACTGAACAAACCGTTGAAATTAGGTTAGAATACACTGTTCAGCCGTTCTAAACACTGTCTAAGGCTCACATGAATGAAAAAAATAATTGGGCCACATTCCATATGTTAGGACCTGGACACCCTTTTATATCATGAGACTTTGCTTACATGTTATGATTGTGCCTTGAAAGACATAAGTGTGCCCTCGATGCCCAGGTTACAAGAGGGTGTGTGTGTGTGTGTGTGTGTGTGTGTGTGTGTGTGTGTGTGTGTGTGTGTGTGTGTGTGCATGCATGTGTGAATGAATGAATGAATGGTCTTTATTGTCATTGCTACAGTACAGGTACCAAACAACGAAATTTAGGAGGGGTGGCTCCCCTGGTGTTAGGAAAGAAAGAAAAAACACTTTTTTAAAAAATCACAAGAAGGGAAGGAGCTGGTTTACATAAATAAAGGCTATGTACACTATCCACTGTACTATACTGTACAGATAGACGACTAGGGTTGTCATATTGCACAATAGTGTTATTGCACATTTATTTAAAGTGTCGCAATTTGCAGGCTTGAAATGTACATATTTGTGCCTCAGCACTACACCTGATTTTTTCAGTCCAGCAGCTGCCATCAATCCGTCCAGACTGTCCAGGGCCCAGAACCCAGGTCTTTGCTGTGTTCAGGGCCTGGACGGCCCTGTGGTAGAAGCTGTTCTTCAGTCTGTTTGTCCTTGCGGCCAAGGTCCTGAACCGCCTGAACCGCGGGTCCCTGGAGATCTTGGAGGCCTTCCTGAGACAGCGTGTGTTGTACAGCTCTTCCAGAGAGGGGAGGGGGGCGCCGGTGATCTTCTGTGCTGTTCTCACGACTCTCTGTAGCGCATTTCTCTCCGCGGTAGTGCAGCTGGAGAACCAGTTGCAGATGCCGTAGGTGAGGATGCTCTCCACTGCGCCGCGGTAGAAGGTCACCAGTATCTCCTGCTTGCTGTGTTCTTTCCTGAGGACTCTCAGGGTGTATAGCCGCTGTTGTGCCTTCTTGATGGTGTGCGTGTGCGTGTGTGTGTGTGTATGTGTGAGTGAGTGTGCTTGGTTACGTGCTCACACACCACGGACTGGTAAGAGGATGCCAAGTGGAACAGCTGTGTCCTCTCCGGGCAGGAGAAGCATCATGAATAGTTCATCCAGTTCAGCTGATGAATACTAATGAGAGTGTTGATGCTGCTGACTGCATGTGCCTCCACTCTGCCCTTTGACATCCATTCCCATGTGACTGGCAGACTTCACCATTATCTGGAATAATTGACCATGGAAAGATATGGTGGAAATAGGGTTGGAATCAGGAGAGGCTCTGTTTTGGATGAACATGGAAGTAGATGTTGATGTCTTTACGCACACACACACGTGTCATTTTCCCTAACTCTCCCATACTGCAACAAGTTGTCCTTATGGTGACCTGCTGGTGCCGTACTGTTTACTCACAAATTGAGGGAAGTACACTCTAAATGCATACTACAGTATGTACTTGTTAACTAGTACAGTATACACCAGGGGAGGCTGGTGGAGGTAGAAACCGTGGTACCATTCCATGCATTACAATGAGCCTGTTCTCTAATTTCTACCTCCACCAGCCCCCACTGGTGTACAACACTACACACTACAATAGTATTCTGTATTCTGTCCATAACTGTCCATAAGTGTCTGGTTTGGCCCAGCAGCAGCAGTAAGCCCATGTCACACAGAGATAACATGATGTTGTCAAGACAAGACGGCCCCCAGTGAGCTTAAAGATCCATACTGATTTTCTGGGGGCGTGTTTCCACACTGAGCAGGGAGATTAGGGGCACCACTCTGGGACCCCCCCCCCCCCACACACACACACACACACACACACACACACTCTCCATCCATCCCTCTCTCTCCTCCCTCCCTCCAAGCCTAAGCACCATCTCCACTTGCGTCTCCTTCAGGCCTTCTCCATCTTGTAGTTAAAGTCTCAGGTTTTTACAACAACCCACCAGCAGTTTGAATTAGTACGCACACACACACACACACACACACACACACACACACACACACACACACACACACACCTCTATCACTGTGATTACAGTCCACTTTAGTTCCCTGTTACTCACTGTCTGACCTCACGCCGTCTCTAAGAGCCCCCCCTCCTCTATCTCCCTGACTTAAATGACACCATCTAGTTACTTCTGTCGGTTGAAGACAGACAGTGATGAGGTACCTCTCTCCGTGGCACTTCAGTGATTGGCCACAAACCCAAATAGATTTTCGGTAAGTGCCAATGTTCTCTCCTCCCTTTGGCTTCCGTGCAAATAGAACCAATCACAAGTGACAAATCACAGGATGCAGACGGCGTTCGTTCTATCAGAGATGAATGGTTGCACCACTTCTGCCTCTGGAAGGGGCTCTCTCTCTACCTGGGTGTGGGAAGCGTCTGTTTGAGAGGTAATAAGGGTTTTCCTTTGTGTGAAAATCGAGGTGAGATTTGTGAGGGAACGAAGACGGCGGTTGATGGATTGCATTTCAATCGGGCTGAGGCAAAGGCAAATGTATGTTCCTAATGTTCAATTTATTAAAATCAATACATAAAAACAAATCAGTCAGTTACATTTTTTTTAGCCTAACTCTTTAAAATTAAATTAACCCTATTCAATTAAAAGCCCAACAGAACATAAAAGCCAGTTTTTTTTAATTTTTATGTATACAGATGGAGCAGACTGAATGTTCTACTGCATAGTGAGCGAATGCTGCCTCCACTTTTGGTGCTCACTCTTGGAACAGTTAAAAGGCCAGCCTAAGATGATCTTAGGGATCTAGCAGGTTCATAAGGCACTAACATGTTTGAGATGTATTTTGGCTCTACACCATTCAGATATTTGTAGACCAGGAGCATGATTTTAACATCTATTCTGTGAGATACCGGGAGCCAGTGTAATGATCTAGCAATGATCGCTAGCCTCTTCTTTTTGGCTCCAAAGATAATTTAGTCTTTGTTTAATTGTAAGAATTAGAGAATTAATAGTCAGTTTTGTCTTTGTTTAATTGTAAGAAATGTTGATTCATCCAGTTATTAATTTGATCAATGCAGTAAGGGAGTCTATTGGTGCAAAATCTTCTTGAGAAAGGGCTACATAAAAAGGAGTGTGTGTGCGTGCGTGCATGTGTAATCAGTCAAGGGCTACATAAAAAGGAGTGTGTGTGCGTGTGTAATCAGTCAAGGGCTACATAAAAAGGAGTGTGTGTGTGCGCGTGCATTTGTGCGTGCGTGCATGTGTAATCAGTCAGGAGTGACCGTAGCTCAGCTGGTGGCAACAGGGACTAGATTAGCTCCATGCATACAGGATGAAGGTTCTTAGCTTAAGGCCTTATCTTAAATGTCCAGGAATCCTTTCATGTTTTTACCTAATTAATATTTTCCTATAGTCGTTGGGATCGTAAAATGTTGCCGTTGAGTCTTGTATATGAATTTTGCTTTCAGTGTTGTTTGGAATAAGGAATGTGACTCAACAGCTTCGGATGCAATATTCACTAGAATAGTTGTTCTGTTTAGCAATCAGCATACCATACCTCTCCCACGCTATCATGAAATCAATACACAACAACAACAACAACAACAACAACAACAACAACAACAACAACAACAACACCACCCCCAGTGTTCCCTGTAGAACCCTTACTACTGACAGCAGACCTGTCTCAGAGCAACAGGAGATACTGTAACATTGTTTTATGATATGAATATACACTCAACGAATGCTTTATTAGGAACATGTGTACACCTTTGCATTCATTCAACTGGTGTAATTGTGTGGGGAATGTTATTAATACCAATCAATCATCGCTTGAATGTCACAGCCAATCTTTCTCACTCTGTCCCTGTCCCTCTCTTTCTCTCTTACCTCACTAGAAATCTCCCCCCCCCACTTTCTCCTTCTCCTCCATCTCTGGCTGATTTAAGATAATGAGCTCGACAGTGCGGTGATGGGTTTCCATGGTTTCTCAGGAGGGTTTAAAGTAACTCACTCACAACCACATCACTGGTTTGATGCGATGTGCTCAGAGACAGCCAGAGCTCAGTGTTCATTATGTAAAAACAGATAACAGGGGAAAACCACTTAGTTGTCAATCATGCAAGTTACCATGAGACATGGCAGGAATGCTAACATTTGTAGCTGTTGATTCAAAGCCTCTCACGACCACAAGCGGTCACGCATAAAGAATCTTATTTGCATTAATGGAATTTGATATTCAAATGTGTGTCTTTGAAATGGCAGCCACTGAATTACTATCTACATTTTATTATCCCTGCTCAGATTAAATAGGTAGGGTTATTGGAGCAGGGGAGTAAAGGAGGGAGGGAGGGAGAACGAGGGGAGGGATGAGAGAAGAGGAGAAAAGTGTTCTGCTCTTACTGATCGACTGGAGATTCCGCTCAGAGTCAGACATGCTTTGATCAGAGACTAGAGAAGTGGGAGGGTCATCTTACATACACACAAACACACACACTCACACACACACACACACACACACACACACACACACACACACCCCATGTGTGAACTCTTTATTCTTTATTACGTATTATATATAGCAATTTATGATGGTTTCTGACGGTATTGATAAATACCGTTGCTAATTTCAAAAACCGCGGTATACGGTATAACGGTATAACCGGCCAACCCTAACACACACACACCGACGTACACACACACACACAAGCATGTACACATGATGATTCTTACATGTAGTTCTTCAGGAGCTTTAGGAGGAGGTCTGATGGAGGTGTCTGTGTGTGCGTGTTTGGTGTTTTGATCAGTAATTGCGTGATGCAAACCTGTCATAACACAATAGTAACCAACCTGTAACCAACATAATAGTTATCTCAAAGGAATGTTTCCAACATCTTGTCGGAACAATTAGGCTGTTTTGAGAGCAAAGGGAAGCCCTACCCACTATTAGTATAGTGTTCCTCTCCTTTTCCATTTTATTGAGTGTTTTGAGGGTTAGAATAATTGTTTGTGCCCTAAAATATTGCGTCCCTGTTGCATTGCTGTTGAGTGTGACAAGGCTAGTGGTCCTCTGTGGCGCTAACAACGCTTAGGTTGTGGGTTCGATTATATTATATTATTATATTAGCTCCAATTGAGTAATATCTGAGAGGACCAGTCATGATTCAACCATAGGCTACTTGCTGTGTAAGCTGAAATATTTGTTATTGATGTTTCCCAGAAATCAGGTCATGGGATGTCATGATACTGGAAAGCGAACCCAGAATCTGTAAACCCATCTCTGTTGTAGTTGTTTGTCGTGAATAAATGTTTAGCTTCAACCTCACCTCTTTCCCTCTCTCAGCCTCTCCCTCTCTCTCTCCCTCTCTCCCTCACCTCTCCCTCACCTCTCCTTCCCTTGCTTCACCCCTCCTGCCACCTGGCGGTTGCCATAGCGACACGGCCAGTTGGGTTGAGCGGAATTGGCATTGAGAAACAAAAACCCCATCTGGCCCAGAGTTCCAGAGTGGCCAGACTAGCCAATCAGGCGCCCCGGTGTTCGGCCTGTGCCAACCTGCACTCACCGACCTGACCTCTCCGGAACTCCCGACCCCCTCGCCAAATGATGATTGAATAGAGAGGCAGAGGCAAAGCAAACAAGGCTGTTTCTATGTACAGAGCCGCACGGTCTACACTCTGCACTTGGGGGATATCCCTCTACTTGTGTACATTCACTTTGTTATACTGTCGCTCCCTTGCATAACAACATAAGTCCTTCTAAAGCAGGAGCGTTTGGCTGGAAATAAATTGCGACCTTTAAAAAAACGGTTGTTGTTTATTTTGTTTCTCTCTAATTGCGACCTGTTTTTATTGCTGCGCGTTAATGCAATCTGTATGGTACTGATGCTAATATGAGCGTTAGCATCAGTGTTGCATCATCAGAGCCAGGCCTCTCACCTCAGTGTGTTCTGTTTATTCACGTGGCACAAAATCCAGCAGGTGTTTGAGTCAGGTGTTGTTTACTACAGGTTCACACCGCATTCTACAGCTCTGGAAATGTGTGTGTGTGTGTGTATGTGTGTCTGTGTGTCTGTGCCTGCCTGCTTGTGTGTCTGTGACTGTGTCTGTGCCTGTGTGTATGTGTATGTGTGTCTGTGCCTGCCTGTGTGCCTGTGCCTGCCTGTGTGTCTGTGTCTGTGTCTGTGCCTGTGTGTGTGTCTGTGTCTGTGTCTGTGCCTGTGTGTGTGCCTGTGTGTGTCTGTGTGTCTGTGTGTGTGAGTGTGAGGTCACTCCGGTCTCCTGCAGCTATACTAATGTGTTTCCAGTATCTCTACCACAGTGTGTGTGAGTCAGGGGGGGGGGGGGGGGGGGTGAGGCAGGGGTGAGTCTCGGCGTGCGTCAGCCCTGCCCTCCGGCCGTGCCACGACACTGCATGTCTGTCATCTGCTCAGGGGTCACATGTCACCGTCCCCCCCGCGCCTGTCCCCACCTGTCCTCTCCTGTCCCTACCTGTCCTCTCCTGTCCCCCCTGTCCTCTCCTGTCCCTCTAGTCCCTACCTGTCCTCTCCAGTCCCCACCTGTCCCCTCCTGTCCTCTCCTGTCCCCACCAGTCCCCACCTGTCCTCTCCTGTCCCTCCAGTCCCCACCTGTCCCCTCCTGTCCTCTCCTGTCCCCTCATGTCCTCACCAGTCCTCTCCTGTCCCCACCGATCCTCTGTGCCACACAAGGGAGGACAGCTAATGATGACACAAGGCCTTACCAAGCCACCAACCTGCCTGGTTCCTCCTCCAGGGGTTACCAGGGGAGGCTGACGGAGGCAGAAATCAGAGGACGGGCTCATCGTAAATGCATGGAATGGTTTCAGACACGCATCCGTGCATTACAATGAGCTTGTCCTCTGATGTCTGCCTCCAGCAGCCCGACCTGGTCTGGGTTGATGCATGGGGTAATGCATAGTGGAGGGCGACAGCTGGTCGTCTCTCTCGGTTGAAGGAGTAGTAGACAAACACAGTTCAAAGAAACGCATACTAATCTGATGACGCACAAGCACATGCATGAGGGCACGAACACACATGCATGCATGCATGCATGCATGCATGCATGCACTCACAAACACACACACACACACACACACTAACACACACACACACACACACACACAAACACACACACACACGCGCACGCCATGCGTGAACTCAAATAACATCAGTCAAACATGACAGCAGGCACAATGTCAAACGTCAAGAAACCTCAAATAGTGAGCTCTCTAGACAGACACAGCTCAGAGGAGCCTGACAGCATCGTGTCCTTGCTGGGGTGATCTGAGGATGTCCTTCCATGTTAGGAGCCGTCTCCACTCTAGTCTAATCCCTTATGAAAGATCCATACTCTAGTCTAATCCCTTATGAAAGATCCATACTCTAGTCTAATCCCTTATGAAAGATCCATACTCTAGTCTAATCCCTTATGAAAGATCCATACTCTCGTCTAATCCCTTATGAAAGATCCATATAGGGTTTCTGAAAGGCAGCGATGCTGATTGATTGGTTGCCTCAAAGGTTTGGGTGGAAATCTCCCTCCCCCTCCCCCCTCCCCCCTTCTCCTTCAAACCACCTGAGCCGTCCTCCTATTGCGCATCGACACAGCCTGGCTTTTTCCCAAAAGGCATTGTCGCTCCTAATTATAACAATTTGTCCTAATCGATTTAACTTGGTTGACTTTGACTCTTTGCAACAGCCTCCATCTCTGTCCATACAGGAGTAGTGTTGATTAATGGAGGTTTGACTTATACTCCTCGACAGAACCGTATCTATGTGTCTACTTTATTATCAGTCAGTCGTTGGTTTACATGAGGCCAAGTCTACCCTGTAGACACCAGGTATCAGTTATTATCAGTATTATTATCAGTTATTATCAGTAGAATAACGGGGTAGAATAGTCCATACATTACTGTAATGAATAATGGGGTAGAATAGTCCATACATTACTGTAATGAATAATGGGGTAGAATAGTCCATACATTACTGTAATGAATAATGGGGTAGAATATTCCATACATTACTGTAATGAATAATGGGGTAGAATAGTCCATACATTACTGTAATGAATAATGGGGTAGAATAGTCCATACATTACTGTAATGAATAATGGGGTAGAATAGTCCATACATTACTGTAATGAATAATGGGGTAGAATATTCAATGTATTACTGTAATGAATAATGGGGTAGAATAGTCCATACATTACTGTAATGAATAATGGGGTAGAATATTCCATACATTACTGTAATGAATAATGGGGTAGAATAGTCCATACATTACTGTAATGAATAATGGGGTAGAATATTCCATGTATTACTGTAATGAATAATGGGGTAGAATATTCCATACATTACTGTAATGAATAATGGGGTAGAATAGTCCATACATTACTGTAATGAATAATGGGGTAGAATAGTCCATACATTACTGTAATGAATAATGGGGTAGAATATTCCATACATTAATTACTGTAATGAATAATAGCTCTGAGTCATCTTTTTTAAAGAAGGGTTTTTAAAACACATAATACACTATGCAATTGAGTTGACCCTCCCTTTTGCCCATTACTGACCCCTCCCTGTCCCTAGATCTTTAGCTGTCTAGTTTTAGGTTTTGTAGTTTTAGTTTAGTTTTAGATTATGTAGTTTTAGTTTAGTTTTAGACTATGTAGGCCAGGTTTTGTATTGTATTTGTTTGTGGTGGATGTTGTATGCCTGTGAACAGGTCACACTTGAAAATGAGCCCTTGGGGCTCAATGTGTTTTTTACCTGTATAAATAAAGGTTAAAAAAATAAAAAATAAAAATAAAAAACACAGTAGCAGCGACCACAGGAGTAAGTGGATAACAGCCAGGACAAATATAGATATAGATACACTTATTATTATTATTATTATTATTATTATTATTATTATTATTATTATTATTATTATTATTATGATGATGATGATTATTATTATTATCCTATGTCATGTTCAGTTGTCTATATAGGGACCTGATTTGACTGATATTGTGTGTCATTAGTTAGTTAGGATATCTGAACATGAATGGAACAGTGCATGGGCGTGTTTGGAACATGAACCCCCCCCCACCCCCCCCAGGGATAGTGCTATATGAGCTACTATCTAATGTCACGTTGTGATGTCTGAATATAGGGCTAACAAAAACAAAACAAAACAAAAAGAGAAGCCATTTAGCTGACACCACAGAGGACTGCACTGAGCCACATCGCTAGTCAACGATCACAGCTTGTGTGCTAATTATAACAATTTGACCTAATCGATTTAACTTGGTTGACTTTGACTCTTTGCAACAGCCTCCATCTCTGTCCATACAGGAGTAGTGTTGATTAATGGAGGTTTGACTTATACTCCTCGACAGAACCGTATCTATGTGTCTACTTTATTATCAGTCAGTCGTTGGTTTACATGAGGCCAAGTCTACCCTGTAGACACCAGGTGTCTGTCAGTAGAATAACGGGGTAGAATAGTCCATACATTACTGTAATGAATAATGTGGTAGAATAGTCCATACATTACTGTAATGAATAATGGGGTAGAATATTCCATGTATTACTGTAATGAATAATGGGGTAGAATATTCCATGTATTACTGTAATGAATAATGGGGTAGAATAGTCCATACATTACTGTAATGAATAATGTGGTAGAATAGTCCATACATTACTGTAATGAATAATGGGGTAGAATAGTCCATACATTACTGTAATGAATAATGGGGTAGAATAGTCCATACATTACTGTAATGAATAATGGGGTAGAATATTCCATGTATTACTGTAATGAATAATGGGGTAGAATATTCCATGTATTACTGTAATGAATAATGGGGTAGAATATTCCATGTATTACTGTAATGAATAATGGGGTAGAATAGTCCATACATTACTGTAATGAATAATGGGGTAGAATATTCCATACATTACTGTAATGAATAATGGGGTAGAATATTCCATACATTACTGTAATGAATAATAGCTCTTGAGTCATCTTTTTTAAAGAAGGGTTTTTAAAACACATAATACACATGCAATTGAGTTGACCCTCCCTTTTGCCCATTACTGACCCCTCCCTGTCCCTAGCTCTTTAGCTGTCTAGTTTTAGGTTTTGTAGTTTTAGTTTAGTTTTAGACTATCTTAGAATGTTTTAGATTAGTTTTAGTTTTAGACTATGTAGTTTTAGTTTAGTTTTAGACTATGTAGGCCAGGTTTTGTATTGTATTTGTTTGTGGTGGATGTTGTATGCCTGTGAACAGGTCACACTTGAAAATGAGCCCTTGGGGCTCAATGTGTTTTTTACCTGTATAAATAAAGGTTAAAAAATAAAAAATAAAAATAAAAAACACAGTAGCAGCGACCACAGGAGTAAGTGGATAACAGCCAGGACAAATATAGATATACAGTAGATACACTTATTATTATTATGATGATGATGATGATGATGATGATGATGATTATTATCCTATGTCATGTTCAGTTGTCTATATAGGGACCTGATTTGACTGATATTGTGTGTCATTAGTTAGTTAGGATATCTGAACATGAATGGAACAGTGCATGGGCGTGTTTGGAACAACATGAACCCCCCCCCCCCCCCCAGGGATAGTGCTATATGAGCTACTATCTAATGTCACGTTGTGATGTCTGAATATAGGGCTAACAAAAACAAAACAAAACAAAAAGAGAAGCCATTTAACTGACACCACAGAGGACTGCACTGAGCCACATCGCTAGTCAACGAACACAGCTTGTTTCGTGAGCCTGCTAACAATGTAAAGTAGTGTTCTAGTTAACTAGGTAGCAGTGGGGATTACTCACCGAATCCATTGCGTTGCAGTATTTTGGCTCGACTAGTGAGTTTGTGTTCTGATCCTCAACAACGTTGAAACTTAGTTCTGTGTTTCGAAAGAAAAGTCGGAACACTTTGACTGGTTGCCGATATGAGGGCCAAAGCATTAGAACGTGTCAGATATGCACCCACTTGGGCTAACATTGTCCCCTGTCATGTTCGGCTATTTGAACATCTGTCCTACAGCGGAGGTCACGGGGTGGGGGTTGACCTGATTGATTGATTGATTGAAAACTTTATTAGAAGATTTGCAGAAGTAGGTACATGAAAGTACATATTACATACAAGGTCAACTAACAGGATAAAAACCCAAGAAAGCCACTGGCTTATTTCAATTGGGGTCCTTGATTCTCAATTCATCGTTACATGTAAGACAGACAAAAAAGCTAGTACTATCTACAAGATAATACAGACAAATAACTATTACTATCTACAAGATAAACACACATTCATCATGGGAAGAACAATACAACAAAACATAAGGTATGTACAGCGGGTAGGACAGGTGGGGACATACACCACAGGTGGGGGCGGGGGACAAAACACAAAGTATGTACAGTGGGTAGTTCGGGTCTTTTAATCTGATTTTTGATTTAGAGGGTCCAGTTACGGATTGCAGCCTCCTGTAAATGTTTTTTGAGAGTGGTTTTGAAGGTGGGCAGTGTTTTGCACTCCTTTAAGATTATAGGAAGGGCGTTCCACATTTTTACTGCATAGTTTGCAAACGAGTTTAACCCCTTGTTTGTGGTGCAACGCGGTTGAACGTGGTTCGTGGAGCTTCCTCTGGTGTTGTATGTGTGGACGTTGTTCACTTTTTGGAAGTATGTTGACAGGTACTTGGGTGTCTTTGTGGTGTAGCGTATCTTGAAGACCAGGCCCAGTGCAAGCTGCTGCACTCTGTCAACTACTCGTAGCCAATCAAGGCTCAAAAAATGAGCAGCGGTTAGATGTGTCCTAGGGTTGAGGCCTAGCAGAAGCCTGGAACATGTGATAAAAAACCTTGTCTGATAAATCAATATTTAGACTTGTCCCGATTGGCCACGGTGGACTCCTGGGAAGTTGACATAACCAGATTTTGGATCCGGCGCTCGTACAGAATCTACTGCCAAAAGCGGCGTGTGTTCGGTCGGTGTTTGCAGACAGACAGTGGGGACCCAGGCTTTACGAGGGTGCGTTTCCTCTTGCCAGTATTCACAGGGAACGGTACATCCAGGAGCCCCTGTGTGTGTGTGTGTGTGTACGTGCGTGCCTGCGTGCGCGTGTACATGTGTACACGTGTGCGCGTGTGCGTGCGTGCGCGTGTACATGTGTACGTGTGTGTACGTGTGTGTGAGTGTGTGTGTGTGTGTGTGTGTGTGTGTGAGGAGCACGGCGCCAGTAGGTGTTAGATACTGCCGGTACTATACAGTTTACAAGAAACGCGTGTCTGTAACCGTAAGTCGCTTTGGATGACAACGTGTGCTGTGTGAATTTATCATATTATGTATGATATCCTACAAGAAGAGGTTTCAGTTCATATTATCATACCGAACCTATTGAAGCACGCTTCAGGTATGCAGCATGCATACTAAACTAGACTTGTGACTTTTAACACCCGATTAACACCGTCACAGGATATCCCATTGGAAGTGAGACGCAGAGAGAGAGAGAGAGAGAACTTGTGAAACATTGACTTTAAAATAAGGGGACGTCTGTCTCGGTTTCTTTCGTAGTTCCACTACTGTGTGTCTGTGTCTGTGTCTGTGTGTCTGTGTCTGTGTGTGTCTGTATCTGTATGTACTGTATGTGTGTGTGCGCGTCGGTGTCTGTTTGTGTGTGTGTGTGTGTGTGTGTGTGTGTGTGTCTGTGTGTGTGTGTGCCCAAACACTCTACTAACACTCACCCGGGCTGCTACCCTGCTTCAAAGTGGGGCCGTCTGTTGTGCTGCGAAGCACTCAGGGCCTAATGGACGAGACTGTAGCCGCATCGACACGACACCGAGAGAGGAAACATGCTCTCAACGCTCTCAAAACGTACTAGAATAGGAAAGGAGGAGGGTTGAAAAGGTAGTGGGGGGGGGTGAGGGTGGGGGTGGGGGTTGGGGTCTTGTCTGGTTGCCAGGTGTTACATGACTGTGTGCAGGTTACATAACCACACACACGCGCACACACACACACACACACATTTTGACGAGGAGGAAATGGACAGTGGAAGCAGTGGCGCATGGGTAAAGGTGTGGGGGTCTACATTAATGAGGCCCATCTGGTGTGTTCTCAGCGTGTACGTTGACCAGTGTGTGTACATGTAGCTAATCAAAGCAGTTCTCTGCATATTGACCCATCTCTTACATAAGAGCCGGACAGAACCGTTAGGGGTCTTTGAGTTGAAGAAGCTGGCGTCCCATTAGCCTACTATGGATTCTAATTTCTCAGTTACTGGTTCTTGGAAATGTCACACATGAACGCTCGCACACAGGTGCAAACACACACACACACACACACACACGCACACACACACACGCACATATACACACACACACACACAATACTTTTTTCCCATTAGCCTACTATAGATTCTTTCTCAGTTACTGGTTCTTGGAAATGTCAGACACACACACACACACACACACAGGTGCACACACACACATACACAGACACACACTAACACAATACTTGTTTCTAATGAAGCAAGAGTGAAAGGAGCTCATCTAAAGTACACGGCTCTGGGAGATATGGGGATTATTTATCCTCAAGAGTGTGTGTGTGTGTGTGTGTGTGTGTGTGTGTGTTAGGTCACACATAGCGAATGAATGTATTGATTCCTGCAGGATCAATGCAGTCTAAGAATGTTATTTTCATGGTGTTTTCAACCTAGCCTAATCCAATTCGACATCATTTATTTATTCCACAAAGGGCAGTTATGTATTGTAGGTAGGAGTGGATACACACAGAACCAACATACAATAGTTTACACAGGACAGGACACAACAACAACAACAACAACAACAACAACAACAACAACACACCTACTGTATCAGACATTGAAAGTACATTAAATTGATCAAATAATAGAGTAGGACGAAATCAATATATACTGTATGCATAAATGATGCAGTAAGATACCTGTCATTGATTTCATATTGATTACAATGGATCAATACAGTATGTAACAACATTACAGAGTCCAGCAGGCAGGTGAGCCAGTGTTCTGCATTAACACGTGAGAACGTGGGTTTAGAGGGATCATGGATTTGACAACTGTTAATAGGTTTAGAATATGTGTATCGGCTACACACACACACACACACACACACACACACACACACACACACACACACACACACACACACACACACACTACAGTAGGGGGACAAAGTCCATTGATGACGATCCAACAAGAGATACGTAAGTTTCATTCATTGTGAGACTGTCCCAACAAGAGATTTGTTTGTGAGATAAGAGATATACGACTGTTGCGCTGTTTATGTGTTTATGTGTTTATGACCCGTACAGTAGATAGAAGACGAAGGCAGACAGGACCTTGAGCACACAACACACAGCTGTCATAGACCCACATGATGGACCAGAGAGCTTCAGAGCGGACATTTTACATTTCTGACATTTAGCAAGACGCCTTTATCTAAAGTGCATTTTGTCTAAACAGTACATCTATACATCTATTGAACTATACATAAAAAAACTATGCTAGGACCAGGTGCCATTGGCGGTCACAATGCTTTTACAGTGTGTGGGTGTGGGACACTGCCTACAGCCGTCCCATCGGAGCTCTGTGAAGGGGGGAGTGAATGAGATGAAGATGGAAGGGTATGACTTTTTGGATGGGGACGCGTGTGGAGCCACAGTGTGGACGGGTGCTCGCGACGGCCGTCCTTCTGTTAAGATGCCTCTTCACCTGGCTTCACCCCCCCCCCCGTGTGTGCCCCAGAGCCGTAGTAACGAACCGTTTCTGCACGCCTGAGCGCAGTATCTGTGTGGGTGTGTCTGTTAACAACCTCCTGATGATAACGCGGTCATGTGACTCGGGTTTCAGCGGCGGTCGCTCTGTGTTTTCATAGATACTGTAGATAGGTACTTTATTGATCCCCGAGGGGAAATTAAGTGGTTAGGATAGTGTCTCATAAGAAATTCTATGTGATTCATTTCAGTGTTCTTGCAAACACATCATTCCATGTATGTCAAATGACAACAGCACCAGTTCCATTAACTTCCATACTACTTTTTTAATTTTTTTTTTTTTAAATGTATTGGCTAGACACAGTGGAGAGAGAAAGGAAAGTAAGGAGGTGGAGAGGGTATGTCATCAGGGCATGCGCTGGATTCGAACCCATGCTGACATGGGCATATGTGCGTACTGTAGGCCACTAGACCTCCCCAGGCCACCACGACAGAGTTTTTGACAAATGAGTGATGTAGACAGAACCACATCCATCAACAGCGGATCACAGTGTTGGTCTCCCCAGGCAACAACAAAGAACACAGGAGCTGTTTTGGTGTGTGTGTGTGTGTGTGTGTGTGTGTGTGTGTGTGTGTGTGCGTGTGCGTGTGCGTGTGCGCGTGTGTTCAACTGGCAACAGTTCAGAACCCTCCTGCTTGAGTTCTCATTCTAGAGTCCTGGTCGAGGTCAAACAGTAGATAGAACAGAAATGGCACGTTAGCAACGAACCAGCCCTTTGACAACCACACAGCCTTCTCATCTGCCTCAATGTATAATAGCCTATTTTTGTCTCCCTCAGACTCTCTCTGTCAATGCTTCTTCTGTGTTTCAATTAACGTTCTAGTATACCTGTGGTGCCGTTAATAAAATATTTAGCGGTCATGGTTGCCCAAAAACTGTAAAATCATTCAAAGACACTTGTAACATCAAAATGCTAGACGGCTAACTGGTAAACAGTAAACTGCCATTGACTTTTACATCACAGTTAGCCAGCTGGCATTTTGTTGTTGCAGGCCTTAGTGTCTTTGAATGATTTTGCAATCACAGCTAAATATTTTATTAACGTTTATTTATTTATTAACAATGTTTGCTGAAACAACAATGGTCAAAACAGAAAAATCGGAGGTAGACAAAAACAAGCTATTTCACAGGACCATGGTTCCATAGATTTCCACAGAAGTACAGTGTGTGTCTGCTGTCCTTCTGTGTCCTTCTCCGTCCTTATATGGATATCTATGGAACCTTGGTCATCATGGCAACCAGATAGGAAGAACAGCTTGGTCCAATCAGGAAAGGAGAAGAAGAGGGACAGCTTCAACAGCTTGCCGTGACAACAGAAGTCCATTATGACATGATGTTATAGTTGATGGATTAACAAGGTGTGGCATATCTCTATGTTCCTCAGAGCAAGACCAACCGTCACTCCAAATATGTTATCCCTTCAGCTATCAGACTACTTAACTCAGATGGTGACGACTTCAAGTAGTGAACCACTGTTCTTAGTCGAGTAGTTTTTTTTTTCCCGTTTTTTTTTGTTTTGTTTTCTACACATCTAAAAGGTGCCGTTTAATGACCTAGTTGTCTGTTTAATGAACTGTGCTTGACATGACATTGTACAGTTGTATGTTGTTTGTGTCTGAATGAGGAGTAAGCTACAAATGAACTGCCCCCAGTGGGATCAATAAAGTTGTCTGAATCTGAATCTGAATCTGGTATATTGGGTTAGGCTCTTTTTTTGGATCGGGGGGTGATGGTGATGGTGGTGGTGGTTGTAGTGGTGGGGGGTATGGTTACAAAGAGCATGCGGTATAAACAAGTCGTGTTGTTTTCCTGATTGGGGTTTCCTGTTTCTGGCTCTGTGGAACAACGCATGGTCACTCTGACACTCTAACATGTGTAACGTGTGTTTGATACCGTTCCTCATTCCTGATGCCATGCATTACAATGAGCCCATCCTCCTGATATCTACCTCCACCAGCCTCCACTGGCGGGGGGGATGGTACAGTAGAACACATCATAGACATTCATTGTAATGTACAACAATATTGTGCGGAATCGAACTGTAGAGCGGCTACAGTGTAATGCTATATGACCATATCTTATCTTATCTATTAGAGGGGGACTATCCCTTTAACGTGCGGAGGAAGAGCTTCTGCACACACGTTTCTGGGGAGATTAATCTAACTAAAGAAGTGTCGACTACCGTTTTGTCAACAGATAGTGTAGTTCAGTTCAGTAGGCTATAGGCCTAGAACGTTTCTTTCTTCCTCTCCTGTCCTTGTTGTGTAACCTGCTGCATTCCGACCCGTTGTTTACATCTAAGTTCTTACATCAGTCCTGCACGACTCAGTGCTGGAATGTTATTCTCATTATTGATTTCCAGAGCTGCCATTATGTAAGCCTGAGGTACGTGTATGTGATTCGTGGACATTCAGTGGATACATTCTGTAGCCTATTTTTAAAGGACGTGCTTTTTTACGTGAGTGTTGAACCAGTGCAGAATCTGCACCTTGTGTTTTTGCAGGGAGAATATAACAATTAGCGGTAAAATAAAGAGTGGGAAAGACCTTAACACATTACTAAATGTCATGTTTTTAACACACCTTTGGATTCGATCACATTTCAGGACCCTCCTTTCATGACTTTTCCTAGATATGTGTGTTCTACCACCCAGTATTCTTACATTTTCAAAATCACATCAGGATAAGCTAGTGTAAAGCTATTTTGCAGTTTTTCTGTGTAGGAGGCAGGGTAATTTACAAGCGGCCAACTAGTGGTTGTTGTGTGTAAATAGCAGCTTGAGCATTGTAAAGAAGGGTCGGGGGCTCTTTTAGTAGGTAAAGGCGCGGCTGTTCTAGTGTTAACACATTACTAAATGTCATGTTTTTAAAGCCCTTAGACCTTCAAGTTTCAAGTGTATTGTTCCGTCACATTACACAAGTGGAAGAGAGTAAAATTCTTAGGTTTCGATTCCTGACATTGCAGCACAACACAAATAAGGCAAAAGGCATAATTCAACATTCTTAAACAAATAACCAGACGCAGAAAGCGCCAGAGACTTCTCCATGAGGCACCTTGGTTCTACAGTCGCCTACCTCACCTGAAAGGCACAACTGATCTCTTTGGGCAATTCGCCAACTCCCTTTTAGTGTTAGGTAACCCACTAACCTTAACGTAAATCTCAGTGCTATCTTGACAGAACACCTCTCTCTCTCCCTCCTCTCCCCTCTCTCTCTCCCTCCTCTCCCCTCTCTCTCTCCCTCCTCTCCCCTCTCTCTCTCCCTCCTCTCCCCTCTCTCTCTCCCTCCTCTCCCCTCTCTCTCTCCCTCCTCTCCCCTCTCTCTCTCCCTCCTCTCCCCTCTCTTTTCCCCTCTCTCGCTCCTCCTTTCCTTCCTCCTTTCCTACAGAATGTTGATATGGGAAGCTGTGGACATTTACCTCACCTCTCTCCCCCCTCTCTCCTCTCCTCTCCTCTCCTCTCCCTCTCTCCTCCCCTTCTCTTCCTCCTCTCCTCACTCTTCCCCTATGTTGATATGAGCAGCTGTGGACCACTCCCTCACCTGACCAATGGCCAGGCTGTCAGCTGTCAGGGTTGTAATGTAAACCACACTAAGAGGACATCACACTAGGCTGCATAATTGGGCAGGGAACATACACAAACACACACACACTCACACACACACATACACACATTTCATGGGACTTGAGATGGGAGGCTGTGTGTGTGTGTTTAGGTAGGGTGGCTTCAGGTCCCCATGGCAACGGGGCACCATTCCCACTGTGTTCCCTGAGCTTGGAGTCTGTGTGTGTGTGTGTGTGTGTGTGTGTGTGTGTGTCTGTGTGTGTGTGTGTGTGTGTGTGTGTGTGTGTGATGTGTGTTAGTGTGTGCTTCCATGCATGTGTGCGTGAGTGCGTGCGTGTGTGTGGTGTGTGTGTGTGCTTTGCGGCCAGTAGCAGAGATGTTATGGTTATCCACTTGTGCACACGAAGTGACTACCTCCTACTGCTTTCTTAGCTACAGAGCTACAGTAGGTTGGTGTTCTGGCCAACTTCAAACACACTGAGCTGTTATCTAACAAGACAAGCAGGGTATTTAGCATAAATAAATGTAGTGTAATGTGAATGTAATTCTCCTTACTTCTAGCATTGTGACTGCCAATGGCCCCTGGACCTAGCATATATTAGTTTTTCTTATGATGACTGATGTCTAGATTCACTTACTTTAGGCAAATGTACTTGTTGTCAGTCGCTTTGGATAAAGGTGTCTGCTAAATGTCTAAAATGTAAATGTACCATAGCAAAGGATGTACTAAATCAGCGTGTAGGGGACCATTGTGTGGACATGCATTGAAATAGGAGCCTGACTCAATCAGTACAAGCCTGGGTATCTGGGATGAGACTAAACGTATATGTTCACAGTAGCCCAACACTGCAATCATTCATATTTGGATTCACTCATTTACATTTGTACATGTTGGGCATTTAGAGACAGTACAGACGCCTTTATCCAAAGCAACTTACAACAAGTACATTTGTGACACGGTCTGGTGAAAAGGTCTGCATGTCTGCAATTCTCAAGTCGCGCAAATGACCAAAAAGCTTCTTTTTGTGTGTTTTTTTTGCATAATTACGAAGGTTTAAGTGTCGAAGAGCCCACAACAATTTAAGGATCACAAAAATACTTTGTGAATTGGATTCAATGTGTAGTCTGCTGTAGGCTACTGAGTGATATATGTGTGATACATGACTTGTAAACAAACGTACGTTTTAGGACGTGTGCAAAAGCAAGGACTTTCTGTTTATCATCTAATTATGTGTAGTTATGTGTTTTTACGGCAGAAGATAGCAAGGTAGCAACTCTGCAGTCCTGTCAGCAGTGCAGTGGACAGCTCGTTCCACCAGCGGGGGGCGCCAGGACAGTGAAAAGTCGTGACAGAGTAGCGTGACTTCTGCTGCGTCCACGTAGAGGTGGCGGTGCCAGGCGGCTAGACTCAGTGGTCCTCTGTGGCTCAGTTGGTAGAGCATGGTGCTAACAACATATCGTGAGCTTAGAATTATAAGGTTCTATCTCCGTTTAGGGTAGTTCACTTCAGAGATATTGAGCGTCAAAGTTTTTACATTCCATTATGTTTTGTGAGGAGGAACCTTTGTATTTTATGAATTACTAACTCAAAAATGTAAACATTTAAAAAAAAATAACACCACACAGGCATTAATAAACACATAATGGATCAGATTATGTAAAAAACTCCATTTTGACAAAAATGGAGATAGAACCTTATAATTCTAACGTCACAATATAGGTTGTGGGTTTGATTCCCGCTGGGACCATGTATACGGAAACATTTATGCACTCTCTGCAATGTAAGTCGCATTGGATAAAAGCTTCAGCTACATGGTCCTAGGACTGACTGGGTATCTGGGGCTATTTGCATGTCCTTAGCTCTGGGATCCACTGTGTAGTTGTGTTAACAGTATTATCCTCTATGTTTGCCATACTGACGCATCACACTGTGCTCTACCCATTTCTACATGGTCGTCCATCTCTTCTGACAGTTCCAAGACATTTTCCAGTCAAGATTGAAAGGTTGTGTTCCGGAGATGTGTAAGAGGATCTCTATAGGACTATGATTGTGGCCCAAATACATTTATACATTAGAAATGAACTGCCAACCCAGCCAACCGACAGTTATCACCACTGGTGTTTAGTGTATGTTTTAGTGTAATGTTAGTGTAATGTTTTATCAGTCGGTGGTTGCCAGCGTTCTGTTCTTCGCCGTGGCCTGCTGGGGTGGAAACATCTGTGCCAGGGATGCTGCGAAGCTAAACAAACTGGTGAAGAAGGCCAGCTCTGTGGTGGGGACCGGGCTGGACAGCCTAGAGGTGGTGGCAGAACAGAGGATGGGGAAAAAACTGGCGGCCATGCTGGCCAATCCCTCCCACCCGATGTACTGCGAGCTGGCGGGGATGAGGAGCAAGTTCAGCCACAGACTTGTTCTCCCCCGTCAAAGTACAAAAAGATTTGGACAGTCCTTTGTTCCAGCTGCACTCCGACTCTACAACCAGGCCCTGCAGGGTGGGGGAGACCTGGAGCTGGAACTTTGGAACTTGGAACTTTTTACTTATTGAGCCTGCACTGTTTTATCTATTTATTTATTGAATGTTTTCTGTCTGCCCTAACTAAGCTGTTTGACAACAAAATTTCCCCATTGGGGACAATAAAGGTTTTCATCATATCTCTCACTCCCTCTAGTGGTGGAGAACAGTCAGTGTGAAATGATGCTGCGTCTCCATTCCAAGCAGATACTACCCACAGAAATAAATGAAGATGGAAATTATGAGACCACATTGTAGAAAAAAACGAATTTAATGTAATGGCAGTTTGTACAGTTGAAGTTTGAGTTGAGATTGAATTATAATACAATGCAAAGACAAATACATGCTAACCTTTGTAAGCAGTGTTCATAACAAATTCACGGAATTCTTTTAATGATTATGACAATGGCTTTTTCAGCCATATTGGACACAACATTCACAGCAGCTGGCAATCTTTTTCATTAATCGTAGGATACATCACAGATGTATTTACAGACATTTTTGCAGTCTTTTTATAAAATGTGTGTGTATGTGTGCGTGTGTGTGTGAGTGCGTGCGTGCGTAACTGCGTGTGCGTGCGTGCCCATGCACATGTCACAAATTGGACTTTCATAGCACATGACCTCCCAGTCATTCCCCTGGTGGGCCTGAGAGGAAGGGCGTTGTTAAACTGTCCCACTAAAAGCACGGTCCCCTAAAAAAAAACTTTTTAGATGCACAAAGTGGGGCTGACTTGAAAGCCTTTCCAAATGTCTCGTATAAATGGACGGTGTCTGAGAGTGCGGTGGTTTGGCCCAAGAGTTCGAGGGTCGCCTTTCAGTCACGCAGGCCTTGCATTCAGCAGCGTCTGGTAAGAGGGGTCATATGTCGGTTGATTCTAAGGTTTGTGTGGTTGGCAGCAGTAGTCAGATAATCCAGCAGAGGGCAGCATTTGTCAACAAACTGAATCAGTCTCGTGTTCAGATCCCTGTGGCAACATTCAATTCCTGAAGAGCCACATTGCTGCTGGCTTTGATTTGCCTGTGGCAAGTTGTTGTTCCTGATTGGCCAGCAATGTAAACAGGGGTGTCACCATGGCGACACCATATATATTATTTAAATTGTTTAATTCTATTATTATATTAAAAGGAATCTTGTAGCTCCATTACACACACACACACACACACACACACACACACACACACACACACACACACACACACACACGGTACAAGTAAACAGATAACAGCTAACTCCTTGTTATCTAGTAGTTTCTGTGCTCATATCATCCAGGAGGCCAGAACATCAAACCTTTGGACTCTAAGAGGAAGCTCAAACAATATCCCTTTTGTCCGTCTTGATATAATAACTCGTCCAATTTCCTTGAAGTTTGTGTTAATCATTCCTTCGTTGCCATAATCTCACGACTGAGTTCAAATCCCACCTGGGAACACACCACCACTAGTGTGCCCTTTAGTAAGACACTTATCCTAAATGACTCCAGGGAGACTGTCCCTGTCCCTTTGGATAAAAGCGTCTGCTAAATGGTTAAAATGTAAAGCGAGATGACACGAGAGACCACACAGCACTACAGTATCGCAGTACGGAAGTGCTTTTTCCTCCCACACACCACAGCTCTCTTCCTGGCAATCTTGAGGACTTTTAAAGCAGGTCTTAAGACACTGCCTTATCGACTGGCCTGCCCTTCTTCCTAGACTTTGATTCCTGCTTTTGTAATATTATGGTTTGTTTCGTTTTGAACAATCTTTCCATGTTATCTTTTAAGTTATGCACTTTGAGATTACTCTTGTAGGATCAAAAGCGCTTTCTAAATTAAACCAGTTGTTATTATTATTATTATTATTATTATTATTATTATTATTGTTATAACAGCCCAGTGTGGAAAAAGTAGAACTCCCAGTTTGTCTACATATAAAAGAAAGTCATTAGATAAACGATCCACCAGAGTTTCCTCGAAGGCCCGAACGCTTCCGCCCCGCTCCAGAGCAGTCTCTGACTACCGAGGGCCACTGTTCCACTCCACAGGGTGCAGTTGTACTCCCCTTTCCCAGAGAGGGCCTCTCTCCGCAGGGTACTGTCGATGGTCAGCCCCCCTCCTGCCTCCACACGTTTTCTGGTGATGGTGGAGTTGGGTTCCCCGCTCAGGTTCCTGTGACCCTGGAACCAGTGGACCTCTCCGTCAGGGTGGACCCCGCTGAAGCTGCAGCTGGGCCCCTCAGGGCTGAGGTGGGGACGAACGCCCCGGTAACACTCTGCATGGACAACAAGAAGGAGCCGTTTCACATTAAAAACCCAGTGATTATTAGTAATAAGGATAATAATAACAATAACAATAATAATAATAATATATAATAATACTATAATAATACTAATACTATAATAATACTACTATACGTATATAATACTATATTAATATACCTAATATTATTATATACCTAATAATACTAGGTCTATAATAATAATATACAGTATACTACATACAACATAGCACACACACAGCATAGCACAGCAGTACAGCACATTCTTAGGGAGAACCGAGCTCGGGGCTCTATTGCACAGGGTCAGCCCCCGCCAGCCCCCGCCCCTGGAGCAGTTAAGGGGGTTAAGGGTCGTAACGGTAACATGGTGGTAGGATACCTTTTCTATGACGCCAGCAACCCTCCAGTCACCAGCTCACATCCAGTTCCCTCCTGAGGTGGGGATCGAACCAGCGACCTTCCGATTGCTGGCCGGCCTCTCTAACCTCTTATCGCTTACAGGACAAGTGTCACAGAACACATTGTGTGAAATAATCTGTAAATAAATCTAACCCATCCCTGTTACTGTACCAACCAGTTTTTGTAGCGGTAACTAGCGGTAACACACAATGTTTTACATAGAGTATGTGTGTTTCTGTATGGAGCGTTATTTTTAGTACACAGCAGAGGGGAACAGGGGAAGTCTGCTCCTGGGGCTCTGCTCAGCGGCTGACCTCATGTTCCTCCAGGTCAGTCACATGTCGGGTACTGTGTGTGTCAGCTAAAACAACACTAAAACACAGCTAAAACAATGCTAAAACACACACACTGCTGTGTGTGTCAGCTAAAACATTGAATGCCCACCGTACGTATTTAGGAAACAGGGAGCATTTGGAAAAACAAGAACTGAAGATGTCTGGCATCTTATCTTAAGCCTGGCAGAGCATCACCAGAGAATATACCCAATTATTGCATGCGAAGGGTTGGGAGTATTGCTTCCTCTTTCCAATACTTATGGAGGGCGCTTGTATATCTGTTGCAGGATAAAGCTCCCTACTGTGTCCAACGGCAACAATCACCTTGTAGCTTCAGAGTGGTGTAGCTGTACGTCACGCCCTTGTTGCTACGGAGCTTACACATGTAAACTCCTTGGTCCTTTGGCTGGACTTCCGTCAGGGTCAAGGCGAGCCTCCCGGTCGTGTAGCTGCACTCTGTGTTGTTAGGGTGCTCAGGGATCTCGGTCTGGTCCACATCACACCGATGCTCTGGGGAATTGGAGTCCTGCAGGGGGTTGGGGGGTCAGTTCCATTCCATTATTTCAGTTCAGTCAATTCATGAATTTAAAAATCAGAAATGAAAAAAAACGATGTAAAAAAATTCGCGTTTTCAGTTCTTTGCGGTAACGGTAGCACTTTAGTATACGGAACACTTTGTAGCTTTATTTGTAGCTAATTTAGCCGTTATTAGGTATCACTAGCAATCTTTTCACTAGCCAGTATTTGATATGTGTTTATTGTTTGCTTATTCATGCTTTAGTAGCTGGCCAGTTAGATCACATCTGGACATTGAACCAGCGACCTAGGGGTTACTGGCTAGCCTCCCTTACCTCAAAGCCAACCCCGCACCTTCTAAGCAAACCCTTATAAACTACACATGTGTGCCTACTATGTGTTCCCTAATCTCAAGTGTTACCCGAAAGGGTTTAAAATAAAGGAGACCTATTTAGTGTACATCACTGAACTGAATTGTCTTCTGCAGTGTACCTTGTGTCTCCAGGCCATGCGTATGATTGACAGTTCTTGTGTGTCGGTGACGTTGCAGTGCAGGGTCACTCCCTGACCACATGGTGCGGTCAGCGTGGGGCTGGTGGTCAGCACGACCATCTCTGTGGGATAAAGAAGGGTATATTAGTTCACTATTCAATATAATTGTACAACAAGCTCCGGACCTGGGGTGATGGGGCCTTTTCAGCCGCAGCCCGGTCCCTCTGGAACGCCCTCCCCAACCACATCAGACAGGCCGACACCCTCCCAACATTTAAACAGGCCCTCAAAACCCACCTCTTCAAGCTCGCCTTCACCAGTTAACCCTCTCCCCCCCCCTTCCCATGTGTCCCCAGCACTACCTTAATTAGGCCCCTATACTTTCTTTTACTTATTTGTTGTTTCTTTTTATTATTTCTACTCAATCTTTTCAGTTTGTAAAGCGTCTTTGTGTGTCTAGAAAAGCGCTATATAAGTCTAATGTATTATTATTATTATTATTATTATTATTATTATTATTATTATTATTATAAGTGTGTTCCTTGGCCTCGTCCCCAGGTTATTGCACATATAAGCCTGTAATAACAGTAACTTAAAGCTGGCATACCAAAGGAACAATTATTGCTGGGTATACAGTACAGTAGCATCCAACAAATAACATGTACATTGTTAGTGCATGTAATTAGTATGCACAATTAGTGTACATAGTTAGTATACATAGTTAGTTTACATAGGTATATAGTTAGTGTACACAGTTAGTATATATAGTTAGTGTACTTAGTGTACATAGTTAGTGTACTTAGTGTATATAGTTAGTATACATATAGTTAGTGTACATAGATAGGTTGCTTGGCTTGCTAATGTAAAGACTGTGGGACTGGGTCTGGTTCTTAAAGGCTTTTAACTGCACATCCTGTTCTATTCAGTCCTGGGTAGGGAAGGTCTTAAGGTCCTGACCTTCTCCTCCAAAGCATTTAGAGAAGGAGGCGGGGGCAGCGAGGATACCAGGAATCAAGGAAACACCTTTGGGATTTCACCCATGGGGACGTACAACTGTTTCCTGGTGTGAACTGCATGTGTTGAAAGCCTAGCCAGACAGACGGCAGGGTGTTGACTTAAGCCAAGGTCAGCACCAGGTCTGCAACGTAGTGGAAAAGTGCCACAAGTGTGCTGACGCAGAGACAGACTAGAAACGTTGTCTCTTGATGGGCTATTGTCAATCCAAACCAGCCAATCAAAAGGCTTAGCCAGCCTAGCTTATGTTGTGTGCTGGGGCTAAAAGGATACAACACATTTATTCAGAACTCTTCTGTTATGCCAGGGCAGTAAAGTCCCTTACTGAACAAATCTGACTAGTTTATATTAAAAACATTACACGTTTCAATTGAATGTGCTGCTTACCTTCCGTGGTGATGGGTAGCGCTGTCGAGAGGATGCACAGGATAGTAGGCAGAATGGGGACCCTCATCTTTTTTTGCATTATGATGGTTTTCTCACTGCACGCGCACACACACACACACACACACACACGGAAATTTAATTTCAGACTAACTGGTCCTTGGTGAGACACAATACTTGTCCTTTAGAGTATTTAACAGTAAGTCGTTTGAAAAGTACAGCGTTCCGTCTCAAGCAACAGAAGGCCATACAGGACACACAGGGCTGCTCACAGGACATACAGGGCTGCTCACAGGACATACAGGGCTGCTCACAGGACATACAGGGCTGCTCACAGGACATACAGGGCTGATCACAGGACATACAGGGCTGATCACAGGACATACAGGGCTGATCACAGGACATACAGTACAGGGCTGATCACAGGCCATACAGGGCTGATCACAGGACATACAGACTCTTTATACCTTTGCTGATCTCTCTGCCCCAGGGCGAGGTTTTCACACACAGTAACAGTATCTGAGCTTCAACCTTGACCCACATGAGGTGACATTTAAGACACATAACGGTTCCTCACAGAGAGCCCTGCATTCTAATCTCTAGGGGACAGATTGGAAACCCCGGGAACATCTAGGTGCCTCCCTAGCTACCATCTGCCCGCTCCCCTGAGACCATGCACATTCCAGCATCGGTAGCCTATTCTCTTGGGGGCCAAGCAGTAAATATAATGTCACACCATTTTCGACCTCCCAGCCCTGAACATAACTCAGACATACGTTAGAGAATGGTCAGCAGGGACAGGCAGGTCAAAGGTGAGGCCTAGGTCAAAGGTCGATCTCTCGATCCACAGGGAACCCCCTCCCTAGCAGGAAGGGGTGGCCTAAGCTAAGTCTGTCTAGGGTCACAAGATGAATCTCACTACACATTACTTTTAATGATCAATAATCGTAGAATCATGAATAGCTCGTTCAATGAGAGTATTACACAATAATAAACAGTTAATATTACACACACACACACACACACACACACACACGCCTTCACATGTTGAAGTGAAAACGAAATACATGCTTTTACAATTGTCTCTTTTGTTTGTTCTACACAGCTGTTTGCCTCTCAAGCATAGTGACAGTACACAGGCCCACCTAATGTATAGATTAAATCATGGCTATGACAATGCTATGGACAGAAAAACATGACTAACTCACCTCAGTATAGCCGTGTAAATGTGCTTCTGTTCCCTCTCAACAGTTGTGATGTCCTGTCCATGTGTCACACCCGGCGGTGTGATATATACACAGCTGCCCTACAAAGCCTCCTTTCCTAATCATTAACCGGCCGTGCTTTACTGAGGAACATACCAGGAAATGTAATATCTTCCTGTTGATCTGAGAGAGGGAGAGGGAGGGAGGGAGAGGGGGTGGGGAGAGAGAGAGAGAGAGAGAGAGAGAGAGAGAGAGAGAGAGAGAGAGAGAGAGAGAGAGAGAGAGAGAGAGAGAGAGAGAGAGAGAGAGAGAGAGAGAGAGAGAGAGAGAGAGAGAGAGAGAGAGAGAGAGAGAGAGAGAGAGAGAGAGAGAGAGAGAGGTACTCCTGGCTGTATAACACATACTGAACCATCATCTTTGACAAATCGATGGGCATCTTTATCTCATTTAAAGGAAAAGAACAAATCCAATATGAGAAAAGCACTCAGGAACCTCTCCAACCGCAATCACAGAGAAGCAGAGAACCTGGAGTTGTCGAGCCTTGTGCATTAATGGCAGCGCACGCTTCGTCTTTAAGCCGTGTGTATACAGCAGTGGGCTGCATGGATGCATCTGGGGAGCGTTAATATCCATGCCCACACAGGATAGGACCCCCAAAAAAACATACACACACACAGACACAGACACAGACACAGACACAGACACACACACACACACACACACACACACACACACACACACACACACACACACACACACACACACACACACACACACACAGACACAGACACAGACACACATTTTAAATGCTTTATTTATGTCCACATACAAAGTACAATTCTAAAGGACATAAATACTAACAGTGCATTTTGACATCATGGAAACCATTTGTTACAGTAATGCTGAGCCAACAACCAGTTCTGCCACACACAGGATGTTATTCGCACCAGACCAGTGGGTTGATCAATACTATAAGACAGACAGTATCCCGCTCATGGGTACAGGAAGCACCGCCTTCTCCATATTGAGCGGCTACCAATAACAGCGGATATTGAGCAATATTTTGCTAACTGTTTGGCCCTTCTCTTAGGAAGACCAGCCATATGAAGGCCTCTAACAACAGACTTATGAACATGGCCCAGGCTGCCAAATATAAAAACTAAAAGTTGACATCTGTAGCCCAGTTGTGATATGGCCTGCTCCAGCTGTTGGTATTTTAAGAAGACACACACACACACAGACACACACACACACAGACACACACACACAGACACAGACACAGACACACACACACACACACACACACACACACACACACACAGACACACACACAGACACAGACACACACACAGACACACACACACACACACAGACACAGACACAGACACAGACACAGACACAGACACACACACACACAGACACACACACACACACACACACACACACCCTTCCCTTGTCCTGGAGGTTCTGTCACTCAGCTGTCCACACAGATCAGTGATGAAACACTAGAATGTCACTCAAGTTCCCTGTTGGGCTCTTCCTATCTAGAGTGCTGTACTTTTTCTTCTGGAGTATCTTAAAGTTACTGCATATGTAGATAGATGGAGGAGAGAGAGGGAGGGAGGAGGGAGATGGAGGAGAGGAGGAGGTAGCAAGGGAATTATGACAGGAGAAGGGTGTTTTAGGTTTTTCTGCAGTTGCTCTGCAGATCCATCACTGTTCCAGACATACAGGGCTACCATACAGGGCTACCACACACACGCATACGCACATACACACACACACACACACAATTATGCACCTGTATCGCTCTGCTAGGCCTGGGCTGTGTGTGTGTGTGTGTGTGTGTGTGTGTGTGTGTACACAGACACGCTGAGGGGCTTTAGCTTTCATTAAATCAGAAGGATTGGAGGTCCAGCCGTGCGTTTCTCAGGAGCGTTCGGTTTTTGAGACAAGCCCAACGATCAATGGGGTGAGCTAGGATTGGGGGGGGGGGGGGGGGGGGAGGAGATAAGGGAGGATGAAGGGAGGGAAACAGACAGGGGTGGAGGAAAAGCATGACTTATGGGATAGATGACAGAAAACTCAGCGTTGGAGAAATCCCCTTATTCCGGCAGTCAGGAGTCCTGTGGGCCTGAGGAACCCTGAACAACATGAGAGGAGGAGAGGAGACGAGGAGAGAGGAATATAGAGTAGGGAAGGGATCAAGAGGACACACACACACACACACACACACATACACGCACACATACACACATGATACATGTAAACAGATAACAGCTAATGTTCCCTGATTACACAAGGGTTATTAACTCTTGTTATCTAGTCATTTCTGTGCTCATACCATCCATATTCTGGTGCAGAACGGCTTCTACACCAACAACAACACTCTGGACCCTAAGAGGTCTCTATTGGGTTCCGATCCTTTCTATGTGATACATGGATTGGCTACAGAGTACACTGGTAACATTCTTCAATGAGGATTATGGCCACATCGTTTGGAATGTGCCCTCTTGTGCCTTTTGATAGAGTATCTCACAGTTAACTCACACTGTAATATTGAGTGCCTGGGGCCCATGGAGGAATCAATCCCACCACTCTAGTGTTGCTAGTATCATGCTCCAGCCAGCCGAGCTGTTCTCTGTAGAGCAGAAAGCCACGGCATTCTGTGACTAATAGCTTTCTAAAAAACCTCTAAGAGAACTCAAGTATGACTGACCGGTCAATTGGACTGGATTGACTGGATGTCTTCACCACATTGTGTGGTGCAGTGAGACAAATCAACAACAACAACAACAACAACAACATCAAAAACGACACACACACACACACACACACACACACTACTAGCACTCGGTGTAATACAAGGATTATGAGCAGCGTTTAATAAAACAAACAACACTGTTAGTAATAACACAGTGTTGCAGAGAGCAAATGTTATTCGAGACTATGTGATGGTGCCACACGCCATTTCACACACACTCTCTCTCTCTCTCTCTCTCTCTCTCTCTCTCTCTCTCTCTCTCTCTCTCTCTCTCTCTCTCTCTCTCTCTCTCCCTCTCTCCCACTTCTCTCTCCTCCCACCCTCTCTATCCATTTCTTCCCCTGCCCCCAACATGAAGCCAGTGTTGACATTTATTTTCACAGCTTGTCCAAGCTCATCCCGTATTTAATTGCTGTTGAGCCCAGATTAGGCAGAATGCGGGAGTTCTGATCCATAATGCCATAGCGCGTGATCCAACTCAAATGCGCTGACTCATGGCACTTCTCCGAGGTATTAGGTAAAGTCGTTACTAAGTCGTTTCTAAAGTTTACATTTCTTAAAAAAAAATAAAAAAAAGTTTGGACAGTAATTCCTCACTACTGTTGCAGACTGAAGCTGGGTATGAGTCTCCCTCTGGGGTTTATTGTGACGGAGATCAGACAGGTGGATTTCCAGTAGGACTATGTTGCAGTGGTGTGCCGTCAGGGCCAGCAAGGCCTTCTCTGCTGGCCTAAACATCATCAGAATATACATTTAATTTTTATATTTTTTTTCTACAAATATGTATTAAATTATTCCCGTAGTCTATTCTCTTCATTTCATAGCTTTCCTCTTGGTTGCGCTGCTTCCAGACATTTGGAGGGCTGGCCTTTAGCTTTTATCCAATCAAATTCAGCCATAATGTGTTGCCAGGGTACCAAGAAATCTGCCCGCCTGCAGATTCAACAGTGGCGCGAGTACAGATTGTAATTTAAAGTGAGCGAGAAAAGACTGTGGCGTGCCGTGGTCAGTTCTCGAGTTGGCAGCAAATCCAAGCAAATCCGACGAAGGGGCCTTCTGGATGGCGGAGCACCTGATCAGCCCCTTCACGTCTTTTGATTGGATACAAACTATTGGGAGGCGGAGCTAACACACTGAAACTTGATCTCGCTAATTTGTGTAGATGGAAGGTGTTGTTCTACAAGCCGAACCCCGATGTTAGCGACGATATCCATGTAAAAGGACTTATTGGTGGAACTGATCAACTGTACAACAGAGTCATTGAAGTCTTCTTGAGGAAAGAAAGGAGGATGGATTTTGTGTTCAAATAATCAGTTGTTTTGGTGAGTACAAAGCATTTAATGTTTTCTGCAAGAGATGTAGACATACGGAGCGACCCTGGGGTCCATAGAGATATGTGTGTTGTGTTGCCTGGCTCAGTTGTGTGAGTAAGTGGGGCTTCAATGCGATCTTCTAACCACTTCCCGGGCTGCTACCATGGAAAACGACACACCCCCGTGACCGTATGAACACGAGGAAGATAACCATCCTTAAATGGAACCTCGAAACGGTTCTCCTATCGAGATCGACAGACCGCAACGTTCGGGAAATAACTGACGCTTTCGTTTTCATGCAATGAATTGAATACACCCAGACAAGGTGCCGCTATAATAACAATGGCAACGCCCGGTTATACTGCGTTTCTGTCTAAATGTATAGTTTCTAGAGCCATGGCGTCATAATGATGGTATTAAGAGGTGGAATAATTCAGGTAGGACATCACTGAAGGCCTAGGTGTGAAATGCACCGCCCGCCACTGCTATGTTGCCATGGTAATCCCATACCCAATGGGACAAGCTCTATCTGTATTAAACTCAGTGGTGTGCCGTCAGGGCCAGCAAGGCCTTCTCTGCTGGCCTAAACATCATCAGAATATACATTTAATTTTTATATTTTTTTTCTACAAATATGTATTAAATTATTCCCGTAGTCTATTCTCTTCATTTCATAGCTTTCCTCTTGGTTGCGCTGCTTCCAGACATTTGGAGGGCTGGCCTTTAGCTTTTATCCAATCAAATTCAGCCATAATGTGTTGCCAGGGTACCAAGAAATCTGCCCGCCTGCAGATTCAACAGTGGCGCGAGTACAGATGTAATTTAAAGTGAGCGAGAAAAGAGCTGTGGCGTGCCGTGGTCAGATCTCGAGTTGGCAGCAAATCCAAGCAAATCCGACGAAGGGGCCTTCTGGATGGCGGAGCACCTGATCAGCCCCTTCACGTCTTTTGATTGGATACAAACTATTGGGAGGCGGAGCTAACACACTGAAACTTGATTTCGCTAATTTGTGTAGATGGAAGGTGTTGTTCTACAAGCCGAACCCCGACGTTAGCGACGATATCCATGTAAAAGGACTTATTGGTGGAACTGATCAACTGTACAACAGAGTCATTGAAGTCTTCTTGAGGAAAGAAAGGAGGATGGATTTTGTGTTCAAATAATCAGTTGTTTTGGTGAGTACAAAGCATTTAATGTTTTCTGCAAGAGATGTAGACATACGGAGCGACCCTGGGGTCCATAGAGATATGTGTGTTGTGTTGCGTGGCTCAGTTGTGTGAGTAAGTGGGGCTTCAATGCGATCTTCTAACCACTTCCCGGGCTGCTACCATGGAAAACGACACACCCCCGTGACCGTATGAACACGAGGAAGATAACCATCCTTAAATGGAACCTCGAAACGGTTCTCCTATCGAGATCGACAGACCGCAACGTTCGGCAAATAACTTTCGTTTTCATGCAATGAATTGAATACACCCAGACAAGGTGCCGCTATAATAACAATGGCAACGCCCGGTTATACTGCGTTTCTGTCTAAATGTATAGTTTCTAGAGCCATGGCGTCATAATGATGGTATTAAGAGGTGGAATAATTCAGGTAGGACATCACTGAAGGCCTAGGTGTGAAATGCACCGCCCGCCACTGATTAAACTGCATACTCGTACACTACCACCCTCATAAATGTTCATCAACAATCTTCCCCATGGCATTTGGGTCACACTTGCCTGCCTGGATGGTATAAACCTTTACCAGGTCATCGTATAGTTTGAATCCTGCTTTCCCCAATCCCATATATCAAAACCCCAATCCTAAAGTCGAAAGTGTACTCCAAAGTACCACCCAATAATCCAACTACACCAAGAATCACAAACTCAGCTAGACCAAATATGTATAAGTCTTAATATACTGTAAATATAAACTTAGTTTGGGTTGTTTTCAAATTCTCACCGTAACCATTCAAACCAAGATGGCGGTGCTGTATAAGGTCCAGCGAGCGACAGTCTCCTCAACGACATTGCAGTAGTTGTTTTTTTGTTTTTTTACCCTGCAAGTGGCTAGCTATACAGTATAATATACGACAGAGAGACACTCCTGAACATGAGAGACTCCGTTACTTATTAACACTAGGACAGCCGTGCCTTTTTTACCTACTAAAAGAGCCGCCTCGGGGGTGACTTTGGAGGTGACGGGGAGTATACTAATGAGCCTGTCGTTTTTTATTTGTATTTAACCTTTATTTATATAGGTAAAAACGCATTGAGCCCCAAGGGCTCATTTTCAAGTGTGACCTGTTCACAGGCATACAACAACAACATCCACCACAAACAAATACAATACAAAACCTGGCCTACATAGTCTAAAACTAAACTAAAACTACATAGTCTAAAACTAAAACTAGTCTAAAACAGTCTAAGATAGTCTAAAACTAAACTAAAACTACAAAACCTAAAACTAGACAGCTAAAGAGCTAGGGACAGGGAGGGGTCAGCAATGGGCAAAAGGGAGGGTCAACTCAAATGCAAGAACAAATCATAGACTCGCACTGTATGTCTCTCAGCAAGAGCTTGAAACTGGAAAGAGGGACCTGACTTGCTGAGGGATCTGACTTGCTGACTTCCTTTCGGTCACCTGATTTTAATATCGGTGTTACGATGGCTGTCTTCACGGTGGAGGGGAACAAACATTTGTTCAGAGATTAGTTTACAATCCACATGATGGGAGTAGTTAATCCTTCTTCATGTTCTTTGAGAAAAACCGGGTCAGGTCCCCAGGTATCCTTAGCTCTTGAGTTGGACTATGACAAAAAGGATTTTGTTGACTTTTATCTCATTTGCAGGTTCAAGGCTTAGTAAGGAAGTGTCGTTTGTCAAGACCATAAAGGCCATGCGGGACTGGGTGTTCGCAAAGGCTCCGCCTAGTTCTAGGACTGAATCAATCAAATAATCATTAAAATGGTTAACGACCACTCTAGGCTATCCCTCTGTATCGTCTGTGTCCCTGTGATGACGGCTGAGCTGTTCTTGACTGTACACAGTTGAGCTCTATGGGTCCGTTCCTAACTCGCTCCCTTCCTGACAGTTGGTCAGTGCAGTTCCATAGAGCTTTGCTGTTCCCTTTAGCCTGCCTTGTTACGTCTAGGAAAAAGTTTGCTTTCGACTTTCTAAGCTGCACCTGTCACTTTGTTTCGGAGACTTTTAAAAACCAGCCGATCCGTTTCCAGCCCTGACTTAAGAGATTTTTTAGGGGCTTTCTTTTTTCTTCAGAGACACAACCCAGTGCATCCTGATGGGACGCATCACTGCCTGGTATGGGAACTGCCCTGCCCAAAAGCCCAAAGTGCTGCAAAGGGTAGTGCCGATAGCTGAAAAGATCAGCGGATGTGAGATTCCCTCCGTCCATCCGGGGCGAGGATATCGAGGTGGTGAAGACCTACAAGTACCTGGGGGTGCATCTGGACGACAAACTGGACTGGTCCACCAACACAGAGGCACTTTATAAGAAGGGTCAGAGCAGGCTGTACTTCTTAAGAAGACTTAGGTCTTTTGAAGTGTGTGGAGAGATGCTGGCCATGTTTTACCAGTCTGTCATGGCCAGCATTCTCTTCTACGCTGCAGTCTGCTGGGGGGGAAACATCACCAAGAGGGATACCGGACGGCTGGACAAGCTCGTAAAAAAGGCGGGTTCAGTGGTGGGAAGGAGCCTGGACTCTCTGGGGACGGTGGTGGAGAGAAGGACTAGGAGTAAGCTGCTGTCCATCAGGGACAACCCCAACCACCCCCTCCATCATGTCCTCGCTGGGCAAACCAGCAGCCGCCGCAGAGGGCGGTTCATTACGATCCGCTCCCGGACGGAGCGATATAAAAAATCATTTATCCCGGCTGCACTAAGACTGTTCAATGGCAACTAAAGTAGCAGTCGGGGTCAAGGCTCCTGAATCTGTATTTATTATTTATTTTAATCACCATCATCACTTTTTTAGTATTTTAATATAAATAACTATAGCCATCCTTTTAATCCACTTTTATATCAGATCTCACTGTTTTTTATATACTGTACATGGCTGGCCCAGTGTTGTTGTCTGTCCTTTATGTTGTGTTGTGTTGTTATGTGTGGTTTTTAGTGGAGTGGCGCGGCAAAATGAATTTCCCCACGGGGATAAATAAAGTATTTATCTATCTATCTATCTATCTATCTATCTATGACACCTACAAGGACCGGTGTGTCAGAAAGGCCCTCAGGATTATTAGGGACCCCAGCCCCCCCAATCAGAAACTGTTCAAGCTATTGCCGTCGGGGAAATGGTACTGAAGCCTCCGAGCCCAGATATGTCAAACAGATATTTCCCTCAAGCAATCAGGCTCATGGAGAAATACACTGAAAGAAAACAAAAGACTGCCACCCCCTAACCAACCCCACGCACACACAAAGAAAAGAGTAACTACTACACGCTACTGGATTACTTTTATCCCATTGGACATTCATTTACTACCGATATTGCATTTCATATCATCGTACTTTGCTATCAAAGCCACTATAAAACCGTCACTTTATTACTTTATCATTATAGTGCTACTTATTATTATTGTGTTTTTTGTATCTGATTGCTGCAATGTCAGTGTTGAGGAACCAAAGCCAAATCATTTTATTCTTGTGTACTTGTACAGTAAGATGTCATAAAAAAAATAATTAAAAAAAGATTCTGATAAAAGAAAAAACAGATGGAATAACTGAGTCCTGCTGTGCCCAGGGCCAAGGATGGCCAGACAGAGACCTGCTATGCTCTGTAGGCTGGCTGCCCCAGAGCCACTGGAGAGAGGTTGAAAGGGACTGAGCTTTTAGAGTCCATTAACTAAAGGGCAGATGAATAAATGTATGCTACCCTCCTCTCCCCCCACCCACACAGCTTTTATTGCTGCTTTGTCCCTCCCCATTTCTGACTATCCTCCACCTCCCCCCCAAGTCCATGCACACATGGGATAGGACCCCAAAAAATAACCGGACGCACTCATGAGAGAGTGAGAGTCACTCAGCTGAGAACAATGGCTGAGACAAATCTAGAGGTTCACAAAAGTGTGTTTCTAAAAGGAAGGACCTGGCTGGGACTTTTCTCTTGACGGGAACTACCCCCCCCCCCCACACACACACACACACACACACACACACGCACACACACACACACGCACACACACACACACACACACACACACACACACACACACACACACACACACAAGGCTAACAGAAAGCTGCTCCGTGGTAACGAGATATTGTTGTTCTGGTACCTTCCTTTTGTCAGGATTCCGCTCCGAATCATGTTCCCTTGTCACTAGGACTTAATAAAACACTGTCTTTCTTTCTTTCTTCTTCTTCTTTTCATTTGATGTTTCAACCTTGGCGTACGTTCTTTTTTAACATCATTTTACACTTTTTATTTGATTTGCTGCGTTGAGAGAGCGTGCCTGCAAGGGATGACACAGATAATGAGTTGCTGCACACCAAGTCACATTCAGCCACATTGCGACATCTAGCATTGAAGTGTATGGCAATCGCTGAAGACTATAGACAATAGAGTATATACAGTATATAGACATCTTTCATGTTGGACCAGAGCCATGGACACTGCTTTTGCCTGTGTTTAGATCAGTATGGTTAAAGGAGAATAGACATATATGTAGAGGAAGTTACTTTAGACATTTAAAATATTGACCCAGTGAGTTCCACACTGGCTTTAGTCTTCCCTCACTCACAGTAGTATACAGCAGTCCCAGACACTTAACATGGAGGTGATGTGTTTGTGTGTGGGGGGACTAGGGTTGTAGAAACACTGGCACGCACATACATGCAAATACACACACACACACATACACACACACACACACATACACACACACACACACACACACAAACAGTTTGACAACCTGTTGTACAGCATATTGGTTACAGGTATTTGATAGGCAGGATGTAGTATGGTCCACTAATGGGATTGTGTTAACCACACTACAAATTCTAATATCGTGCCCCCCTTCCCTCTCTCTCTCAATCACACTCTCCCTCACTCTCCTACTTCCCTCTCTCTCTCTCTCTCTCTCTCTCTCACTCTCCATCACACTCTCCCTCACTCTCCTCCTTCCCTCTCTCTCTCTCACTCTCCATCACACTCGCCCTCACTCTTCTCCTTTCCTCTCTCTGGACTGCCCTTACATAACGCCGTATTCCAAAGTGCTTTACAATGGCCTCTCATTCACCCATTCACACACACACTCACACACCAATGGCGGCAAGCTACCATGCAAGGCGCCGGCCCCGCTCATTGGGAGCAATTTGTGGTTCAGTGTCTTGCCCAAGGACACCTCGACACATGGCCAGACGGGGATCGAACCGCAGACCTTGCAACCATTAGACGCCGGCTCTACCTCCTGAGCCACAGCCGCCCCTCTCTCTCACTCTCTCATCACACTTGTCCTCCCTCTCCTCTTCCCTCTCTCTCTCACTCTCTCATCACACTTGTCCTCCCTCTCCTCTTCCCTCTCTCTCTCACTCTCTCATCACACTTGTCCTCCCTCTCTTCTTCCCTCTCTCTCTCACTCTCTCATCACACTTGTCCTCCCTCTCTTCTTCCCTCTCACTCTCTCATCACACTTGTCCTCCCTCTCCTCTCCTCTTCCCTCTCTCTCTCTCACTCTCCATCACACTCTCCCCTTTTCCTCACTCTCCTCCTTCCCTCTCTCTCTCTCTCACTCCCCATCACACTCTCCTCTTTCCCTCTCTCTCACTCTCCATCACACTTGCCCTCACTGTTGTTGTGGAAATTCTATCATTTCATTCGCTAAGCGCACAAGAATTACCCACTAAGGGTACACAGTGTGCTGAAGCAAAGTTTCCCCAGTTTATTAAGGGCTCTTAGAGAAGCAAGATGCACAGCAACACAACTCTTACATTACAAACTTCTACTATAGAAACAGAATAAGTTGTCACATGTCATTTGTCCTTATCAGTGCTAACACATGTTTGTCGAGATAGATATGAAAAACCATTCTAATACTGTCAGATTGACCTTTTCATACCATACAATATATTGTACTTCTCTGTTCTGCAAGTGAGAAGCTACAGCACTCTTGCACTCTTAGAAATGAGAATGTGCATAATACATGATAGCTGAAAAGATGTACAGAACATGTGAATAGAAAATATGTATAGAATAGAATAGAAGTACATTGACACGTGAATGATTATGGTCAAACTTTTTCCCCACACTCTCCTCCCTCCCTCTTACTCCCTCTGTGAACCAGTCCGGGGGGGGGGGGGAGGGCTTTATGTGGCAGAGGTGTCCTCAATGTGTCGGGGCACACAGTCTGAGATCATAGGGAGGCTGCTGAAGGTAGACATCGGAGGACTGTCTGCCTCATTATAATGGAATGGAATAAGGAAAGGTATCAAACACGTTGCTGCCATTCCTCATTCCGTTCCTTGCGTTACGATGAGCCCGTCCTCCGATTTCTACCTCCTGCAGCCTCCCCCCGGTCTCTCAGCCTCAGTGCCCCTAAACATTGAGGACACCTCTGCCACATAATGCCATGAATCGTGTTTACGACTCACCCCCAGGTGATCTTCTGCTTCACTGATCTCATCATAAAGCTAGTGGGGCACAGTCCATAAAGATAGAGATCACACTGCATCAGCCTGCTGGTGGCGGGGGTTATGACGTGTCTGCAATCAGGTCCTGGAGAAGGATAACGGCGTCCCGATTAGACGCTGATCTAAGGTTTAAGTTTGATGTGCTAAATGAGTGAGGTTAGATGTGTGCATGCGTGTTTGTGTGCGTGTGTGCGTGTGTGCGTTTGTGTGCGGGCGTGTGTGTTACTTCTACCAGGCGCAGACATGAAGGAGATAGAGGGATAGGTTGTTTTTTTACTGTACGTACTGTGCCCTCTCATTCTCTGTATGAGGGTTAGGGTTAATCACAGTCATTAACTGTATACTGTAACAGAATGGGTTGATGTGGCTTCTAATATCACTGTTTTGGTTGGATCTCGTAAGGACAAATCCATTTACATGGTATTATTAATTACTTCACACTTGTGTTTGGGCCATAAACCCATGAACAACCATGAACACGGGCCTACTGTAGCAACACATGAGTGACCAATGTTTATGGTTTGGCAATTTTCTTTGAGGACGTAATGAAAACTCTTTTCATTACTCATTAAATCCTCGACCTTCTTTTTCCAAATACTTCTTGTTATTGTGTCCGCCTTATCTTAGATGATCTGATTAAAGTCCCTGGAAGGCTATAACAGAAATAATCTGACTGTTTTTCTTTGTTCTCTCATATCTTTGTAGCTCTACCACCAAAAGTGGATATAAAATTCAACGACATGCAGTCAATTCTCGGATGACATTAAGACCTTGGAAGTGTAAAAGAGAGTGGAAGGATTTAACGTTTCCTGGTGGGCCTCTCCCACTAAAAGTTGATTTAAACTACGACAGCCAAAGAAGTGACAGCACAAAGTAGAGAGTAGAGATGTCGACAGGAGAGGTCACCTGCCTAACAGGAGAGGGGGGGGGGGGGTTTCCTGGGGCGGCTGTGGAGGTAGAGCCGCCGTCTAATGATCACAAGGTCGGCAGATCGGCGGTTTGAACCCTGGCTGGTCACATGTCGAAGTGTCCTTGGGCAAGACACTGAACCCCAAATTGCTCCCAGTGAGCGGGCCCGGCGCCTTGCATGGTAGCTTGCCGCCATTGGTGTGTGAATGTGTGTGTGAATGGGTGAGTGAGAGGCTGTTGTAAAGCGCTTTGGATAAAGGCGCTATATAAGTATCCATTATATATCCATTTACCATTTACCTAGACACAAATTAAATGTACAGTATCTAGTCTATCTCATCTTCTATAAAATGTTTCTATTGAAAGTGGGGTTTAGTCTAGGATTTTGCTTAATTTATGTACAAAACTTTACACATCTTATATAAATCTTGGGCTCATACTTTCACAGTATACGGTACAGTAGCCTAATCGATGTGAAATATCAATAAATTTCTTCTTAATTAAATCATTGATCCATTATGTGTCAAGGGTTGGTCCGAAGGTCCCACTTAACGCGTTCTAAGTGAAATGAACACCGTTGTTCAGAGATGTTGTGCCCATATATAGATTCATATAATTAATAGCAACATTATCGCACCAGATATGTTGTATGGCCATTAGCGTGTAGACTAGAGGTTAGCAATTTTAACAGATGCTATGGCCATAGAGGAGCAGTTAGCGTGTAGCGGTTAGCCTTACTACAGATACTATTATGGTCATAGAGGACCAGTTTGAGTGTAGCGGTTATCCATGCTACAGATGCTGAGTGACCTTAGAGGGGCAGTTAGCGCCAGTGGAGGTAGACATTGTAGGACGGGCTCATTGTAAGGCATGAAATGGAATGAGGAATGGTATCAAACACTCGGGGAATAACAGCAAACCTACTTGTTGGATACCATTCCTCATTCCATTCCATGCATTATTACAATGAGCCCGTGGTCCAATTTCTACCTCCACCTCACCCTCCCTGGTCAACGTATCGCTTTTAACACATTTTTACAGATGCTGA